>NC_092708.1:17074702-17374702 GCF_047496885.1 Scyliorhinus torazame
CCCTCCCTCATAACCTCCCCCTCCCCCCTCATAAACCTCCCCCTCCCCCTCATAAACCTCCCCCTCCCCCCCTCATAAACCTCCCCCCTCATAAATCTCCCGCTCCCCCCTCATAAATCTCCCGCTCCCCCCTCATAAACCTCCCCCTCCCCCTCATAAACCCCCCCTCCCCCTCATAACCCCCCTCCCCCTCATAACCCCCCTCCCCCCTCATAAACCCCCCCTCCCCCCTCATAAACCCCCCCTCCCCCCTCAACCCCCCCTCCCCCTCATAAACCCCCCCCCCCCCTCATAAACCCCCCCTCCCCCCACATAACCACCCCCTCCCCCCTCATAAACCCACCCCCTCCCCCCCATACCACCCCCCCCCCTCATAAACCCCCCCTCCCCCCTCATAAACCCCCCCCCCCACCCCCCCCTCATAACCCCCCTCCCCCCTCATAAACCACCCCCTCCCCCTCATAAACCACCCCCCTCCCCCCTCATAAACCCCCCTCCCCCCTCATAAACCCCCCTCCCCCCTCATAAACCCCCCACCCCCCTCATAAACCCCCCACCCCCCTCATAAACCCCCCTCCCCCTCATAAACCCCCCTCCCCCTCATAAACCCCCCTCCCCCTCATAAACCCCCCTCCCCCTCATAAACCCCCCCGCCCCCTCATAAACCCCCCCTCCCCCTCATAAACCTCCCCCTCATAAACCTCCCCCTCCCCCCTCATAAACCTCCCGCTCCCCCCTCATAAACCTTCCCCTCCCCCTCATAAACCCCCCCTCCCCCCTCATAAACCCCCCCCTCCCCCCTCATAAACCCCCCTCCCCCTCATAAACCCCCCTCCCCCTCATAAACCCCCCTCCCCCTCATAACCCCCCTCCCCCTCATAACCCCCCTCCCCCTCATAAACCCCCCTCCCCTCATAAACCCCCCTCCCCTCATAAACCTCCCCTCCCCTCATAAACCTCCCCTCCCCTCATAAACCTCCCCTCCCCTCATAAACCTCCCCTCCCTTCATGAACCTCCCCCTCCCATATAATCCTCCCCTCCTAAACCTCCCCCTCCCCACCTAAACCTCCCCCTCCCCACCTAAACCTCCCCCTCCCCTCCTAAACCTCCCCCTCCCCTCCTAAACCCCCCCCTCCCCTCCTAAACCTCCCCCACCCCTCCTAAACCACCCCCTCCCCACCTAAACCTCCCCCTCCCCTCCTAAACCTCCCCTCCCCACCAAAACCCCCCTCACAACCTCCCCCCCCTCATAAACCTCCCCTCCCCCTCATAAACCCCCCTCCCCCTCAAACCCCCTCCCCCCAACCCCCCATCCCCCCCTCATAAACCTCCCATCCCCCCCTCATAACCCCCCTCCCCCTCATAAACCCCCCTCCCCCCTCATAAACCTCCCCTCCCCCCTCATAAACCTCCCCTCCCCCCTCATAAACCTCCCCCTCATACCTCCCCCTCATAAACCCCCCTCCCCCTCATAAACCCCCCCCCCTCATAAACCCCCCCCCTCATAACCACCCCCTCCCCCTCATAAACCTCCCCCTCCCCCTCATAAACCTCACCCTCCCCCTCATAAACCTCCCCTCCCCCCTCATAAACCTCCCCTCCCCTCATAAACCTCCCCTCCCCCTCATAAACCTCCCCTCCCCCTCATAAACCTCCCCTCCCCCTCATAAACCTCCCCCTCCCCCCTCATAAACCTCCCCCTCCCCCCTCATAAACCTCCCCCTCCCCCCTCATAAACCTCCCCCTCCCCCCCTCATAAACCTCCCCCTCCCCCCCCTCATAAACCTCCCCCTCCCCCCCTCATAAACCTCCCCCTCCCCCTCATAAACCTCCCCATCCCCCCTCATAAACCTCCCCATCCCCCCTCATAAACCTCCCCCTCCCTCATAAACCTCCCCCTCCCCCTCATAAACCTCCCCCTCCCCCCTCATAAACCTCCCCCTCCCCCCCTCATAAACCTCCCCCCTCATAAATCTCCCGCTCCCCCCTCATAAACCTCCCGCTCCCCCTCATAAACCTTCCCCTCCCCCCTCATAAACCCCCCCCTCCCCCCTCATAAACCCCCCTCCCCCCTCATAAACCCCCCCTCCCCCCTCATAAACCCCCCCTCCCCCCTCATAAACCCCCCCCTCCCCCCTCATAAACCCCCCCCTCATAAACCCCCCCTCCCCCCTCATAAACCCCCCCTCCCCCCTCATAACCCCCCTCCCCCCTCATAACCCCCCTCCCCCCTCATAACCACCCCCTCCCCCCTCATAAACCACCCCCTCCCCCCTCATAAACCACCCCCCTCCCCCCTCATAAACCCCCCTCCCCCTCATAAACCCCCCTCCCCCCTCATAAACCCCCCTCCCCCCTCATAAACCCCCCTCCCCCCTCATAAACCCCCTCCCCCTCATAAACCCCCCTCCCCCCTCATAACCCCCCTCCCCCTCATAAACCCCCTCCCCCTCATAAACCCCCCTCCCCCTCATAAACCCCCCTCCCCCTCATAAACCCCACCCCCTCAACACCCCGCCCCCTCATAAACCCCCCCTCCCCCTCATAAACCTCCCCCTCATAAACCTCCCCCTCCCCCCTCATAAACCTCCCGCTCCCCCCTCATAAACCTTCCCCTCCCCCCTCATAAACCCCCCCCCTCCCCCCTCATAAACCCCCCTCCCCCTCATAAACCCCCTCCCCCTCATAAACCCCCCTCCCCCTCATAAACCCCCCTCCCCCTCATAAACCCCCCTCCCCCTCATAAACCCCCCTCCCCCTCATAAACCCCCCCTCATAAACCTCCCCCTCCCCCCTCATAAACCTCCCGCCCACCCCTCATAAACCTCCCGCTCCCCCCTCATAAACCTCCCGCTCCCCCCTCATAAACCCCCCCTCCCCCCTCATAAACCCCCCTCCCCCCTCATAAACCCCCCCTCCCCCTCATAAACCCCCCCTCCCCCTCATAAACCCCCCCTCCCCCTCATAAACCCCCCCTCCCCCTCATAAACCCCCCCTCCCCTCATAAACCCCCCTCCCCTCATAAACCCCCCCTCCCCTCATAAACCCCCCCTCCCCCCATAACCCCCCTCCCCCCTCATAAACCACCCCCTCCCCCCTCATAAACCACCCCCTCCCCCCTCATAAACCACCCCCCTCCCCCCTCATAAACCACCCCCCTCCCCCCTCATAAACCACCCCCCTCATAAACCCCCCTCCACCCTCATAAACCCCCCTCCCCCTCATAAACCCCCCTCCCCCTCATAAACCTCCCCCTCATAAACCTCCCCCTCCCCCCTCATAAACCTCCCCCTCCCCCCTCATAAACCTACCCCCCTCATAAACCTACCCCCCTCATAAACCTACCCCCCTCATAAACCTACCCCCCTCATAAACCTACCCCCCTCATAAACCTACCCCCCTCATAAACCTACCCCCCTCATAAACCTACCCCCCTCATAAACCTACCTCCCTCATAAACCTACCCCCCTCATAAACCTACCCCCCTCATAAACCTACCCCCCTCATAAACCTACCCCCCTCATAAACCTACCCCCTCATAAACCTACCCCCCTCATAAACCTACCCCCCTCATGAACCTACCCCCCTCATGAACCTACCCCCCTCATGAACCTACCCCCCTCATGAACCTACCCCCCTCATGAACCTACCCCCCTCATGAACCTACCCCCCTCATGAACCTACCCCCCTCATGAACCTACCCCCCTCATGAACCTACCCCCTCATGAACCTACCCCCTCATGAACCTACCCCCTCATGAACCTACCCCCCTCATGAACCTACCCCCCTCATGAACCTACCCCCCTCATGAACCTACCCCCCTCATGAACCTACCCCCCTCATGAACCTACCCCCCTCATGAACCTACCCCCCTCATGAACCTACCCCCCTCATGAACCTACCCCCCTCATGAACCTACCCCCCTCATGAACCTACCCCCCTCATGAACCTACCCCCCTCATGAACCTACCCCCCTCATGAACCTACCCCCCTCATGAACCTACCCCCCTCATGAACCTACCCCCCTCATGAACCTACCCCCCTCATGAACCTACCCCCCTCATGAACCTACCCCCCTCATGAACCTACCCCCCTCATGAACCTACCCCCCTCATGAACCTACCCCCCTCATGAACCTACCCCCCTCATGAACCTACCCCCCTCATGAACCTACCCCCCTCATGAACCCCTAAACCCCCTCATGAACCTACCCCCCTCATGAACCTACCCCCCTCATGAACCTACCCCCCTCATGAACCTACCCCCCTCATGAACCTACCCCCCTCATGAACCTACCCCCCTCATGAACCTACCCCCCTCATGAACCTACCCCCCTCATGAACCTACCCCCCTCATGAACCTACCCCCCTCATGAACCTACCCCCCTCATGAACCTACCCCCCTCATGAACCTACCCCCCTCATGAACCTACCCCCCTCATGAACCTACCCCCCTCATGAACCTACCCCCCTCATGAACCTACCCCCCTCATGAACCTACCCCCCTCATGAACCTACCCCCCTCATGAACCTACCCCCCTCATGAACCTACCCCCCTCATGAACCTACCCCCCTCATGAACCTACCCCCCTCATGAACCTACCCCCCTCATGAACCTACCCCCCTCATGAACCTACCCCCCTCATGAACCTACCCCCCTCATGAACCTACCCCCCTCATGAACCTACCCCCCTCATGAACCTACCCCCCTCATGAACCTACCCCCCTCATGAACCTACCCCCCTCATGAACCTACCCCCCTCATGAACCTACCCCCCTCATGAACCTACCCCCCTCATGAACCTACCCCCCTCATGAACCTACCCCCCTCATGAACCTACCCCCCTCATGAACCTACCCCCCTCATGAACCTACCCCCCTCATGAACCTACCCCCCTCATGAACCTACCCCCCTCATGAACCTACCCCCCTCATGAACCTACCCCCCTCATGAACCTACCCCCCTCATGAACCTACCCCCCTCATGAACCTACCCCCCTCATGAACCTACCCCCCTCATGAACCTACCCCCCTCATGAACCTACCCCCCTCATGAACCTACCCCCCTCATGAACCTACCCCCCTCATGAACCTACCCCCCTCATGAACCTACCCCCCTCATGAACCTACCCCCCTCATGAACCTACCCCCCTCATGAACCTACCCCCCTCATGAACCTACCCCCCTCATGAACCTACCCCCCTCATGAACCTACCCCCCTCATGAACCTACCCCCCTCATGAACCTACCCCCCTCATGAACCTACCCCCCTCATGAACCTACCCCCCTCATGAACCTACCCCCCTCATGAACCTACCCCCCTCATGAACCTACCCCCCTCATGAACCTACCCCCCTCATGAACCTACCCCCCTCATGAACCTACCCCCCTCATGAACCTACCCCCCTCATGAACCTACCCCCCTCATGAACCTACCCCCTCATGAACCTACCCCCCTCATGAACCTACCCCCCTCATGAACCTACCCCCCTCATGAACCTACCCCCTCATGAACCTACCCCCCTCATGAACCTACCCCCCTCATGAACCTACCCCCCTCATGAACCTACCCCCCTCATGAACCTACCCCCCTCATGAACCTACCCCCCTCATGAACCTACCCCCCTCATGAACCTACCCCCCTCATGAACCTACCCCCCTCATGAACCTACCCCCCTCATGAACCTACCCCCCTCATGAACCTACCCCCCTCATGAACCTACCCCCCTCATGAACCTACCCCCCTCATGAACCTACCCCCCTCATGAACCTACCCCCCTCATGAACCTACCCCCCTCATGAACCTACCCCCCTCATGAACCTACCCCCCTCATGAACCTACCCCCCTCATGAACCTACCCCCCTCATGAACCTACCCCCCTCATGAACCTACCCCCCTCATGAACCTACCCCCCTCATGAACCTACCCCCCTCATGAACCTACCCCCCTCATGAACCTACCCCCCTCATGAACCTACCCCCCTCATGAACCTACCCCCCTCATGAACCTACCCCCCTCATGAACCTACCCCCCTCATGAACCTACCCCCCTCATGAACCTACCCCCCTCATGAACCTACCCCCCTCATGAACCTACCCCCCTCATGAACCTACCCCCCTCATGAACCTACCCCCCTCATGAACCTACCCCCCTCATGAACCTACCCCCCTCATGAACCTACCCCCCTCATGAACCTACCCCCCTCATGAACCTACCCCCCTCATGAACCTACCCCCCTCATGAACCTACCCCCCTCATGAACCTACCCCCCTCATGAACCTACCCCCCTCATGAACCTACCCCCCTCATGAACCTACCCCCCTCATGAACCTACCCCCCTCATGAACCTACCCCCCTCATGAACCTACCCCCCTCATGAACCTACCCCCCTCATGAACCTACCCCCCTCATGAACCTACCCCCCTCATGAACCTACCCCCCTCATGAACCTACCCCCCTCATGAACCTACCCCCCTCATGAACCTACCCCCCTCATGAACCTACCCCCCTCATGAACCTACCCCCCTCATGAACCTACCCCCCTCATGAACCTACCCCCCTCATGAACCTACCCCCCTCATGAACCTACCCCCCTCATGAACCTACCCCCCTCATGAACCTACCCCCCTCATGAACCTACCCCCCTCATGAACCTACCCCCCTCATGAACCTACCCCCCTCATGAACCTACCCCCCTCATGAACCTACCCCCCTCATGAACCTACCCCCCTCATGAACCTACCCCCCTCATGAACCTACCCCCCTCATGAACCTACCCCCCTCATGAACCTACCCCCCTCATGAACCTACCCCCCTCATGAACCTACCCCCCTCATGAACCTACCCCCCTCATGAACCTACCCCCCTCATGAACCTACCCCCCTCATGAACCTACCCCCCTCATGAACCTACCCCCCTCATGAACCTACCCCCCTCATGAACCTACCCCCTCATGAACCTACCCCCCTCATGAACCTACCCCCTCATGAACCTACCCCCTCATAAACCTACCCCCCTCATAAACCTACCCCCCTCATAAACCTACCCCCCTCATAAACCTACCCCCCTCATAAACCTACCCCCCTCATAAACCTACCCCCCTCATAAACCTACCCCCCTCATAAACCTACCTCCCCTCATAAACCTACCCCCCCTCATAAACCTACCCCCCTCATAAACCTACCCCCCTCATAAACCTACCCCCCTCATAAACCTACCCCCTCATAAACCTACCCCCCTCATAAACCTACCCCCCTCATAAACCTACCCCCCTCATAAACCTACCCCCCTCATAAACCTACCCCCCTCATAAACCTACCCCCCTCATAAACCTACCCCCCCTCATAAACCTACCCCCCTCATAAACCTACCCCCCCTCATAAACCTACCCCCCTCATAAACCTACCCCCATAAACCTCCCCCCCATAAACCTCCCCCTCCCTCAAACCTACCCCCCTCATTAACTTCCCCCCTCATCAACCTCCGTCCCCCCTCATAAACCTCCCTCCCCCTTATAAAGCTCCCCCCCAATATAAAGCTCCCCCAAAAAAATCCACCCCCATAAACCTCGCCCCCCCAAAAAAAAAACCCATAACCCCCCCATAAACCTCCCCCTATAAACCTCCCCCATAAACCACCCCCCTACATAAACCTCCCCCCCATAAACCTCCCCCCCCCATAAACCTCCCCCCCCATAAACCTCCCCCCCCATAAACCTCCCCCCCCATAAACCTCCCCCCCATAAACCTCCCCCCCCATAAACCTCCCCCCCCATAAACCTCCCCCCCCATAAACCTCCCCCCCCATAAACCTCCCCCCCCATAAACCTCCCCCCCCATAAACCTCCCCCCCCATAAACCTCCCCCCCCATAAACCTCCCCCCCCATAAACCTCCCCCCCCCATAAACCTCCCCCCCCATAAACCTCCCCCTCCCTCAAACCTACCCCCCTCATTAACTTCCCCCTCATCAACCTCCGTCCCCCCTCATAAACCTCCCTCCCCCTTATAAAGCTCCCCCCCCAATATAAAGCTCCCCCAAAAAATCCACCCCCATAAACCTCGCCCCCCCCAAAAAAAAACCCATAACCCCCCCATAAACCTCCCCCTATAAACCTCCCCCCATAAACCACCCCCCCCATAAACCTCCCCCCCCATAAACCTCCCCCCCCATAAACCTCCCCCCCCATAAACCTCCCCCCATAAACCTCCCCCCCCATAAACCTCCCCCCCCATAAACCTCCCCCCCATAAACCTCCCCCTCCCTCAAACCTACCCCCCTCATTAACTTCCCCCTCATCAACCTCCGTCCCCCCTCATAAACCTCCCTCCCCCTTATAAAGCTCCCCCCCAATATAAAGCTCCCCCAAAAAAATCCACCCCCATAAACCTCGCCCCCCCCAAAAAAAAAACCCATAACCCCCCCATAAACCTCCCCCCATAAACCCCCCCCATAAACCACCCCCCCATAAACCTCCCCCCCATAAACCTCCCCCCCATAAACCTCCCCCCCATAAACCTCCCCCCCATAACCTCCCCCCAACCTACCCCCCCCATAAACCTCCCCCCCCATAAACCTCCCCCCCATAAACCTCCCCCCCATAAACCTCCCCCCCATAAACCTCCCCCCCCATAAACCTCCCCCCCCATACCACCCCCCCCATAAACCTCCCCCCCCATAACCTCCCCCCCATAAACCTCCCCCCCCATAAACCTCCCCCCCATAAACCTCCCCCCCCATAAACCTCCCCCCCCATAAACCTCCCCCCCATAAACCTCCCCCCCCATAAACCTCCCCCCCCATAAACCTCCCCCCCATACCCCCCCCATAAACCTCCCCCCCATAAACCTCCCCCCCATAAACCTCCCCCCCATAAACCTCCCCCCCCATAAACCTCCCCCCCCATAAACCTCCCCCCCCATAAACCTCCCCCCCCATAAACCTCCCCCCCCATAAACCTCCCCCCCCATAAACCTCCCCCCCATAAACCTCCCCCCCCATAAACCTCCCCCCCCCATAAACCTCCCCCCCCCATAAACCTCCCCCCCCCATAAACCTCCCCCCCCCATAAACCTCCCCCCCCCCCATAAACCTCCCCCCCCCATAAACCTCCCCCCCCCCATAAACCTCCCCCCCATAAACCTCCCCCCCATAAACCTCCCCCCCCATAAACCTCCCCCCATAAACCTCTCCCCCCCCATAAACCTCCCCCCCATAAACCTCCCCCCCCCCCATAAACCTCCCCCCCCCCATAAACCTCCCCCCCCCATAAACCTCCCCCCCCCCATAAACCTCCCCCCCCATAACCTCCCCCCCCATAAACCTCCCCCCCCCCATAAACCTCCCCCCCCCATAAACCTCCCCCCCCATAAACCTCCCCCCCATAAACCTCCCCCCCCCATAAACCTCCCCCCCCCCATAAACCTCCCCCCCCCATAAACCTCCCCCCCCCATAAACCTCCCCCCCCCATAAACCTCCCCCCCCCATAAACCTCCCCCCCCCATAAACCTCCCCCCCCATAAACCTCCCCCCCCCATAAACCTCCCCCCTCATAAACCTCCCCCCTCATAAACCTCCCCCCTCATAAACCTCCCCCCTCATAAACCTCCCCCCTCATAAACCTCCCCCCTCATAAACCTCCCCCCTCATAAACCTCCCCCCTCATAAACCTCCCCCCTCATAAACCTCCCCCCTCATAAACCTCCCCCCTCATAAACCTCCCCCCTCATAAACCTCCCCCCTCATAAACCTCCCCCTCATAAACCTCCCCCCTCATAAACCTCCCCCCCTCATAAACCTCCCCCCCTCATAAACCTCCCCCCTCATAAACCTCCCCCCCCTCATAAACCTCCCCCCCCTCATAAACCTCCCCCCCCTCATAAACCTCCCCCCCTCATAAACCTCCCCCCCTCATAAACCTCCCCCCTCATAAACCTCCCCCTCCCCATAAACCCCCCCTCCATAAACCTCCCCCCCCCCCCCCCACACCCCATAAACCTCCCCAGTGCCCCCCCCCCCACC
The DNA here is from genome assembly GCF_047496885.1 of Scyliorhinus torazame. Classification (NCBI taxonomy): domain Eukaryota; kingdom Metazoa; phylum Chordata; class Chondrichthyes; order Carcharhiniformes; family Scyliorhinidae; genus Scyliorhinus; species Scyliorhinus torazame. The sequence continues at coordinate 17,084,724 of NC_092708.1, forward strand.
AGTGGCCCCCGGGCGGAGGCTCCCTCTTCCCCCCCCCCCCCCCCCCCCCCCCCAGTGGCGCCGATCGGAGTCCCCCCCCCCCCAGCGGCCCTGAGTGGTCCCTCACCCTTAGCGGCCCAAGTGGAGCCCCCCCCCACCCCAGCGGCCCCAAGCGGAGCCCCCCTCCCCCAGCGACCCCGAACGCAGCCCCCCCCCTGCGACCCTGAGCGCAGCCCCCCCCGCGACCCTGAGCGCAGCCCCCCCTGCGACCCTGAGCGCAGCCCCCCCCCCCAGCGACCCCGAGAGCAGCCCCCCTTGTGACCCCGAGAGCAGCCCCCGCCCCAGTGACCCCGAGCGCAGCCTCTCCCTCGCAACCCCCCCCGTGCGACTCCGCGCGCAACCCCCCCCCCCCTCCGAGCGCAGCCCCCGACCCCCCCCTGAACGCAGCCCCTGCCCCCAGCCCCCAAAACCCTCCTGCCACTGGGGATAGTTCCTCCTTATCTATTCCTTGACACACACCTGTTATCTGTACGTCAGCAGATCCCGGCTCAGAGGAGGAAAGATAAACGGCCAAAGCAACTGGAGGCAACCAGGGCAATAAGGATCAAAGCCAAGATGGACGAACAGGGAGGAGGCCTAGCAGACAACAGCGGCATCTTCATGGAATTCACTTCGGAGCAAGACTATGCCCTCCACGGCATCATCGAGCTGCGTGGCGGGCCGCATGGTCTCCCAGGCGACGGGTGCTTTGGGGCAGATGTGGCACACCTCATGGTAGAGGCTGGGCAGTGTGCCGATCCTCAGGAGGAAGCCGGTCGCAAGGACATGTGCCAAACGATGACCCTGGAGGTGACAGTGGCATCCACGCTGTCAGAAAGCAGCGACGGGCAGAACCTTGTGCAAACTGCCCAGCCAGACGAGAAGATGGAGGCAGCCAACAACCCTCCAGGTACCTTCACTTGGGCTCTTGGTGATGCAGAGCCCTGCCTGCTGTCAGAATCTGATGACAATTAGTGATGTGCAGTGTGTCTGTGCAATCGATGGCCCCTTTAAGACGCCCAAGCTGGGAAATGAGGTGTCTTCCACAACAGATCTCACTGGAGCGGTTGATGGCTCCATGGTCCGAGACTATTGGCTACAATCGCACTTTGGGTCATCCCACATCTCCCGTTTTTTTAGAGAATTGTTGGTGATCTGTGTGAATTGGGTTGAAGTCAGGAACCTCTGCTGTTGGCTCAGTGGTAAGTTGTTGGTTTCTTCATTGATTCCACCCGTCAGCATAGTAGCTGCGGGCCTTCCTGACACTCATGGTAGTGTTAGTGTGGCAACTCCAGGTCCCCGAGACAGCAGCATTCTGCAGGAGGGTAGACAGGACTGCTATTGCGGTCCCGTTACTGACACTGTCAGGATGTGTCTCTGAGCTTTCTCCCAACACGGTGTAAGCAGAAGCTAATGACCAGCAATGTCCGAGTTCACAGCTATGTTTTCCTGGCTGTACGAACATACGGATTCGGAGCAGGGATAGGTCATTCGGCCCCTCGAGCCTGCTCAGCCACTCCATAAGATCTGGTTGTGGCCTCAACCCCATGTTCCTGCCTATTCCCGTAACCTTCGACTCCCTTGTCCCTTTAGAATTTATGTAACTCAGTCCTGATTATATTCAATGACCCAGTCTCCACTGCTGCCTAGGGAAGATAATTGTTTTTTTCTCTCTCCAGACTTGCAGGGTTTTCCCAGCATTTTCTGTTTTTAATTCCAATTCCCAGTATCTGCAGCATTTATCTTATTATTGGAGGTGTGTGGGGCTGAAAGAGATTACCGGGTTGGGAAGGAATGAGGCCAATGCGCTCTCTAACTTTTGTTTGTTGTGTGAGGCACTGCGCAGTCCTTTAAGACTGTGTTCTTCAAACTTTTTTTCTGGGGACCCATTTTTACCAACCGGCCAACCTTCGGGACCCAACCCGGCCGACCTTCGCGACCCACGCCGGCCGACCTGCGCGACCCACGCCGGCCGACCTGCGCGACCCACGCCGGCCGACCTGCGCGAACCGCTCCAGCCACCCTGCGCGACCCACGCCGGCCGACCTGCGCGAACCGCTCCAGCCGCCCTGCGCGACCCACGCCGGTCGACCTGCGCGACCCACCATTTTCTCTTACCTTGTTAGCTGCTGACCAAAATGGAGGAAATGGTTTTGGGTCCCTTTGGCCCTCGTACTCGCTCCTCCAATGGAACCTGTTGGATGAAGGTGAAGCCTTCCGGTGTCGGAAAGTATGGAGTCTCCACCTGTCCAAAGTTCTGCATTTTTTTCCGGTAACATTTTATCAGAGAACGAACTTGTAAAAAAAAAAAGAATAAAATAAATGAAAAAAATAAAAATAAAATGAATAAAATAAATGAATAAAACCTCCCCGAACTTGTAAAACAAAAAGCTGCGACCGTTTATAAAAAAAAAAAAGCGGGATTGCGCATGTGCACCTGATGATCTGGCACGCATGCGCAGTGCGGCCGCATTTAAAAAAAAAAAAAAAAAAATGTTCGCAGCCATTTTGAAGGCCGCTTGCAGTCGGCGTTTTTAACAGCCGGCTGCTGTGGCTGTTGCGCGCAAATTTGCGCGATCGGGACCGCTGCGACGGGTGGCTCCGCGACCCTCCCGCACGGGTCGCGCCCCCAGGTTTGACAATGCCTGCTTTAAGATCACGCATTTGCACATCTTAAAAGGGGCATTTCCCATGGGTGGCAAAATATTCCTGATTTGCCGGCAAATCTGCACAGTTCTAGAGGGAATGTTGGGCAGGACCATGCCGGCATTTGGGAATTTTAAAACCGAGGTGTTGCTGGTTAGGAGACAGTGAAGGTCAGTGAGCACAGAGGTGATGGGTGACTAGGACATGCTGTGAGTTAGGATACGGGCAGCAGAATTTTAAATGAGCCAATGCATGCAGAGGCGAGACAAGGAGAGGTGGGCCAGGAAGCCATTGGAACGCACCAGACTGGAGGTACAATTCAACTCCATATCCCTGGGCTAGGAAAGGGTTAAGACCGACTTGTTGCTCTGTACTGCTTGACCCCACCTCAAAATATGCGAGCGAGCATTGAGTGGGGATAGAAAGAGGGTCCCTTCCCGATGGTGGAACTATATGGCCGCTGTTGTATTCCGGAAAACCAGTTGGTGAAGGAATAATACTGGAGCCAATCTTTACTCAGTCCATCATTTATTTACAGAGTGAATCATCACGGAAACCAATTCAACCACACTGCCATTTCAATAACTATATCTTGTACAGTTTGTACACCAATAAAAAAAATGAACTAGTAAACAAGTGAACAGCCCCTGAAAGGGGCATGGCAAGAAAATGATGAAATTTAACAAACTAAACAAAAATAATTTTCCCGGGGCTGATGGTGCACTCCAGCCCCTGAAGCACCCGCTGGTCAAGGAAGGTTTCAAGTGTACCAACAGACACCGTATGCCCCCTTTCCAGGGACACTCGGGTACGAACCTAGCCACGAAAGAGGGGCAGGCAGTCTGGCTGAATGACGCCCTTTCCCAACCCAGGGATATGGAGTCTGTGCACTGCCTGGACCTATTGGCCACCATGGCAACTGTCTCCTGCTATCTTAAAACCCAGAAATGAACAAATTAACAACTCTAAAGGACGATAAAAGCAAATAAAAGTGGTGTTCCTGGGCTGAGGTAGCACTCCAGCCCCCGCGGTGCCCCCTCCCAGTCACCAAAGGCCTCGAGCATATCAGTAGGCATTGCATGCTCCCTCTCCAGGGGCAATCAGCTGCGAACATTGCTGCGGAAGAGGGCAGATAGTCAGGTCAGCAGCCCCCTTGACCGCCTGTTGCCTGGACCTGTTAATAGCCAATTTGACCAGGCCCAGGAGCAGGCTGACAAGGAGTCCTCTTTCCTTCCCACCCCCCTCCACACAGGATGCCCAAAGATCAGGAGTGGGGGTGGGGGGGGCTGAAGTGTAGCCAGAATTTGAGGAGCAGCCCCTTCAAATAGTCGGAAAGGGGTTTCAACCTTCCACAATCTGTGTACAAATGGAACAATCAATAGAAATAAATTAATAAAAGGGGTGACAGCCCCTGGTGGAAATTCCCTACTTATAGTCTCTTTTTAATGAATTGAAATTAATAAATCAGATTACTGCCCTCTTTATACATCTTTAAAAATCAATAAATGAAACAAAAGTACAGTGGTGACAGCCCCTGGAGGGGTGCTGTAACTAAAATAAAATAACAAAAGGAAACTTAATAAATCAAGCCAAAGTGTAATTGCTGAGTGTGATGGTGCACCCCATCCCAGGGTGCCCACCGGCCATGGAAGGCCTGAAGTGTGCCAGTGGACATCAGATGCTCCTCCTCCCCTGCCACCCAGTCACAAACTTAGCAGTTGTAAGGGACAGACAGTCGGATCAGACCACTCCCGCTGTTGTCTTTTTATATCTGCTCAATTGAAACCCAAATTAATGCCATTCACCGGCATATAATTAAATAAAACCCGATTTACAATTCACAGCGAAATGTGAAGCGCTGAGAGGAGCTCACAGCTGGAGGGATCTAACCTTTACATTGGGACATGAGGAACCTGTCAGTCCCTTGAGCCTATTCTGTCCATTCAATTAGATCATGGCTGATCGGTATCTTAACTCCATAATTGCAACAAGACTTCCTTACTCTTGTACTGTAACTGCACATTGACTCCTCTTTCATGTACAAGGCCACTCAATTCTCTCTGAACACCAGGGTAATTGCAGGAACAGAGCTGGGTCCCAGCATCTCGCGCACAGGCACTCGAGTAAGACATTGGCTTGTAGTCTGTCCCTTGGATAAATAGTGAGCCAAAGTGACTGACAGTTTTATGTTCTCACCAGATACCTTGGTCCAAATGGAGGAACCTTTCTGCTGCCATCAATGCAACCAGAGCTTTGAGAGCCAGGACCTTTTGGCCAACCACCTGCAGTGTCACACACTGGACACGGGGCACGCTCTGTCCCCCAGGCACGAAAACGGGGGCAGATTGCGGGCAAAGCGCCCTAGGATCTCGTGCAGGAAGGAGGGCACCAGCAGCGAGGAAAGCAGTATCGTCCTGGCCGTTGCGGGTTTCACCACCCGGGAAAAGCACCCTTGCCTGGTCTGCGGCAAAGAGTTCACCCGAGCGAGGGCTTTGCAGGAGCATGCGGTCAAACACGATGCTGACAAGGTGGAGAGTTGCTGCGGCCAGCTCCCTGGGCAGTCGAGAGCCGGTTGCAGTGCCAAGTCCGTCCCCTGCCCTTACCGGAGCTGCGGATTGATATTCCAGGGTGTGGCAGAGATGGAGGAGCACAGGCGTGACCACTACCCGTTCCGCTGTGACCAGTGCGATTTCGCCTGCTCCAGCACCAAACTCCTAGCTCAGCACAAGAAGCGGGGGAGACTGAAAGAAAAGAAATTCAAGTGTAAACTCTGCCCCTTTAAGAGTTGCGTGGCGCACGACCTGAGCAAACACTACAGCGGGATGCATCAAGGCAAAGCTGCCTACAGCTGCAACAATTGCGATTTTACCAGCCCCTACCGCAAGGTTTTGAAGAAGCATCTGACCGAACACTCTGGTAGGTAACTCTGTAAGCTGCTCGGCACATTTCTCTTGCACCCAGGCTGTTGGGGAGCTCAAATCCTCTTGTGGCAAATTGAATTCGATAATATCTAGTTAGTTATGGGCTGATACCTGATAGAATGACATGATTTAAAAATCCCACAGGTTTGTATTGTCCTTCGTGGATGCTGATCTGCCATGCATAGTCTGGCCTGGACATGGCTCCAGTCCCACATTATGTGGTTGACTCTTAAGAGTTGAGACAATAAATATTGTTTTGCTGGGTTTTTTTGCCGACAACAATATCTTGCCTTTAATACAATTAAATATTATCTCACAGGAATGGTAAGACAGAATTTGATACTGAGGCACATAAGGAGATATTATGACACGTGACTAAAGATTTGCTCAGAGGTAAGCTTTCAGAGGGTTAGAGAGCTGGAGAAGCTTTAGGGTTCTGTCAGATCACTGACTGGAAAACCACAGAATGCATAGAAGTTCGGTCTCAAACATTTTCCTGTTTGTTCTCCTGGCAGACCCCCTGAAACAAAATCTCTAACCTGCTCATCCAAATCTCTGCGGCCCGTATCCTAACTCGCAGCAGGTCCAGTTCACCCACCTTCCCCATCCTCACTGACCGCATCTGGCAACAACTCTGTGCTTTCAGATCCACCCACGCCCCCTTGCCCTTCCCAATCACCCTAATTTCAATGGTCCCACAAATCTGCAATAGCCTCTGCAGTCCTCCAATCCTAGCTTCTTGAGCATTCCTTATTATAATAGCTCTCCCATTGGCCACCTTGATTTGATTTGATTTGATTTATTGTCACATGTACTGAAGTACAGTGAAAAGTATTTTTCTGCGGCCGAGGGAACGTACGCAGTATGTACATAGTAGACAAAGAGAATAATCAACAGAGAACATTGACAAATGGTACATCGACAAACAGTGATTGGTTCCAGTGCGAAACAAGGGGCCAAACAAAGCAAATACGTGAGCAAGAGCAGCATAGGGCGTCGTGAATAGTGTTCTTACAGGGAACAGATCAGTCCGAGGGGGAGTTGTTGAGGAGTCTTGTAGCTGTGGGGAAGAAGCTGTTCCTATGTCTGGATGTGTGGGTCTTCAGACTTCTGTATCTTCTGCCTGATAGAAGGGTCTGGAAGAAGGCAATGCCTGGGTGGGAGGAGTCTTTGACAATGCTGTCTGCCTTCCTGAGGCAGCGGGAGGTGTAGACAGGATCAATGGGAGGATGGCAAGCTTGTGTGATGTGTTGGGCTGAGTTCACCACACTCTGCAGTTTCTTGCCTTGCCTCTGCTGCTGGAATAAGCTCTCTAAACTGTTCTTCTTTCTCTGACTCCTGCCCCCATCCTTGCTTTAAGATGCTTTTCAAAGCCCCCTCATTGAGCAAGCTTTTGGTCAGCTGGCTGAATATCTCATTCTGTGTCAAAGCTTGTGCGATGATGTGAAACGACTTGGTATGTTTTACTACATTAACGGCGCTATATAAATGCAGGTTGTTTGGACTGCTATGCTGGCATTCATCAACACCAAATGGAAACCTACTGTTCATGGCTCAGTACTTCACTGGGAGGGATCGTATCATATCATTTTGATGGGTGTGTCCAGAACCATGATGGGTGGTCCAGAACCAGGGGTCACACTCTGAGGATTCGGGGTAAACCATTTCCGACAGAGATGAGGAGGCAATTCTTCACCCAAAGAGTGGTGAGCCTGTGGAATTCATTACTGCAGGAAGTAGTTGATGCGAAAACATTGAATATATTCAAGAGGCGGCTGGATATAGCACTTGGGGAGAATGGGATCAAAGGCTATGGGGAGAAAGCAGGATTAGGTTATTGAGTTGGATGATCAGCCATGATCGTGATGAATGGCGGAGCAGGCTCGAAGGACTCCTGCTCCTATCTTCTATATATGTATGTATTTACAGTGCAGAAGGAGGCCATTCGGCCCATCGAGTCTGCACCGGCCCTTGGAAAGAGCACCCTACCTAAGCCCACACCTCCACCCTATCCCCGTAACCCAGCAACCCCACCTAACCTTTTTGGCACTAAGGGCAATTTAGCGTGGCCAATCCACCTAACCTGCACATCTTTGGACTGTGGGAGGAAACAGGAGCACCCGGAGGAAACCCACGCACACACGGGGAGAACGTGCAGACTCCGCACAGACAGTGACCCAAGCCGGGAATCGAACCTGGGACCCTGGAGCTGTGAAGCAACTGTGCTAACCACTGTGCTACCGTGCTGCCCTTGTGTCAAAGCCACTTTCTTTCTTTCATGGGATGTGGGTGCTGCTGGCTGGACCACCATTTGTCGCCCACCGCTAAAAGCCCGTGAACTGAGTGGCTTGCTCGGCCGTTTCATAATCAACCACATTGCTGGAGTCGCAGGTAGGCCAGACTGGGTAAGGACGGCAGATTTCCTTCCCTAAAGGACATTAGTGAACCAGATGTTTTTGTTAGACATATCGGCAATGGTTTTTACCTTCGTCATTAGACTTTTAATCCCAGATTTTTATTGAATTTAAATTTCGCCATCTGCCGTGGTGGGATTTGAACCCAGGTCCGCAGAGCATTACCCTGTCCAGTGGCTATACCACTAGGCCACTGCCTCCCCCAATGTTGCTCTGAGATGTGTCTACTGAACGGTAACTGAACTTCCGAACAGTGATTCACCTCACAACGTGCTTGGTGGATGTTTGAATACATTGTGCTGCAATGCTATGCTGGAAAGTAATTGAATGCAAGTAGGCAATTCAGCCCATTTTCCCAGGTAGGCCACCTAGTTAAAGAGATTTCAAATAATTCCCTTTTGAAAGTAGTTATACACTTTACTTTAAGAGCCTGTGTTCTGATCACGCTGCTCATGAAAAGTATTTTTCTCATCCTCCCTTTTAATTCTTTCCTGAATTTTATGTAAATTTACGACCATTTGTTATAGATCCACCAGCCAATGGAAACAGACTGCCGTTATTTACCTTATCGCCCGTTTCGTTAATTTATATCTATGATTATCACTATTTTGGCAGATATAATGGGAAATGCCGATATAAATATGATGTGGAGATGCCGGTGTTGGACTGGGGTGAGCACAGTAAGAAGTCTTACAACACCAGGTTAAAGTCCAACAGGTTTGTTTCGAATCACTAGCTTTCGGAGCACTGCTCCTTCCTCAGGTGAATGAATAGGTAGGTTCCAGAAACATATATAATATATATATATATATGACAAAGTCAAAGATGCAGGATGATACTTCAAAGTTGTCTATATATATATATATATATATATGTATATATATGTTTCTGGAATCTACATCTTCGTTCAAGTGAGTCTGCACCGACCCACTTAAGCCCTCACTTCCACCCTATCCCCGTAACCCAATAACCCCTCCTAACCTTTTTGGTCACGAAAGGCAATTTATCACGGTCAATCCACCTAACCTGCTCGTCTTTGGACGGTGGGAGGAAACCGGAGCACCCGGAGGAAACCCACGCACACACGGGGAGGACGTGCAGACTCCGCACAGACAGTGACCCAGCGGGGAATCAAACCTGGGACCCTGGCGTTGTGAAGCCACAGTGCTAACCATTTGTGCTACCGTGCTGCAGTCTGGGGTTCTGGCCTTTAGTTGGTCCTGCGGCAGAGTTTTTTTTTTTAACGTTGCCCAACTCCATAGCTGTGTTTTCCAGATACTTTTATTCATATTAGACAATGATCAGTACCTTTTGTAATTCTGAATCGTAATCACAGTGAAGATGTACGATAGCTCATTATGGGGCACTGATAAAACCAAGAGGAGTGTGACAAGATACTGGATGACATGACTAAACTTGCAGACTGAGCATGCAAATAAATTAATTTCAGTGTTGAAAAGTGGTTCATTTTGGTAAAAAAGATAACAAGGCCACATACTACTTGGGTAACGGGCTGGAGGAGTCGAGGACTCTAGGGTTACACATACACTTCATTAAAAGTAATGACCCACATTTGTAAGACGGACTAGGTTAATTTCTGGGGGAATTGGATTGAAAGGCAGGGAGGTTCTGTTAACCTTGGACGGAGTTTTGGTTCGACCACATTTGGAGTAAATTACATCTCCAAGCCCCGCTCTCATTATATAAGCATGTACCCATGCTGCAGCACCCCCTCTGGCAGGAGGGTGCGCTTACACTGTGACAAGTAATATAAGCAATATCCATTTTAAATTTGGATCTGATTAGACTTCATTTGGAACACTGTACACAGCTCTGGTTCAAATATGATTTTTAAAAAAGTATACCATGGCACGGGAGCAGGTGTAAAAACATTTCTCAAAAACTGTGAGATTATACCTTTCGGGAAAGATTTGACCATACTGGGGAGAAGATTTGAGGGTTGATGTGATAGAGATCTTGAAAGTTATGAGGGGATTTGAGGGTGGATGTCGAGAGAATGATTTCATTTGAGGGAGACCAAAACTGGGAGCCGGAAATGTAAGACGACCACTACTAAATCCGGTTGGGAATTTGGGATTGTTTACCTAGAGAGTGGTGACGATGTGGGACTCGCTACCAGAGGGAGAGTGGTTTAGCTGAATAACATTTTAGGGGAATCTATATGGACGCAGGAGGGGGAAAGGAATTGAGAGATATGCAGGTGGGATGAGGTTGGTATGGAGCGTAAATTCTGGCACTGGGCTGAATGGCCTGTTTCTGTGCCGTAAACTCGACATGGCACCAGTTCTTCTGCAAAACTGGGTGAGTATAAAAGGGTTTCCCTAACGCACAATATTAATGCATGATGGCCAGGCTGTGAATGGGATCAATAAATCAACGGTTGTCCATTCCATTTGGAATGATCATCTCGGATGTCATGCTCATTACCCGGTGTGACGCAAGCTCTTTGTTTCCTTGCAGATGAGAGTGGGAGTGCTGCCGAAGGGGACGAAGAACCAGAGGGAAGGAGACAGGAGGCAGGTGAAGGCGGTAGCTTCGCGCAGAGACAGTCCAGAAAGCGGAAGCGGTCCAGGTGTGATGGGGAAGAGCTTTTGTCCGAAACGGGCTCCGAAAGAGATACCAGCAGAGAAACCAAATCCTTCAGGCAGAGACACTTTCAAGGTGAGTTATAGATGGAAAAGACTTGCATTTATGTTGCGCCTTTCACAACTTCAGGGCGCTCAAGTGCGATAAAACCAATGAAATGTATTTTGACTGCAACGAATGCTGTGGTGTAGAAACCCCCAGGAACAGATTTGTTCTGACAAACAGCAGTGGGATAAATGACCAGATAGTCTGCATGAGTGACATTGGTTGTGGAGTAAAGTTTCTCAAAGGACCTTGGGTACCTCGTGACAGGGCAGGTGAGGCTTTGGTTTTATGTCATACTCTGAAAGACCACACCTCTGGCAGTGCAGCACTCCTTCCTGTGCTGCAGTGGTGTGTCAGCCTGGGTTCTGTGTTCAAATGTCTTTGACGGCACGGTGGCGCAGTGGTCAGCGCTGCTGCCTCACGGCGCCGAGGACCCGGGTTCGATCCCAGCCCCGGGTCACTGTCCGTGTGGAGTTTGCACATTCTCCCCGTGTCTACGTGGGTTTCACCCCCACAACCCAAAGGTGTGCAGAGTAGGTGGATTGGCCACACTAAATTGCCCCTCAATTGGAAAAAAAGAATTGGGTACTCTAAATTTATAAATGAAATGTCTTTGAACCCATGACCTTCTGACTCGGGAGGAGAACGCTACCCATTTGAGGAGCCACGGCTGATATACGTGTATTTACCCTTTGAGAGTCTCTTTGACCTTCTTTGTTTTTAATTGTCTGTCCCAGTTGACGTTCAGGAAGGATTGGAACATCTGTACAAGACTCACATCTGTCCTGAATGCAAACGTTGCTTTAAAAAGAGAACGCACCTGGTCGAGCACCTTCACCTGCACTTCCCGGACCCCAGTCTCCAGTGCCCTCACTGCCAGAAGTTCTTTACCAGCAAGGGCAAGCTGAAGGTACATCTGATGCGGGAGCTCGGAGAGAAGACCCATCACTGCCCGCTGTGCGACTACAGCGCTGTGGAGAAAAACTCCCTGAATAGGCACATGGCCAGCATGCATGAGAACACCACCAACTTCTACTCTGATGTGTACTCGTGTCCAGCGTGTGAAGAGAAGTTTACTGTCAGTAACTCGCTGAAGGAACACATGAAGACGCACAAGGAGGAGCGTAGGCCACTGGACTGTTTCGAGGGAGGCTGCAGCTACACAGCGGAGGAGCGCAAGGATTTTGTCCGGCACCTCAAGGAGGTTCACGGTGCCAGGGCAATAGAGTGCCGCTACCGGACTTGTGGCTCACTATTTGGCACGGAGGCGGGGATGGAGGCGCACCGTCGGACTCATTACGCCTTCCACTGCGACCAGTGTGACTTTGTCTGTTCCAACAAGCATGTTTTCCGGCGACACAAGCGGAGAGGGCACCCGGGCAGTGAGGAGCTAGCCTGCAGCTTCTGTCCGTACAAGACCTTCAACCCCGTGGAGTTCAACGACCACGTGGGAAAGATGCACGCCAACGAGAAGATCCACAAATGCACCGAATGTGACTTTGCCACAGCGCACAAGAGAGTTCTCAACAGACACATCCTTCTGCATACAGGTCAGTGCTAGTAACCAGAACAGCTGGGTAGAAAACCAGAGAGACCGCTCTGAAAAGGGGCAAATTTCATTCATCCAGCAAACACATTGAGGAGTTTTACTCTGTATCTAGCCCCGTGCTGTACCTATTCTGGGAGTGTTTGATGGGGACAGTGTAGAGGGAGCTTTACTCTGTATTTAACCCCGCGCAGTACCTGTCCTGCGAGTGTTTGATGGGGACAGTGTAGAGGGAGTTTTACTCTGTTTATAACCCCGTGCTGTACCTGTCCTGGGCGTGTTTGATGGGGACAGTGTAGAGGGAGCTTTACTCTGTATCTAACCCCGTGCTGTACCTGTCCTGGGCGTGTTTGATGGGGACAGTGTAGAGGGAGTTTAACTCTGTATCTAACCCCGTGCTGTACCTGTCCTGGGAGTGTTTGATGGGGACAGTGTAGGGGCAGCTTTACTCTGTATCTAACCCCGTGCTGTACCTGTCCTGGGAGTGTTTGATGGGGACAGTGCAGAGGGAGCTTTACTCTGTATCTAACCCCGCGCTGTACCTGTCCTGGGAGTGTTTGATGGGGACAGTGTAGAGGGAGTTTTACTCTGTATCTAACCCCGTGCTGTCCCTGTCCTGGGAGTGTTTGATGGGGACAGTGTAGGGGCAGCTTTACTCTGTATCTAACCCCATGCTATACCTGGCCTGGGAGTGTTTGATGGGGACAATTTGGCTGGGAGAAAAGCTTTGGTTATGCAGGAAGATTTTAAGGAGCATGGGTCTCAACCCCACAACCCAAAGATGTGCAGAGTAGGCGGATTGGCCATGGTAAATTGCCCCTTAATTGGAAAAAAAATAATTGGGTACTCTTTCCTCGGGTAGGAGAGTCAAGTACTAGGGGACATAGGTTTATAGTGCGTGGGGAAAAGTTTAGAACATGTGCGAGGCAGCGCAGCTTTTTACACAGACGGTGGTAAATATATGGAACGCGCTGCCTGGGGAAGTGGTGGGAGCAAGTACGAAGTGGCATTTAAGGGACATCTGGACCAATATATGAATAGGGTGGGAATGGAAGGATATGGACTCCGTAAGTGCGGATGGTTTTAGTTTAGGCAGGGACCATGGTCGGCACAGGCTTTGAGGACCGAAGGGCCTGTTCCTGTGCTGATTTCTTTGTTCATTCAATAGGATCATGTCTGATCTGATTGTAACTTCAGCCCCACAGTCTTGCTTATCCCTGATAACCCCCCCCCCCCCCCCCCCCCCCCCACCGATAAGCTAGAATCTATAGCTCCACCTGAAATATTCTGTTACATTTAGATTTATTGTCACGTGTACCAAGGTACAGTGAAAAGTACTGTTCTGCATACAGTCCAGGCGTGAAAAAAAACATAGGACATACGTAAATGCTCAGTGTAAATACACAACGTAAACACACAATGTAAATACAGAGACACACCGGGTGAAGCATACAGGAGTGTAATAGCACTCAGTAGAGAATATGTGTGGAGAGATCAGTTCAGTCCTTAAGAGGGTCATTCAGGAGTCTGGTAACAGCGGGGAAGAAGCTGTTTTTGAATCTGTTCGTGCGTGTTCTCAGACTTTTGTATCTTCTGCCCGATACTTCACTTCCTGAAATCAATGACCAGCTCTTTAGGTTTGCTGACAAGGGACAGATTGTTGTTGTTACACCACGCCACTAGGTTCTCTATCCTCCTCCTACACTCTGACTCATCGTTGTTCGAGATCTGACCCACTACGGTCGTGTCATCAACAAACTTGTAGATGGAGTTGGAGCCAAATTCTGCCACACAATTATGTGGTGTTACCACCACTTCTCAGCAAAAGGGTTTCAGAGGCTCTGGGAGAAAAAACTTCTCCTCATCTCTGTCTTTGATGAGTGACCCCATATTTTTAAACAGTGACCCCCTAGTTCTAGATTCTCCCACAAGAGGGAACACCCTCTCCACACCCACCCTGTCAACACCCCTCAGGATCTGAAAGGTTTTGTTCAAGTCGCCTCTCACTCTTTTAAACTCCAGTGGATACAAACCTAACATGTCCAGCCCTTCCTCCGAAGACAACCCACCCATTCCTCCAGGTCATTTAGAGTTTAAAAATCAATCTGTGATCGTATTCTTGCAGGTATGGCACAATTGACAAGGTATTTGCTGAGGGATGTCCCCTCGAGAATGATGGATTGCAGTTTCATGTTAAGGGGTCTCCCATTTAAGACCGAGACAAAGAGGATTTTGTTTCTCTAGCGGGTCTCTCCCACAGAGAGCACTGGAGACTGGGTGATTGAATATATTCGTGACTGAGTTTTGATCGACAAGGGAGTCGAGGGTTATGGGGAACAGACAGAAACGTGGAGTTAAGGCCATAATCCGATCAGTGGCCTGAATGACCAACTCCTATTTCTTGTGATCCTATTAATAAAAATGTAACTGCCTCAGATTTAAAATCAATAATTGATGTAGCATCAATCTGTGGTCAGGAGTTCCAAACTTGTAGCACCCATAATATCTTATGTGCGAGTATCTTATATTACCGAAGATCAGTAACCCCATTTGAGCGGCCTTTCTTCATACGCGTTAGCAAGCACTTTGAACAGGGTGGTAGAAGGGAGTGCAGCAGAGCTTGATCTGCTTGACACCAGTCACTCATTGAGGATCAGCAAGGAGATGGATGTTTCCTCGTCAATCTTTACTTTGCAACTTTTCCACCTTTCCTTAGCCTTCCTCGTAATTTGGATACCAAAATTGTGCACAGTAACTCCAGTTGGTCTAACCAATGTTCAGTGCGGGTTTAAGGAGTTGGGGAGTTTCGCTGGTTGAGGATGTGCCTGGGTCTAATTGTTTTATTATTTTTTGTTGGTTTTAAACCCTCCTTTCTAGGCGAGAAGCCACATAAATGTGAACTGTGCGATTTCACCTGCAGGGATGTGGGATACCTGTCGAAGCACATGCTGACACATTCTGACGATAAGAACTACATGTGTACAGAGTGTGGCTACATCACCAAGTGGAAACATTACCTGACGGTGCACATGCGCAAACACACTGGAGACCTGAGGTAAATACTCTTGAGTAAATTGTCTGCTTGCCAAATTGAAGAGTCTTTTGTGTTGGGGGGAGATATCTATTCTTATCAAACACTCCCAGGACAGGTACAGCACGGGGTTAGATACAGAGTAAAGCTCCCTCTACACTGTCCCCATCAAAAACTCCCAGGACAGGTACAGCACGGGGTTAGATACAGAATAAAACTCCCTCTACACTGTCCCCATCAAATACTCCCAGGACAGGTACAGCATGGGGTTAGATACAGAGTAAAGCACCCTCTACACTGTCCCCATCAAACACTCCCAGGACAGGTACAGCACTGGGTTAGATACAGAGTAAAGCACCCTCGACACTGTCCCCATCAAACAGTCCCAGGACAGGTACAACACGGGGTAGGTATAGAGTAAAGCTCCCTCCACACTGTCCCCATCAAATGCTCCCAGGACAGGTACAGCACGGGGTTGGATACAGAGTAAAGCTCCCTCTACACTGTCCCCATCAAACACTCCCAGGACAGGCACAGCACGGGGTTAGATACAGAGTAAAGGTCCCTCTACACTGCACCCATCAAACACTCCCAGGACAGGCACAGCACGGGGTTAGATACAGAGTAAAGGTCCATCTACACTGTCCCCATCAAACACTCCCAGGACAGGTACAACACGGGGTAGGTACAGAGTAAAGCTCCCTCCACACTGTCCCCATCAAATGCTCCCAGGACAGGTACAGCACGGGGTTGGATATAGGGTAAAGCTCCCTCGACTCTGTCCCCATCAAACGCTCCCAGGACAGGTACAGCACAGGGTTAGATACAGAGTAAAGCTCCCTCTACACTGTCCCCATCAAATACTCCCAGGACAGGCACAACACGGGGTTAGATACAGAGTAAAGGTCCCTCTACACTGTCCCCATCAAACACTCCCAGGACAGGTCCAGCACGGGGTTAGATACAGAGTAAAGCTCCCTCTACATTGTCCCCATCAATCACTCCTGGACAGGTACAGCACGGGGTTCGATACAGAGTAAAGGTCCCTCTGCACTGTCCCCATCAAACACTCCCAGGACAGGTACAACACTGGGTAGATACAGAGTAAAGCTCCCTCCACACTGTCCCCATCAAATGCTCCCAGGACAGGTACAGCACGGGGTTGGATACAGAGTAAAGCTCCTGCTACATTGTCCCCATCAAACACTCCTGGGACAGGTACAGCACGGGGTTAGATACAGAGTAAAGCTCCCTCTACACTGTCGCCATCAAAGACTCCTGGGTCAGGTACAGCACGGGGTTAGATACAAAGTAAAGTTCCCTCTACACTGTCCCCATCAAACACTCCCAGGACAGGTACAGCACGGGGTTAGATACAGAGTGAAGCTCCCTCTACACTGTCCCCATCAAATACTCCCAGGACAGGTACAGCACAGGGTTAGATACAGAGTAAAGCTCCTGCTACATTGTCCCCATCAAACACTCCTGGGACAGGTACAGCACGGGGTTAGATACAGAGTAAAGCTCCTGCTACATTGTCCCCATCAAACACTCCTGGGACAGGTACAGCACGGGGTTAGATACAAAGTAAAGTGTCCTCTACACTGTCCCCATCAAATACTCCCAGGACAGGCACAGCACGGGGTTAGATACAGAGTAAAGGTCCCTCTACACTGTCCCCATCAAACACTCCCAGGACAGACACAGCACGGGGTTAGATACAGAGTAAAGGTCCCTCTACACTGTCCCCATCAAACACTCCCAGGACAGGTACAGCACGGGGTTAGATACAGAGTAAAACTCCCTCTGCACTGTCCCCATCAAACACTCCCAGGACAGGTACAGCACAAATGCTTAATATCGGTGCCAAGATTGGGGAGACCAAACACACTCACATGCTTAATTGAAGCTTAACAGGAAAAAGTGCAACGCTTGCAGGATATTGCTAAGATACAAAAAGATTAGAAGTGTTGAAAGAGAAGGAAGTGGGAGGTATTGGTCTCCAAACCTCTACCTCCCTCTCCCGTTTGAAATTTGTCATTGTGTTCCTGCTGTCTTTCTCTTTTCAGGTACCATTGTAATCAATGCTCATACCGCTGTCACCGTGCAGACCAGCTCAGCAGTCATAAGTTAAGACACCAGGGCAAGTCGCTCATCTGTGAGGTGTGTGGCTTTGCTTGCAAGCGGAAGTACGAGCTGCAGAAGCACATGCAAGTGAAGCATTCTAAGGACTATCAGATACCCCTCTATCAATGCCGGTACTGCAGCTACCAGACCAGGTACAAGCAGGCGCTCCTGAACCATGAGAACTGCAAGCACACCAAGCACAAGGAGTTCCGCTGTGCCCTCTGCTCCTACAAGACTTTCAGCAACACCAGTCTTTTCTTTCACAAGAGGAAAGTCCATGGCTATGTGCCAGGGGACAAAGAGTGGCTGGAGAACTATGCCAAGGAGGAGATGGCCATGAACTCCACCCACATTCTTTTGGGGTACAGCGACACGAGTTTGACTCTTTCGACCTTGGCCAGGAGTGAGGCGTGGCAAAAGAAGAATTCAGCTGTTGTGGAGGAACAGGATAAAGTGTACCAGCATGCCTTTGGGGCCTCTCTCTATGGAGAAGGGCTCTCGCAGCCTGGCGAAGCAGCACAAGGTGGTGTTGCACCACAAGAATCGGGACAATTGCAGCAGCACCTGGTGTATTCCGCCCCTGCAGGGCAGGGGCCTTTGCCCGACACCACGGAGCCTGGCGAAGCAGCCACGGACATTCACTGTGATGTGGAGAGGGAGTTGCAGAAAAGCCTGGGTGAGAATGGCTCACAGCTGGAGTTTCATAATACCCCGCCGGATGAGGTAACAAGGCAACTTTCCGGCTCCCAGCTGACAGTCCTGGATTCCTGGGAATCCTGTGACACTGGAGCCATGTACAGGGACTATGGACTGAACACTGGGGTGGGCATACAGGCTGACGATGGCAATGACGAGGCTGACATTGGCGACCACTGTGAGGATGAGGACTGTGCTGGCGGTGGGGACCACCTCATTGGGAACCGAGAGGAAGTGGGGCACGGGGTCAATGTTTTTGCTGATGCAGATCAGAACAGTGGTTATGAGCATTCGGGTAAACAGGAACAAATTGCTGCACCCACCCAGCTGGAAGTTGACACATCCACAAGTGTCAAGACCGAGGGGAGCTGGCTGAGTGCAATCGAGCTGCGCCTGACTGAGCCCAGTGAACGAAATCAGGGTGCAGCTGAATTTCAGCACGTTGAAACGGAGAGGCAGGCCAGCCCTGACCCAGACCACCCTGAGAGCCAGGAGCAGGCGCAGCTCTCCCAGTCTGAATCGGAGATACAGGCTTTGCGGAAACAGGACAAGCAGCAGGCCCAAGCCCTGGTCTTGGAGGGAAGAGTGCAGATGTTGGTGGTGCAAACCAATGCCCAGGTGTTCAAGTGCGAGAGATGTTCATACGTGACCAGGAAAGAGAAAGCCATGGTCCTTCATACAAAATCTGGGTGCCAGAACAAGAAGTCACCCCTGGTGTGCACTGCATGCGGGGCTGTTTTTAAACAGCAGCGAGGACTCAATACCCACCTGCAAAAGAAATGTCCTGTCATCATAAAGAAACACAAGCTTTACGTGCGGCAAGCGACAGTTCTCGGTTCCAGGGGAGGGTTGGATGGAGCGAAGGAGGAATTCACGGAGCCAGAAATAAAGAAAGTGAGAACAGTGCCCAAGAGGAAAGGCAAACTGGTCACCATCAATGGTAGTGAGAGGCAGGAGCTCAGCCCAGATCCAGTTCAAGCTGATCAGTCACTCACCAAAGTAACAGCAGACTGTGGAGTGGGGGAAGAGAATGCAGCTGCAGAGCTGCCGTCTGCCCATGTCCCAGAGCGCGATCACACTGAAGGCGATCTCCTGGAGGAAGCTGGACTCTTCACAGAGGAGGCATTGGGTCGCGCTCCCTCCATTCACAGTGAGACTTCCCCTCCGAGCCAGAGGGAAGTGTCGTCGCCGCGTGCGGAGCTGAATGAGGATTCCCAGCAGGAGTCGGGGGCGTGGAAGTTCCGGTGCGAGCAGGGCAAGTTCTGCTGTGCTGCGTGCCCGTTCGTCTGCTCCAGTGAGGCGGATATCAGCTGTCACATGGCTGGTGGCTGCCCGGCTCCCCTCAAGCTGCCCTGCGGATTCTGCGAGTTGCTGTTCCGCTCGGAGCGGGCGCTGAGGAACCATCAGGCTATCAAACACACCGAGGAAGAGGAGCTGTCGGACCAGAGTGACTTAGACGATCTGGAGAAAGCATCTTCCAGCGAGGATGAGGGGAGCCGCGATGGAGACAACCCGGAGAACAGCGGCAACTCCGAGATGGAGGGTAGCCCCAAGCAGAGGCGCTTCTTTTGCTCTCTCTGCCCGTTCAGCTGCTACCAGGAGCGGGCCTTGGACACCCATAAGAAGAAAGGCTGCATGAAGCCTGGAGAGCTCCAATGCAGCCTCTGCTCATTTGTCTGCAAGTCTGCAGCTGCTCTCAAGCACCATACCCGCCTGCATGGCAAGAAGTGCTGCCGTAAGAGGGCGCGGCTGAGCTGCCAGCTGTGCCCGTTCACCTGCAAGCAGGCCAGATGCCTGAAGCAGCATGTGGCCATCAAGCACGACGGTGTGAAGCCCTACAAGTGCCGCTACTGCAACTTCAGCACAACCCGACGCTACCGTCTGGATGCCCACGAGTCCCTGCACACGGGTGTGGGCCGGCTGACGTGTGACGCCTGCCAACAGACATTTGGCACCAGCTCCAAGCTACGCATCCACAAGCTGCGGGTCCATGAGAAACGGCCCACCCACTTCTGTGCCCTGTGCGACTATAGTGGCTACAACCAGAACGACATCACCCGGCACGTGAGCAGTTGCCACGCCGGCGAGCCCAGCGCGGCTTGCGGACGCTGCGAAGCCCGCTTCAGCTCGGAGGGCGCCCTCAAGCAGCACTGCCTGCGGCAGCACGAGGAGAAAGTCTGCCATAGGTGCCCCTCCTGCGTCTTTGCCTGCTACAGCGAGTCCACCCTCAGGAGCCACGTCCAACGGCAGCACCCACAGCTGGTGTGCTCTGTCTGCAAGGAACACTTTGAGAGGCGGGAGACGCTGGAGGAGCACAAGAAGGTTCACTTCAGCCACCACTGCCAGCACTGTGGCTTTGCCACCCGGGAGCGGCAGCAGCTTATCCAGCATTTACTGGACACCCACGAAGAGGAGTATGGGGCTGGGGCTGAAGGGGGCAAACCCTTCCGGTGCCCCTTCTGTGACTTTGCCTGCTACCACCAGATGGTGTTCGACTATCACATGAAGGCTCATGGGGGCACCCGCTTGTACAAATGCACCGACTGCGACTACACCACCAAGAACCGGCAGAAGATCACCTGGCACATTCGCATTCACACCGGCGAGAAGCCCTACAAGTGTCACCTTTGCAGCTATGCCTGCGCAGACCCGTCACGCCTGAAGGTGAGCAGGTTTTGGGTCTACCGACGTGTGTACCAGGCGTTATTATGCAGCAACCATCACCGGTGTGCTCGCTGACTGACATTAATTACCCAGTCCGGCCACACCCAATTCTTCATCCCCCTTCCCCACCACCCCCTCAGCAACACATTCCCTTTCTATCTAAGTAATTTCCTCCGGCCCCACAATCCTAAATCCTTGCGCTCCTCTAATTCCAACCTCTTCCTCATCCCTGATTTCCACTGCACCACCATTGACAGCCGTGCCTTTAGCAGCCTGGGCTCTAAGATCTGGAATTTCCTCTCTAAACCTCTTCCCCCTCTCTCTTCCTTCGACTCATTACTAAATCCTATCTCTCTGACCAAGCTGCCGACCCAAATATTTCCTTGTCAAGCTTGATGCCAAATTTGGCATCACTCCTGTGAAGTGAGCGACTTAGGAAGTTTAACTATGTTAAAGGTGCCATATAAAAGCAAGCTGCCCTGGCAGCAATGATGTTGAGGGTGGGTGAGGGGGGGGGGAGAGAGAGAAAGCAAGGGGGTGGGTTTCGTTACCAAGTTTGAACAGTCTGGGGCTCCTCTTTAATGTAGAGAGGGGCGACCTGATCTCTAAAATAGAGTTTTGATGGGATACAAGTGGAGATAATCCTGAAAAGAGAGGCATGTCAAAGCTTTTCTTCCTGTACTCATCAGGTCGCTTGGCAAAAAAAGCTGTATAAAGGGAAAGCAACTGTTTATACTGTATGAGAAGACAGCACTGATTGGTCAAGGTGTTGCCATGGAGAATGAAACAGTTGATGGTGACAGACAGATAACTGCCGAGCATGGTTAGAAATTTAAACCAGGCAGCCTGAGCCTAATTGGTCAAGGCGTTGCCTTGAGTAATGAATCAGCAAATGACTGTCACTTGTTGAAACAGGTGCAACGTGTGTACATGTTCTTCCTGTCTGCAAAGAACAAGGCCTTGTGTATTAATATAGGTAGTTTACGGTCCACACTAAAATTACTGTTTTAAACTTAAAAGCTACCTAAGGGTATGAAGCAGAATTGACTGAAGCGAGCTGGGATGTCTGGTTAAGGGATAGGTCAGTAGAGAGACAGTGGAAGGCGTTTAAGGAGTTATTTCATAAAACTTTGCACAAGATGCATTCAAGTGGGAAGGAACAACTCTAGAAAAAGGATGAATCATTCATTACTAACTAAGGCAGTGAAAAAAATTTAATTGAAAGAAAAAGCATACAATTAGTGGCAGGTCAGAAGATTGGACAGAATATATAAACAACAGCAAAAGAATAACAAGGGAGAAATTAGGCTCGGGGAGAAAACTAGATAGAAATATAAGAACAGAGAGTTTCTACAGCTTTAAAAGGGAAAAGAGCAGAGTGAGTCTGAGGAATTAATGGAAAATAAAGAAATGAAGGAGGAACGAACAGATACATTGCGTTTGTCCTCAATGCAAAAGACATGAATAACAACCCAGAAATAATTGTAAATCGAGAGGTGAGAGGGTCAAGGAAAAACAATTGCAATCACCAAGGCAAAGGCACTGAGAAAATCATTACTAAAGGCTGACAAGTCCCCAGGACCTGATGGAATTCATCTGAGGGTCTTAACAGAAGTGGTTTCGGGGATAGTTGATACATTTGTTTTAATTTTCCAAAATTCCCTAGATTCTGGAAAGATGCCATCAGATTGGAAAATAGTGAATGTGGCGCCTCTATTCAAGAAAGGAAGGGGACAGAAAGTGGGAAATTACAGGCCAGTTATCTTACTATCTGTCGTAGAGAAAATGCTGGAATCTCTGAGAAAATCTCAATGCAAAGAGACAGGGTCAACATGGTTTTGTGAAGGGGAAATTATTTTTGACTAATTTATTGGAGTTCTTCTGAGGAAATAACGAGTAACGTGAATAGAGGGAAACTCTTGGATGTGGTGTTTTTGGATTTTCAGAAGGCATTTGACACGGTGCCATACTAAAGATTACTGCACAAATTAAGAGCTCATGGCAGAACTTGTTTAAAAGATACTTGGATCTGCATCTGAAATTAAAAAAAAAAAATTAGAGTACCCAATTAATTTTTTCCAATGAAGGGGCAATTTAGCGTGGCCAATCCACCTACCCTGCACATCTTTGGGTTGTGGGGGCGAAACCCACGCAAACACTGGGAGAATGTGCAAACTCCACACGGACCCAGAACCGGGATCGAACCTGGGACCTCGGCGCTGTGAGGCCGCAGTGCGGACCACTGCGCTAACGTGCTGCCCACTGCATCTGAAATATTGTAACTTGTAAGGCTTATGGACCAGGTGCTGGAGAATGGGATTAAAATGAGCGGCTAATTTATTTTTTGACCGGCGCAGACACGATGGGCTGAATGGCCTCTTTCTGCACCATAAACTCTCTGTGGTGTAGGGATAGGAGATTGGTTACCTAGCAGGAAGCAGATAGTAGGGATAAATGGGCCATGTCTGGGTTGGGAATGCCCTGTTGCCTCACGGCGCCTGAAGTCCCAGGTTCGATCCCGGCTCTGGGTCACTGTCCGTGTGGAGTTTGCACATTCTCCCCGTGTCTGCATGGGTTTCACCCTCACAACCCAAAGATGTGCTGGTTAGGTGGATTGGCCACGCTAAATTGCCCCTTAATTGGAAAAAAATTAATTGGGCACTCTAAATTTATAAGGAAAGCAATAAATGTCTGGGTTGGGAAGATATAACAAATGGAGTGTCACAGGGCTGAGTGCTGGGCCTTGATGGAATCCTGATATTGATGAATCCTTGTATTTTCTCTCAATAAAAGGACCAATTCCGTGCAATGGTAAAGTTCACTTTTGACTTTAATGTTAGCGGCTGACGATACACAATTTCTGATATTCCGATAAAACAATTCGGCCAACTGGCCAGTACAAAACGTAATAAACTTAGAAGTGATTTAAAGAAGAAGGCACAAGACAAAGCAAAGGAGCATGGGTCAGGGACCGGCTTGGAGAGAGAGAGAGATAGATGGTTTGAACAGAAGCGAACTTGCTGTGGGCACCTCTGTTTTAGGGAGATGCTTATCTTTGGGTTAACCCTTGCTTTGTTTCTCATTGGCCTGGAGGACCCTGTCTTCGGTTTTGCCCAGCGAGATGTCTGTCAACTAGCTGATAAGGTTATCAGTACAGATTGGATGGAATTTGCTGCAGTATGACCTCATTTTGTTCAAGTTTGTACCTCTGTGTGTGCATCTTTTAAGGTATCAGAACTTGATCTCTTTAATGGGTTTGTCTGAGGAAATTGAAACTTGACTAATCTCTGTCTGGCAGAGCTTCCCCCCTCTGGCTGTTTCTATCACTACGAATGGCATTCTAGTATCGGGTGCATACCTTTTTGTAAGATCAAATCAGACTGAATTTAGAGTACCCAAATTAGGGGCAGCATGGTAGCGCAAGTGACTAGCACTGTGGCTTCACAGCGCCAGTGTCCCAGGTTCGTTTCCCCGCTGGGTCACTGTCTGTGCGGAGTCTGCACGTTCTCCCCGTGTCTGCATGGGTTTCCTCCGGGTGCTCCGGTTTCCTCCCACAGTCCAAAGATGTGCAGGTTAGGTGGATTGGCCATGCTAAATTGCCCTTAGTGTCCAAAAGATTAAGAGGGTTTATTGAGTTATGGGGATAGGGTGCAAGTGAGAGCTTAAGTGGGTCGGTGCATTCTCGATGGGCCGAATGGCCTCCTTCTGCACTCTACGTTCTATGAATACACAAGCTTCTTATTTTTAAGACTACGTTTTCCCAGTTCAGAAACTTACTGAGACTTTGTTCTTAATGCCACTTTCCTAATTAAAACATGGTTCTTGATTGTAGGCTTTCAACAAATCCCTCGAGTATCAAAACTTAGTTCCATCAGGCCTCAAACTATTTACAACCTATATAAATGACTTGGAGGAACGGACTGGACTGAATGTATGTTTGCTAAATTTGCTGATAATACAAAGATCGATAGGAAGGTAAGTTTTGAAGAGGACATTCTGCAAAGTGATATAGGTCAAGTGGTTGGGCAAAAAATTAGCAGCTGCAATATACCGTGGAAAAGTATGAACTTGTTCATTTTGGGAGGAAGAATAGAAAAGCAGAATATTATTTAACAAGAGAAAGGCTGCAGAACTCTGATGTTCAGAGGAATCTGGGTGTCCTGGTACATGAATTACAAAACGTTAGAATGCAGGTACAGCAAGTGAAGAGGAGGCAAATGGAATGTTAGTGTTTATTGCAAAGGGAATGGAATATAAAAGTAGGGACGTTTTGCTACAATTGTACAGGCATTGGTGAGACCAGAGCTTGTGTGTTGTGTACAGTTTTGTTCTTATTTAAGAAATGATATAATTGCATTAGAAACAGTTCAGACAGGTTCACTTGACTAATTCCTAGGATGAATGGGTTATCTTGCGAGGAAAGATTGGACAGGTTGGGCCTGTATCCAGTCGAGTTTAGAAGAATTAGAGGTGATCTTATTGGAAAGTATAAGGTCCTGAGGAGACTTGACAGGGTGGACGCTGAGAGGATATTGCCCCTTGTGGGAGAGGCCAGAAAGTAGAGCAGAGGCCGCAATCAGATCAGCCACTACCTTATCAAATGATAGTGAAGGCTTGAGGGGCTGAATGGCCTACTCCCTCAATTTGTTTGTTTATTTTGCCAGTCACCTTAAATCAGTATCCTCTGGGAATGGGAACATTTTCTCCCTGTCTACGCTGTCCAGACCCCTCATAGTTTTGAACGTCTTTGTCAAATCTCCTCCCAACTTTCTCCGAGGAACACAACTCCAACTTGTACAATCTATCCTCGTCACGTAATGAAGTCCCTTGTTCCTGGAACAATGCTTCCAAACATTTTCTACACCGTCTCTGACTCCTTCACATCGTTCTTGAAGTGTGGGGCCCAGGACTGGGCACACTACTCCAGATGAGACCGAAGCAGTGTTTCATAAAGGCCCGCTCTAACTTGCTTTTGGACTCTATGCCTCTGTTTGTAAAGCACAGGATCCCGAGTGCATTTTTAATTGCATTTGAAACTTGGCCTGCCTTTCAACGATTTCTGCACCTGTATTCCCACAGAATTCTTACAGTGCAGAAGGAGGCCATTTGGCCCATTGATCTTCACCGACCCTCTGAAATAGCACCCCGCCCTATCCCCATAACCCTGCACAACTTGAGACACTAAGGGGCAATTTATCATTGCCAATCCACCTAACCTGCACATATTTGGACTGGGAGGAAACCGGAGCACCCAGAGGAAACCCACGCACACACGGGGAGGATGTGCAAACCACACAGTCACCCAAGGCCAGGATTGAAACTGGGACCTCGGCGCCATGAGGCAGCAATGTTAACCACTGTGCCACCGTGCTGCCCCCGCCTTTTGAATTGTATTCTTTATTTTATATTTCCTTACCCTGCCCTTCCTATCAAACAGGTTCGATTCCCGGCTTGGCCACTGTGCAGAGTCTGCCCGTTCTCCCTGTGTCTGCGTGGGTTTCCTCCGGGTGCTCCGGTTTCCTCCCACAAGTCCCGAAACACGCGCTTGTTAGGTGAATTGGACATTCTGAATTCTCCCTCCGTGTACTCGAACAGGCGCCGGTGACTGGCGGCTAGGGGCTTTTCACAGTAACTTCATTGCAGTGTTAATATAAGCCTACTTGTGACAATAATAAAGATAATAATAAAATGAATCACTTCACACTTCTCTGCATTATATTTAATCTGCCACTTGACCGCCCGTTCCACAACCTGTCCGTATCCTCTTGAAGTCTGTCACTATTCTCCTCACAGTTCATGACACTTCCAAGTTTTGGCCCATCTACAAATTTTGAAATTGTGAATTGTGTATTCGAGTCTAAGTCATTAATATATGTCAAGAAAAGCTGGAGTTCTGATCCTGATTCCTGGAGACCTCCATTGTGCGCCTCTCCTCCAGTCCGAAAAACAACTCTATTACTCTTTTGTGTCCTTTTGGGACACAGCCTTTAACTTTGCTCACAAGCCTGTTTGTGGCACTCTAACAAATGCCTTTTGGAAGTCCATCGACCCTGTCTGTTACCTCTTCAAAAAACACAATCAATTTAGTTAAAAATGATTTGCCCTTCACAAATCCATGCTGGCTTTCCTTCATTAATCAAGTGACTGTTCATTTTGTCCTGGGCTACGATTTCTCACCACTGAGGTTAAACTGGTTTGCCTGCAGTTACTGAGCTTATCATTGCATCGTTTTTATGAACAAGGCTGCAATGTTAGCAATTCTCCATTAGTAGGAGGATTGGTAGTCAGTCTCTGCAATTTCCACCCTTACTTCACTCAATATTCTAGGATGTATCTGACCCAGTCCTGGTGACTTAGAAATATAAAGTCGAGCCAATGTTTCTAATATTACGTCCAACCATCTTCAGCTGCTTCATCAATGACCTTACTTCCAACACATGGTCAGATGTGGGGATGTTCGCTGATGATTGCACAATGTTCAGCAACATTCGCGACTCCTCATACTTTGAAGCAGTCCACTTGAAAATGCAAAAAGACCTGGACAATATCCAGGCTTGAGTTGACAAGTGGCAGATAACATTTGCACCGCACATTGCCAGGCAAAGACCATCTCCAGTAAGAAAGAATCAAACCATCGTCCCTTGACATTCATAGAACATAGAACATAGAAAATACAGCACAGAACAGGCCCTTCGGCCCACGATGTTGTGCCGAACCTTTGTCCTAGATTAATCATAGATTATCATTGAATTTACAGTGCAGAAGGAGGCCATTCGGCCCTTTGAGTCTGCACCGGCTCTTGGAAAGAGCACCCTACCCAAACTCAACACCTCCGCCCAACACCAAGGGCAATTTGGACATTAAGGGCAATTTATCATTGGCAAATTCACCTAATCCGCACATCTTTGGACTGTGGGAGGAAACCGGAGCACCCGGAGGAAACCCACGCAGACACGGGGAGGACGTGCAGACTCCGCACAGACAGTGACCCAAGCCGGAATCGAACCTGGGACCCTGGAGCTGTGAAGCAATTGTGCTATCCACAATGCTACCGTGCTGCCCTTGAGAACAAATAAATCTACACTATATCATTTTACCTTAATCCATGTACCTATCCAATAGCTGCTTGAAGGTCCCTAATGTTCCCGACTCAACTACTTCCACAGGCAGTGCATTCCATGCCCCCACTACTCTCTGGGTAAAGAACCTACCTCTGATATCCCTCCTATATCTTCCACCTTTCACCTTAAATTTATGTCCCCTTGTAATGGTTTGTTCCACCCGGGGAAAAAGTCTCTGACTGTCTACTCTATCTATTCCCCTGATCATCTTATAAACCTCTATCAAGTCGCCCCTCATCCTTCTCCATTCTAATGAGAAAAGGCCTAGCACCCTCAACCTTTCCTCGTAAGACCTACTCTCCATTCCAGGCAACATCCTGGTAAATCTTCTTTGCACCTTTTCCAAAGCTTCCACATCCTTCCTAAAATGAGGCGACCAAAACTGTACACAATACTCCAAATGTGGCCTTACCAAAGTTTTGTACAGCTGCATCATCACCTCACGACTCTTAAATTCAATCCCTCTGTTAATGAACACGAGCACACCATAGGCCTTCTTCACAGCTCTATCCACTTGAGTGGCGACTTTCAAAGATGTATGAACATAGACCCCAAGATCTCTCTGCTCCTCCACATTGCCAAGAACTCTACCATAAACCCTGTATTCCGCATTCATATTTGTCCTTCCAAAATGGACAACCTCACACTTTTCAGGGTTAAACTCCATCTGCCACTTCTCAGCCCAGCTCTGCATCCTATCTATGTCTCTTTGCAGCCGACAACAGCCCTCCTTACTATCCACAACTCCACCAATCTTCGTATCGTCTGCAAATTTACTGACCCACCCTTCAACTCCCTCATCCAAGTCATTAATGAAAATCACAAACAGCAGAGGACCCAGAACTGATCCCTGCGGTACGCCACTGGTAACTGGGATCCAGGCTGAATATTTGCCATTCAACGGCATTACCATCGCTGAATCCCCCACTATCAACATCCTGGGGGTTACCGTTGACCAGAAACCGAACTGGACGAGCCATATATATATATATATATATATATATACTGAGGTTACTAGAGCAGGTCAGAGGCTGGGAATTCCACAGCAAGTAACTCATCTCCTCTCTCTCTCTCTCTCTCTCTCTCTCTCTCTCTCTCTCTCTTCCCCCCCCCCCCGAAAAACCTGCCTACCACCTGCAAGGCACAAATACTCCCCACTTGCCTGGGTGAGTGCAGCTCCAACACTCAAGAAGATCGACACCATGCAGGACAAAGCAGCCCCGCTTGATTGCTCCTTCCACAAACATTCAAACCCTCCACCAATGCCAAACAGTGGCAGCCGTGCGTACCATCTGCAGAATGCACTGCAGTATCTCACCGAGGTTCCTTAGCACCTTCCAAACCCATGACTACGACCATCTAGAAGGACAAGGGCAGCAGATACCTGGGAACCCCACCACCTGAAGGTTCCCCTCCAAGTCACTCACCACCCTGACTTGGAAATATATCGCCGTTCCTTCACTGTCACTGGGGCAACATCCTGAAACTCCCTCCCTAACAGCATAGCGGCTGTAACTGCACCTTAGGGACTGCAGCGGTTCTAGAAGGCAGCTCACTCCCACCTTCTGAAGGGCAACTAAGGATGGGCAATAAATGCTGGCCTAACCAGCGACACCCACACCCCGTAAATTAATTTTAAAAATTTAAAAAAACTAAACCACCAGAAGCAGATTAACTGGACATTTCTCTCAATGCTTATCGCAACCGTTGCTGTGTGCAAAAGGTCCAATGGCATTGTCCTGTCTAAAATCAGTAACAGCGATTTACACAGTGTTACGCAGTGACAGACCCGTCCCCACCAGTACTGTACCCCAGTGTTACGCAGTGACAGACCCGTCCCCACCTGTACTGTACCCCAGTGTTATACAGTGACAGACCCGTCCCCACCAGTACTGTACCCCAGTGTTATACAGTGACAGACCCGTCCCCACCAGTACTGTACCCCAGTGTTATACAGTGACAGACCCGTCCCCACCAGTACTGTACCCCAATGTTATACAGTGACAGACCCGTCCCCACCAGTACTGTACCCCAGTGTTATACAGTGACAGACCCGTCCCCACCAGCACTGTACCCCAGTGTTATACAGTGACAGACCCGTCCCCAACAGTACTGCACCCCAGTGTTATACAGTGACAGACCCGTCCCCACCAGTACTGCACCACAGTGTTATACAGTGACAGACCCATCCCCACCAGTACTGTACCCCAGTGTTATACAGTGACAGACCCGTCCCCACCAGTACTGTACCCCAGTGTTATACAGTGACAGACCCGTCCCCACCAGTACTGTACCCCAGTGTTATACAGTGACAGACCCGTCCCCACCTGTACTGTACCCCAGTGTTATACAGTGACAGACCCGTCCCCACCAGTACTGTACCCCAGTGTTATACAGTGACAGACCCGTCCCCACCAGTACTGTACCCCAGTGTTATACAGTGACAGACCCGTCCCCACCAGTACTGTACCCCAGTGTTATACAGTGGCAGACCCACCCCCACCAGTACTGTACCCCAGTGTTACACAGTGACAGACCCGTCCCCACCAGTACTGTACCCCAGTGTTATACAGTGACAGACCCGTCCCCACCTGTACTGTACCCCAGTGTTATACAGTGACAGACGCGTCCCCACCAGCACTGTACCCCAGTGTTATACAGTGACAGACCTGTCCCCACCAGTACTGTACCTCAGTGTTATACAGCGACAGACCCGTCCCCACCTGTACTGTACCCCAGTGTTATACAGCGACAGACCCATCCCCACCAGTACTGTACCCCAGTGTTATACAGTGACAGACGCGTCCCCACCAGTACTGTACCCCAGTGTTATACAGTGACAGACCCGTCCCTACCAGTACTGTACCCCAGTGTTATACAGTGACAGACCCGTCCCCACCTGTACTGTACCCCAGTGTTATACAGTGACAGACGCATCCCCACCAGTACTGTACCCCAGTGTTATACAGTGACAGACACATCCCCACCACTACTGTATCCCGGTGTTATACAGTGACAGACCCATCCCCACCAGTACTGTACCCCAGTGTTATACAGCGACAGACCCATCTCCACCAGTACTGTACCCCAGTGTTATGCAGTGACAGACCCGTCCCCACCAGTACTGTACCCCAATGTTATACAGTGACAGACGCGTCCCCACCAGTACTGTACCCCAGTGTTATACAGTGACAGACCCGTCCCTACCAGTACTGTACCCCAGTATTATAAAGTGACAGACCCATCCCCACCAGTACTGTACCCCAGTGTTATACAGCGACAGACTTGTCCCCACCAGTACTGTACCCCAGTGTTATACAGCGACAGACCCGTCCCCACCAGTACTGTACCCTAGTGTTATACAGTGCCAGACCCGTCCCCACCACTACTGTATCCCGGTGCTATACAGTGACAGACCCGTCCCCACCAGTACTGTACCCCAGTGTTATACAGTGACAGACCCGTCCCCACCAGTACTGTACCCCAGTGTTATACAGTGACAGACCCATCCCCACCAGTACTGTGCCCCAGTGTTATACGGTGACAGACGCGTCCCCACCAGTACTGTACCCCAGTGTTATACAGTTTTATACAGTGACAGACCCGTCCCTACCAGTACTGTACCCCAGTATTATAAAGTGACAGACCCATCCCCACCAGTACTGTACCCCAGTGTTATACAGCGACAGACCCGTACCCACCAGTACTGTACCCCAGTGTTATACAGCGACAGACCCGTCCCCACCAGTACTGTACCCTAGTGTTATACAGTGCCAGACCCGTCCCCACCACTACTGTATCCCGGTGCTATACAGTGACAGACCCGTCCCCACCAGTCCTGTACCCCAGTGTTATACAGTGACAGACGCGTCCCCACCAGTACTGTACCCCAGTGTTATACATTGACAACCCGTCTCCATCAGTACTGTGCCCCAGTGTTATACAGTGACAGACCCATCCCCACCAGTACTGTACCCCAGTGTTATACAGTGACAGACCCATCCCCACCAGTACTGTACCCCAGTGCTGTACAGTGACAGACCCGTCCCCACCAGTACTGTACCCCAATGTTATACAGTGACAGACGCACCCCCACCAGTACTGTACCCCAGTGTTATACAGTGACAGACTCGTCCCTACCAGTACTGTACCCCAGTATTATAAAGTGACAGACCCATCCCCACCAGTACTGTACCCCAGTGTTATACAGTGACAGACCCATCCCCACCAGTACTGTTCCCCAGTGTTATACATTGACAACCCGTCTCCACCAGTACTGTACCCCAGTGTTATACAGTGACAGACCCATCCCCGCCAGTACTGTACCCCAGTGTTATACAGTGACAGGCCCGTCCCCACCAGTACTGTACCCCAGTGTTGTACAGTGACAGACCCGTCCCCACCAGTACTGTACCCCAATGTTATACAGTGACAGACGCGTCCCCATCAGTACTGTACCCCAGTGTTATACAGTGACAGACCCATCCCTACCAGTACTGTACCCCAGCATTATAAAGTGATAGACCCATCCCCACCAGTACTGTACCCCAATGTTATACAGTGACAGACGCGTCCCCACCAGTACTGTACCCCAGTGTTATACAGTTTTATACAGTGACAGACCCGTCCCTACCAGTACTGTACCCCAGTATTATAAAGTGACAGACCCATCCCCACCAGTACTGTACCCCAGTGTTATACAGCGACAGACCCGTCCCCACCAGTACTGTACCCCAGTGTTATACAGCGACAGACCCGTCCCCACCAGTGCTGTACCCTAGTGTTATACAGTGCCAGACCCGTCCCCACCACTACTGTATCCCGGTGCTATACAGTGACAGACCCGTCCCCACCAGTACTGTACCCCAGTGTTATACAGTGACAGACGCGTCCCCACCAATACTGTACCCCAGTGTTATACAGTGACAGACGCATCCCCACCTGTACTGTACCCCAGTGTTATACAGTGACAGACCCGCCCCACCAGTACTGTACCCCAGTGTTATACATTGACAACCCGTCTCCACCAGTACTGTACCCCAGTGTTATACAGTGACAGACCCATCCCCACCAGTACTGTACCCCAGTGTTATACAGTGACAGACCCATCCCCACCAGTACTGTTCCCCAGTGTTATACATTGACAACCCGTCTCCACCAGTACTGTACCCCAGTGTTATACAGTGACAGACCCATCCCCGCCAGTACTGTACCCCAGTGTTATACAGTGACAGACCCGTCCCCACCAGTACTGTACCCCAGTGTTGTACAGTGACAGACCCGTCCCCACCAGTACTGTACCCCAATGTTATACATTGACAGACGCGTCCCCACCAGTACTGTACCCCAGTGTTATACAGTGACAGACCCGTCCCTACCAGTACTGTACCCCAGCATTATAAAGTGATAGACGCATCCCCACCAGTACTGTACCCCAGTGTTATACAGCGACAGACCCGTCCCCACCAGTACTGTACCCCAGTGTTATACAGCGACAGACCCGTCCCCACCAGTACTGTACCCTAGTGTTATACAGTGCCCGACCCGTCCCCACCACTACTGTATCCCGGTGCTATACAGTGACAAACCCGTCCCCACCAGTTCTGTACCCCAGTGTAATACAGTGACAGACCCATCCCCACCAGTACTGTACCCCAGTGTTATACAGCGACAGACCCATCCCCACCAGTACTGTACCCCAGTGTTATACAGTGACAGACGCGTCCCCACCAGTACTGTACCCCAGTGTTATACAGTGACAGACGCGTCCCCACCAGTACTGTACCCCAGTGTTTTACAGTGACAGACGCGTCCCCACCAGTACTGTACCCTAGTGTTATACAGTGCCAGACCCGTCCCTACCAGTACTGTACCCCAGTATTATACAGTGACAGACGCGTCCCCACCAGTACTGTACCCCAGTGTTATACAGTGACAGACGCGTCCCCACCAGTACTGTACCCTAGTGTTATACAGTGACAGACGCATCCCCACCAGTACTGTACCCCAGTGTTATACAGTGACAGACGCGTCCCCACCAGTACTGTACCCCAGTGTTATACAGTGACAGACGCGTCCCCACCAGTACTGTACCCCAGTGTTATACAGTGACAGACCCTTCCCTACCAGTACTGTACCCCAGTATTATAAAGTGACAGACCCGTCCCCACCTGTACTGTACCCCAGTGTTATACAGTGACAGACCCGTCCCCACCAGTACTGTACCCCAGTGTTATACATTGACAACCCGTCTCCACCAGTACTGTACCCCAGTGTTATACAGTGACAGACCCATCCCCACCAGTACTGTACCCCAGTGTTATACAGTGACAGACCCGTCCCCACCAGTACTGTACCCCAGTGTTGTACAGTGACAGACCCGTCCCCACCAGTACTGTACCCCAATGTTATACAGTGACAGACGCGTCCCCACCAGTACTGTACCCCAGTGTTATACAGTGACAGACCCGTCCCTACCAGTACTGTACCCCAGTATTATAAAGTGACAGACCCATCCCCACCAGTACTGTACCCCAGTGTTATACAGTGACAGACCCATCCCCACCAATACTGTTCCCCAGTGTTATACATTGACAACCCGTCTCCACCAGTACTGTACCCCAGTGTTATACAGTGACAGACCCATCCCCACCAGTACTGTACCCCAGTGTTATACAGTGACAGACCCGTCCCCACCAATACTGTACCCCAGTGTTGTACAGTGACAGACCCGTCCCCACCAGTACTGTACCCCAATGTTATTCAGTGACAGACGCGTCCCCACCAGTACTGTACCCCAGTGTTATACAGTGACAGACCCGTCCCTACCAGTACTGTACCCCAGTATTATACAGTGACAGACGCGTCCCCACCAGTACTGTACCCCAGTGTTATACAGTGACAGACCCGTCCCCACCTGTACTGTACCCCAGTGTTATACAGTGACAGACCCGTCCCCACCAGTACTGTACCCCAGTGTTATACAGTGACAGACCCATCCCCACCAGTACTGTGCCCCAGTGTTATACGGTGACAGACCCGTCCACACCAGTACTGTACCCCAGTGTTGTACAGTGACAGACCCGTCCCCACCAGTACTGTACCCCAGTGTTATACAGTGACAGACCCATCCCCACCAGTACTGTTCCCCAGTGTTATACATTGACAACCCGTCTCCACCAGTACTGTACCCCAGTGTTATACAGTGACAGACCCATCCCCACCAGTACTGTACCCCAGTGTTATACAGTGACAGACCCGTCCCCACCAGTACTGTACCCCAGTGTTGTACAGTGACAGACCCGTCCCCACCAGTACTGTACCCCAGTGTTATACAGTGACAGACCCGTCCCCACCAGTACTGTACCCCAGTGTCATACAGTGACAGACCCATCCCAACCAGTACTGTACCCCAGTGTTATACAGTGACAGACCCGGCCCCACCAATACTGTACCCCAGTGTCATACAGTGACAGACCCATCCCCACCAGTACTGTACCCCAGTGTTATTCAATGACAGACCCGTCCCCACCAGTACTGTACCCCAGTGTTATACAGTGACAGACCCGTCCCCACCAGTACTGCACCCCAGTGTTATACAGTGACAGATCCATCCCCACCAGTACTGTTCCCCAGTGTTATACATTGACAACCCGTCTCCACCAGTACTGTACCCCAGTGTTATACAGTGACAGACCCGTCCCCACCAGTACTGCACCCCAGTGTTATACAGTGACAGATCCATCCCCACCAGTACTGTTCCCCAGTGTTATACATTGACAACCCGTCTCCACCAGTACTGTACCCCAGTGTTATACAGTGACAGACCCGTCCCCACCAGTACTGCACCCCAGTGTTATACAGTGACAGATCCATCCCCACCAGTACTGTACCCCAGTGTTATACAGTGACAGACCCGTCCCCACCAGTACTGCACCCCAGTGTTATACAGTGACAGACCCATCCCCACCAGTACTGTACCCCAGTGTTATACAGTGACAGACCTGTCCCCACCAATACTGTACCCCAGTGTTATACAGTGACAGACCCGTCCCCACCAGTACTGTACCCCAGTGTTATACAGTGACAGACCCATCCCCACCAGTACTGTACCCCAGTGTTATACAGTGACAGACCCGTCCCCACCAGTACTGTACCCCATTGTTATACAGTGACAGACCCGACCCACCAGTACTGTACCCCAGTGTTATACAGTGACAGACCCGTCCCCACCAGTACTGTACCCCAGTGTTATACAGTGACAGACCTGTCCCCACCAATACTGTACTCTCGCTAACCAACATCTCTAATTTTTCTCACCAGGTATAACGCACAGACGCGTCCCCACCAGTACTGTACCCCAGTGTTATACAGTGACAGACCCATCCCCACCAGTACTGTACCCCAGTGTTACACAGTGACAGACCCATCCCCACCAGTACTGTACCCCAGTGTTATACAGTGACAGACCCATCCCCACCAGTACTGTGCCCCAGTGTTGTACAGTGACAGACCCGTCCCCACCAGTACTGTACCCCAGTGTTATACAGTGACAGACCCATCCCCACCAGTACTGTACCGCAGTGTTACACAGTGACAGACCGGTCCCCACCAATACTGTACTCTCGCTAACCAACATCTCTAATTTTTCTCACCAGGTATAACGCACAGACCTGTACCCACCAGTACTGTATCCCAATGTTGTACAGTGTCCTCACCAGTACAGTGCCTTAGCAATCAAACAGCTCTAATTTCTATGGCCAGGTATAAACCGCAGACACAATCTAGTATGGTTTGTCTTTAAATGTTCCTCGGATCAAGTAGCCGGATTTGTGTTCCCGTCATTACAACTAGTGTCCCCACCGTTAATAATAATATAATAATCGCTTATTGTCACAAGTTGGCTTCAATTAAGTTACTGTGAAAAGCCCCTAGTCGCCATTCCGGCGCCTGTTCGGGGAGGCCGGTACGGGAATTGAACCCGCCCTGCTGCCTTGTTCTGCATTACAGGGCAGCTGTTTAGCCCACTGTGCTAAACCAGCCTCTATAATACTAGTGTCCCAGTTTTCGATTTGATTTATTATTGTCACATGTATCAGTATACAGTGAAAAGTGTTGTTTCCTGCATGGTATACAGACAATGTATAGCGTACATAGGGAAGGAGAGACTGCAGAATATAATGTTACAGTTATAGCAAGGTGTAGAGAAAAGATCAGCTTAATACGAGGCAGGTCCATTCAAAAGTAGAGAGTTTAAAAGAGTTAGAATGACGTTTTCGAAGCATAGAACGAGAGTAAAAGATAGAATTACAGGGTATGCTGGAGACAGCTTGCAAGAAATCGCCTCCCTCCGGCGCCATCTTTCTTTCACAAGTAACAAGTCTAATGTTACTTTGGGTGGATGTTTGTTGCTGCACATCACCAAACTCTCTCTCTCTCCCTCAGTACCACATGCGGATCCACCAAGATGAACGGAAATACCTGTGCCCAGAGTGTGGCTACAAGTGCAAGTGGATTAACCAACTCAAGTACCACATGACGAAACACACAGGTAAAACATAGCCAGAGCACTGTGCCAGATCACCTCACCAGACATGTATCGTCTGATTGTCAGAGATCACCCCACAATAGCTGTGCTGGTTACAGGAGTGTGCAGTTGAGCTGTTCCCTGCAGGGGGAGGGGGAGGTTACATGTTCTGGGAGTGGTACCTTTGCAGCCAAATTGTGTTTCCATCACACTTCCCGCGCGTTTATCGTGACTGATTGGGAGCAACTGTTAAGTGTTCAGACAATTTGGGTAAGCAGACCGGAGACTGTCACTCTCCGAATCCAAATAGCACCGTTGATTTGGCGCGGGGCGTGGATAATGATTAGTGTGTACAGTCAGTTGTTTGCAAGGCCAAGTGAGTTAATGCACCTAGTTAAATGTAGTGGTGATTAGTTAGTATGTCTGGTTAATACCATTGGTCTGGCTAGCTAGTTAAATGTTGAGGTGATTGCAGTAACTTGGTTAGGGTAATAGCATTGGCCTCGGTAAACAGGTTAGGAACCCTGGTTAGGCTGCCTGATTAATGGTGTTGGGCTGGGTAACCTCTTCGCTGTGCCCAGTTAATCATGGCATTCTCGTTCACAGGTGCCAAACCCTACCAGTGCGATGAGTGTGATTACTGCACCAACCGTGCGGACGCACTGAGGACCCACAAGGAGACCCGGCACAAGGAGACGAGGAGCTTTATTTGTGAGCAGTGTGGGAAAGGATTCAAGACTCGCTTCCTCCTGAAGACTCACCTGAAGAAGCACAGTGACGCCAAGCCATACGTCTGCAGCGTGTGCTGCCGTGGCTTCCGCTGGCAGGCTGGCCTGCGCCACCACTATCTCACCCACACCAACGAGCACCCCTTCTTCTGCCGCCACTGCAGCTACAAGGCCAAGCAGAAGTTCCAAGTGGTCAAGCACATCCAGCGCCACCACCCCCTGAAAGCTGCCGGCGACCCCGGCGAGGGGGTGGGCAAGGTGCAGGTGAGCCATGTCCTGTGCCCGCGCGACAGCGGGGAGCCGCAGCCCGCCCACCCCCACAGCTCCACTGGTACAAGCGACGAGCTGCTGCTCAGCCTGAATGCCAACTCTTAGTTAATGGAAGATTTGGGGAGGGGGATGATGGGGAAAGCCTTCACCTTCAGGAGGCTAGCGACAACTACGAGTGGGGCTGCTCCACACCGTTTTGATGTATAAATCAGGGGGGGTCGCATTAACCAGAGATGCGTGTGTGCTCGCGCATGCACAACCTGCCTCGTATTGATGTAAGAACCCAGAAAAAAGACCAAGAATTCTCCATTTTAAAAGAAAAAACTGACCTGCTGCTGCACTGTTACCTGTCGAGAGTGTCACCCTGACTGGGGTCGAGGAGAGACATCCTGCAGCGGAGTCTCGTAGGGAAAAGGGGCCGGCACCTTTTAGGTGGGGAAATGAGTGGCGGAGAAGCACCCGACCCAGAGCAGCACGACCTGTCGCAGCGCCACTGCGGCATTCTGGGCTGGGCGGCTGCAGTGCCGCGTGCCAAGCAGAAGATTCTGGAAGGCGGAGAGAAGGAAACTGGGCTCCCAAAGAGTGAGAAGGGTGACGGGCTTGTGGTAACGAGACACGATAACCGACCTCACTAGCTGCGCATGTGTCGTTTTGTGTGGCGATTGAGAAACTTGTTGATCAATTGAGCTTCCGCTGAAGGACGCGATTACTTAACTGAAAATGAAAGAATATTGATTTCATGCTCTCAGCCTAGCTGTATAACGGAAGGTTGCTGCTAACATGCCCACAAGACGTGACACCGGAGTCGGGCAATATATGAACCCTGGGGGTCAAGTGTATGGAAATTCTAAAACCGCTTCGGAACGGACTTTGCATTGGGGAGTTCTTGCTACCCAGCTCTACGGGGGTCCTGGCAGCAGGAATTCTTCTCCCCCCACCCTCCCCCCTTTTTAGTTGTCACGATGCATGTGTAATGTACAGCAACCGCCAGAACAAGCCAGAGAACCCAAACAGGGTCGGACACAGCCAGGGGAAACAGTTGCATGCAGCACGTGTTTGCTTAGTGTCCTCGGGGAGTGAGCAGGTTGAGCCAGGAGCCCTTTTCTTTAACACTAACCTACTACACGGCAAGGCTTCAGTTTTGCCTGCGCACCATTGCTGTCCTGCCTGCTGACATTTCCCCTCCACCTGTCCCTCATTACTTCCACTTGCAATATTGGTTTCTGCCGGGCAAGGGAGAATTCTGGGTTGTGCCTAACGAACGTTCTTGCACAGAACATACAGTGCAGATACAGGCCATTCGGCCCAACGACGCGATGCTGGTGTTTATGCTTCACACGAACCTCCTCCCACTCTAATTTATCTCGCCTATCAGCATGTCCTTCCAACGCAGTCTTTATTGTCATAGCTGTCCTTCCCTTCCACTCTTGAAGGTTCTGACCATTATCGGGTACGGTTCCATCAGTACTGAGCCCCAAGCATGTGGCCTTTACTTATGAGCTCTGTTGGCGCGTATTGACAGGATATTAGACAATGAGGGGCAATATAATTGAACAGGTCGGCTGTTCTCGCCCCTTCCCCCATCATTGACAACCAGGCAATGGTGACGGGGCCGTTGGCCCGTTTGCTTGTTGGACCCCTTCCCAAACCATTCCTTAGCCCCAGTTGTAAGTGAGGTGATTTAATATCCCGGTTGCCTGCGCACACTGACCAACCAACTCTACCGTTGACACTGGGGTCCTTTCTCTGGCTTGATATCGGAGCACTTGAGCCCATAAGTAGCCCCTATGTTAATTGATCATCTTAACGTCACCCGCTGCTGCTCAGAAACTGTCCTCGCTCTCGAGACTGACCAAAAGACACAGAGAGAGAGTACGTTGACCCGTGCTGGAAGTCCAAAATAAACTCCCAGCAAAACAGCCTCCTAGTTTCTTGCAATACAGAAGAAGGCCAGCCAGCCCATCACGACTGTGCCACTGGGTAGCACGGTGGCTGGCACTGCTGCTTCACAGCTCCAGGGTCCCAGGTTGAATTCCGGCCTCGGGAGACTCTGTGGAGTTTGCACTTTCTCCCCGTGTCTGCGTGGGTTTCCTCCGGGTGCTCCGGTTTCCTCCCACAGTCCAAAGATGTGCAGGTTAGGTGGATTGGCCGTGATAAATTACCCTGAGTGTCCAAAAAGGTGAGGTGGTATCAGTGGGTTAGGGCGATAGCGTGGAGGTGTGGGGCTTAAGTAGAGGGTTCTCTTTCCAAGGGCTGGTGCAGACTCGATGGGCTGAATGGCCTCCTCTGCACTGCAACTTATCATAGAATTTACAGTGCAGAAGGAGGCCATTCGGCCCATCGAGTCTGCATCGACCCTTGGAAAGAACACCCCACCCAAGCCCACACCTCCACCCTATCCCAGTGACCCAACCTAAGGGCAATTTAGCATAGCCAATCCACCTAACCCAAAGTCTATGATTCTTTGAAAGAGCTACCCCATGAGTCCCACTCTTCTCGCTCTTTCCCCGTAGCTTGTGAATTTTTTTCCCCTTTCAAATATTTATCCAATTCCCTTTTGAAAGTTTCTGTTGAATCTGCTTCCACCGCAATAGATGGCAGATTATAATCCAACTCCTGTTTCCCATGTTCCTGTAAAACTCTGCAACAATTCTCTCCTCTCACCTCTCGTTTCCTTCACCAGTCATTTTGAATCCCATTCCTCTGGTTATGGTAACAACTTCTCCTTATCACTTCTCCTTATTTACCCCATCAAAAACCCCTCCTAGTTCAGAAAGCCTCTATTAAATCTCCCCCCGTTGACCTTCTCTTCTTTGCAGAGAACAATCTGAGTCTGACCTTGGATCCATTAACCTGTTTCTATCATGGGGAGGGGGGGGAGGGCAGAGGGCAGAGGGAACTGTTTCCCTGTCGGTCCTGGAGCCTTGACACTGCCTCCCCGTCCCCCTTGCTGACACTGGAGCGAGAGTGAACGCAGATCGCCGAGCCCCAGGCCCATGATTGGAGTAGGATCGCTGGCCTCCGTGCTGGGGGAGAATTGACTGAGGAGCGGCTGCTTTGGGAACAAACCCCCCCCCCTCGGGTGCTTCATCCACAAGTTCGGGCCTGGCTCAGCCTGATTACAAGGGCAGGGGATCAAGAGGCGGTAAAGCAATTAGAACAAAGCGGGAACCTACTTTTCCAGAACGAGAGTGTAGCGGGATGGGATTAAACATCAACGAGACCTGGAGTCTGATCCAACACTTGGGCACGAGTGTCTCTTCCGTCTGCTGTGTGTCAAAGACTTATATCCATGACTTCAGGAGGTCCCTTAATGCTTCACAGCCAATGAAGTGCTTTTGAAGTGTAGTCACTGTTGTAATGTAGGAAATGAGCAGCCAATTTGCACAAAGTAAACTCCCAAAACAGCAATGTGATAACGACCAGTTAATATTTTATTTTTTGGTGATGTTGATTGAGGGATAATTATTGGCCAGGACACGAATCCTGCTCTTGTATGAAATAACGGCTGCAGGATCTTATACGCCACCCAAATGGGGCCTCAATTTAACATCGCATCAGAAAGGTGGCACCTCTGGC
Organism: Scyliorhinus torazame; assembly: GCF_047496885.1. Lineage (NCBI taxonomy): Eukaryota > Metazoa > Chordata > Chondrichthyes > Carcharhiniformes > Scyliorhinidae > Scyliorhinus > Scyliorhinus torazame. The sequence continues at coordinate 17,126,663 of NC_092708.1, forward strand.
AGTGCTGCACTCCTTCAGTACTGCAGTGCAATTGACAGACTTAATAATCGGGCACAAGTCCCTGGAGTGAAGGCTTGAACCCGCAATCTTCTGACTCTAATGAGAGAGTGCTACCCACGTGCTACACCTGGCTGCGCAGGGCCGGCCTCAATCCAACTCCTGGCAGGAGAGCTGTGGCCTTGTCCACCGGTTAGTTCAGTTAGTATTGGAGTTGCAGCCTCATTCAGAAGCCTCCGTCTTTGTGTCCTGAAGTGAGGGGGTCAGAATAGGTTCCCCGGACCTCACTTGGTAAGAGCTGCCTTCGAGGATTATCACATGCAAGTGCTCACCTGGCCTCTGCACCTGCATAAGTCCCTTCCCAATGGGCACAGCCAGGTGCCAGTTTGCCATGTCCTTAAAAACCTCCCATGAGCCTGCCGGTCCGCTCTTTGAGATTGCCAATGAGTATTGAGTCAGGGATGGTTGTGCGTGACCCAGAGTTGTGTCGGTCCAGCTTTGAACACAGTCAGAGTCTGGTCTGGTCGGTAAGGTGGCTGGTCCAGGGTCCAAATCATGGCTCCACTCCTGACAGACACATGTTGAGGTTGTTCAGAATTTTAAAAATCAATCCCCAAAAAAGCCCTAAGGAGGTTCATTTTCCTGGACCAGCTGCAGTCTGTTACTCCTTACGCTCTCGACATACCCGATATATCGGCCCTGAGGATGAATGTTACGTTGTCTCACTGCACGTGCTCTGCCCCAACCCCCCCCCCCCCCCCCCCATGGACATCCCCCACACAGAGCCTCCCCCCACACACACAGAGCCTCCCCCCACACACACAGAGCCCCCCCCCACGCACAGGGAGCCCCCCACGCACACAGAGCCCCCCCCCACGCACACAGAGCCCCCCCCCACGCACAGGGAGCCCCCCACGCACAGGGAGCCCCCCACGCACACAGAGCCCCCCCACGCACACAGAGCCCCCCACGCACACAGAGCCCCCCCACGCACACAGAGCCCCCCCACGCACACAGAGCCCCCCACGCACACAGAGCCCCCCCACGCACACAGAGCCCCCCCACGCACACAGAGCCCCCCCACGCACACAGAGCCCCCCCACGCACACAGAGCCCCCCCCCACGCACACAGAGCCCCCCCACGCACGCAGAGCCCCCCCACGCGCGCAGAGCCCCCCCCCACGCGCGCAGAGCCCCCCCCACGCGCGCAGAGCCCCCCCACGCGCGCAGAGCCCCCCCCACGCGCGCAGAGCCCCCCCCACGCGCGCAGCCCCCACGCGCGCAGAGCCCCCCCCCCACGCGCGCAGAGCCCCCCCCACGCGCGCAGAGCCCCCCCCCACGCGCGCAGAGCCCCCCCCCCACGCGCGCAGAGCCCCCCCACGCGCGCAGAGCCCCCCCCACGCGCGCAGAGCCCCCCCCACGCGCGCAGAGCCCCCCCCCCACGCGCGCAGAGCCCCCCCCCACGCGCGCAGAGCCCCCCCCCACACACACACACACAGCCCCCCCACACAGCCCACCCCCCACACACAGCCTCCCCCACACATACACACCCCTCTCCACACAGAGCCCCCCCCACACACACAGACACAGCCCCCCCCACAGATTTGATCTGATTATTTGCAACAAACTAGAGGACGGTATCTTATTTTGAGTTTAATGGAGGGATTCCAGTCTGAGGCTGCCCGTTTAAAAATATCTAGCCTATCACAACCTCAGCACGTCCCAAACCACTTTACACCAAAGTTGTGGGTTTTTTTAAAATTGTAGACACATCTGAAATGTCAGAATACAGCAGCGGATTTGTGCGCAACGTGACCCCACAATCCGCAGTGTGGTACTCTCACTCTTCAAAACAACACCATGGGAGCTTTCACATCCACCTGAGAGGGCAGACAGAGGTCTGGGTTTAATATCGCGGCTGACAGACAACACCTCTGACACTGCAGCAGTCCCTCAGTATTGTACTCGAGCGCCATGGACTCATTCAAACCCACCAGCTGACCCCCAGGCAAGAGTTGGTGTTTCACTTTAAGGGGGTTAGAGTTTGGTGTTTTGAAGAATCGACAAGTGAACTGTTCAACATTGAAATCCACCAGACTCTCCGTGGCCTGGCTCCCAGGTGATACCTGTGCTAGTCAATGTGTTGCAGTTGCCAGTGTGCAGCCCAGTGCTCGGAGGTGAGGTGTGGGTTACGATCGCTGTTGGTTACTTCTGCTAGAAAAATGTGTGAATGTCTAGGTGGTGGCCAATTTCAAGCTCCGTTCCGATGCCTCACGCGCTCAAAGAACCAAACAATTTCTCATCAGCTCGGCTCACACACAATGTATACCCATGGTTGACGAGGGTCTGGTGCACTAGCCCAGGAAGATTTGATGCCTTCAGGAGACAGAAGTAGAATTTGGGAAAGATAGAAACTGGGGGGAAAACACTTTTCAATGATGGCCCAGCAGATAGGGAAGTATCTCATCCCCATCTACACGGGTCTCTGTCCCTAGGGTTACAGCTCTGGGAAGTGCTAGCACCTGCCCCACAGTCTCCTCCCCCCTCCCCCAGTAGCCAGTAAGACCATAAGATGTAGGAGCAGAAATAGGCCATTCAACCCACCGAGTCCGACATCTATTGCTGAAGAACAGGTAGTTCCTGGTTTCTGAATGGGTTCAGTTGGCTGTACTGGAATGGAAGAGGACAGTTCTTTGAGATGCTCTCAGCAACCTCGGTCCTCTGGAAAGCTGTGACTACCATCATGGACCACATAGACCAAGTGTCGATGAAGAATGAAGGGCGCTCTTCAAGGACATTTCCTCATTTTTCAAAAAGCCCTTCCCACAAGAGGTCACCAGGTTAGTGCATTTCTCTGATGGGAGCTGGGTGTGTTAAATAACAATGTACATTCATACAATGACGGAAAACATGAAAAGGCTTTTCACAGGAGCATAATTAAACTGATTCAATTAGGTGACCAAACGTTTGGTCAAAGATGGTAGCTATTAAGGAGTGCATTGCAGGAAAGAGATGGTAAGAGAGGGAATTCCAGAGTTTAGGATCGAGGCAGCTGGAGATGCATCCGCTAATAGCAGAGCAATGAAAATCAGGGATGCACATTGGTCAGAACTGCAGGAGCTTAAGTTACAATTGCATCAGCCAAGATCTTGTTGAATGGTGGGGCAGGCTTGAGGGGCTTAGCGACCACAAGGTGATGATGGACTGATGTGAGGTTATTCACTTTGGTCATAAGCATAGAAAAGCAGAATATTATTAAAAGCCATGAAACTTGTAAATGTTTATATTCCAAGAAGGGGGGGGGGGGCACGGTAGCACAGTGGATAGCACAGTTGCTTCACAGCTCCAGGGTCCCAGGTTTGAGTCCTGGCTTGGGTCGCTGACTGGAGTTTGCACGTTCTCCCTGTGTCTGCGTGGGGGTGCTCCGGTTTCCTCCCACAGTCCAAACATGTGCAGGCTAGGTGGACTGGCCATGCTAAATTGCCCTTGGTGTCCAGGTTAGGTGGGGTCACTGGGTTAAGGGGATAGGGTGGAGGTGTGGGCTTAGGTAGGGTGCTCTTTCCAAGCGCAGGTGTAGACTCGATGGGCCGAATGGCCTCCTGCACTGTAAATTCTATGATAGACTTGGGTGTATTTGTACAAGGAACGCAACATGCGAATTAGGAACAGGAGTAGGCCACTCGGCCCCTCAAGCCTGCTCCACCATTTAATAAGATCATGGCTAATCTGATTGTAACCTTGGCCCCACATACCAGCCAACCCCCAATAATGTTTCACCCCACTTGTTAATCAAGGATCTATCCAGCTATGTCTAAAAAATATTCAGACCCTGCTTCCACCACCTTTTGAGGAAGAGAATTCCAGAGACTCACGATCCTCTGAGGGAAAAGTTTTCTCCTCCTCTGCCTCAAATGGGAGACCATTTATTTAGAAACTGACCCTGAATTCTAGATTTTCCCGCAAGAGGAAACCTCTCCACATCCACCCATTAGGTCTCTTCAGGGTCTTGTATATTTCAATCATGTCACCTTTTAACTTTTCTAAACTCAAGTGGATATAAGCGTGGCCTGAGCAGTCCTTTCCCGACAAGACAACCCGTCCGTCCCAGGTATTAATCTAGTGAACCTTCTCTGAACTGCTTCCAATGCATTTACATTTTCAAAAGGAGACCAATACTGTACACAATACCCCTGATATGGTCTCACCAATGCCCTGTGTAACTGAAGCATAGCCTCCCCACTCTCGTATTCAATTCCCCACGTAATAAACACCCAACATTCTATTTGCTCAGTAATTGCGGAACCTGCAGATGTGAAGCTAATTGTTTAGCACACTGGGCTAAATCGCTGGCTTTAAAAGCAGGCCAGCAGCACGGTTCAATTCCCGTAACAGCCTCCCCGAACAGGCGCCGGAACGTGGCGACTAGGAGCTTTTCACAGTAACTTCATTTGAAGTCTACTTGTGACAAGCGATTTTCAATCTTAATTGGCCTATAGTTCCCTGCTTTCTGTCTCCCTTTTTGAATAAATTAACTATTAAAACATGAACTATTTTTCAATCCAATGGTCCCACCCCCAAATAAGAATATTTGGAAAATTAGAACCAACGCATTAGGTATCTCATTAGCCGCCACTTCTTTTAAGACCCTACATTAAAGCCCATCCGGTCCCGGGGACTTGTCAGTCCGTGGCCCCAACAATTTGTTCAGTCCCACTTCCCTGGTGATTGTAATTTTCCCGAGTTCCTCCAATTCCTGATTTACAGCTATTTCTGGGATGTCACTTGGATCCAGAATCACAGAAAAATAACAGTGCAGAAAGGGCACTTCGGCCCATCGAGTCTACACCGCCGCATGAAAAACGCCTGATCTGCCCACCTAATCCCACTTGTCAACACTTGGCCCACAGCCTCGAATGTTAAGACGTTGCCCAGTGCTCATCCAGGTACTTGTTAAAGGATGTGAGGCAACCCGCCTCTATCACCCTCCCAGGGAGTGCGATCCAGACCCTCACCACCCTCTGGGTAAAAAGGTTTCTCCTCAAATCCCCCCCCCCCCAAACCTTCCACCCCTCACCTTGAACTTGTGTCCCCCTCGTAACTGACCCTTCAACTGAGGGGAACAGCTGTTCCTGTCCATGCCCCTCATAACCTTGTACACCTCAATCAGGTCACCTCAGTCTTCTCGGCTCCATCGAAAACAACCCAAGCCTATCCAACCTCTCTTAATAACTGAAATGTGCCATCCCAGGCAACATCCTGGTGAATCACCTCTGCACCCCCTCCAGTACAATCACATCCTTCCTATAATGTGACGACCAGAACTGCACACAGTACTCCAGCTGTGGCCTCACCAATGTTTTTTTAAAATGGGGTACCCAATTCTTTTTTTTTCCAATTAAGGGACAATTTAGCGTGGCCAATCCACCTAACCTGCACATTTTTGGGTTGTGGGGGTGAGACCCACGCAAACACGGGGAAAATGCAAACTCCACACGGACAGTGACCTGGGGCCGGGATCGAACCTGGGTCCTCAGCGCGTGGGCAGTAGTACTAACCACTACACCACTGTGCTGCCCAATGTTCGATACAACTCCAACATGACTTCCTTTCTTTTGTAATCTATGCCACAATTCATAAAGGCAAGTGTACCAAATGCCCTTTTCAGCACCCTATTAACCTGCCCTTCTGCCTTCAGAGATCCATTTACAAACACGCCAAGGTATCTTTGTTCCTCAGGGCGTTCCAGTGTGGTGCCATTCATTGAATACTTCCTTGTCAAATTGCTCCTTCCAAAGTGTAACACCTCACACTTTTCAGGATTAAATTCCATCTGCCACTTTTCTGCCATTTAGACATAGACATAGACATAGAATTTACAGTGCAGAAGGAGGCCATTCGGCCCATCGAGTCTGCACCGGCTCTTGGAAAGAGCACCCTACCGAAGGTCCAAACCTCCACCCTATCCCCATAACCCAGTAACCCCACCTAATCCCCATAACCCAGTAACCCCACCCTACGGGCAATTTTGGACACTATGGGCAATTTAGCATGGCCAATCCACCTAACCCGCACATCTTTGGACTGTGGGAGGAAACCGGAGAACCCGGATGAAACCCACGCACACACGGGGAGAACGTGCAAACTCCGCACAGACGGTGACCCAAGCCGGAATCGAACCTGGGACCCTGGAGCTGTGAAGCAATTGTGCTAACCACCATGCTACCGTGCTGCCCCAAGGAAACCGGAGAACCCGGTTTCCTTGTATTTGTAGAAACTTTTACTATCTGTTTTTATATTCTGAGCATGTTTACTCTCATAATCTATCTTAGTCTTCTTTATAGCTTTTTTAGTAGCTTTCTGTTGCCCCCTAAAGATTTCCCAGTCCTCTAGTCTCCCACTGATCTTTGCTTCCTGTCACCCAAGACACTCAACCTTACTGTTAACCACCCGGCTAATCTTTGTATCATCCACAAACGTACTGATCCGACCCCACCAAATAGTCGTCCAAGTGATTTACATAAATGACGAATTATAGAGGACCCAGCACAGATCCCTGTGGTACGCGACTGGACACTGGCTTCCGGTCACTAAAGCAGCCGTCTGTCATCACCCTGTGCTTCCTACAGCTCAGCCAGCTTTGAATCCACCTTATCAAGTTCCCCTGTAATCAATGTCTATTTGTCTTCTTCAGAAGTCTCCCATGTGGAACCTTGTGAAATACTTTGCTGAGATCCATGTACACTACATCAACTGCACTACCCTCATCCCTTATAGTGAAATACCTGCATGTCCTTCATTTCCATTATTAATTCCCTAGACTCTCTTTCTATTGGTCCAATGCAAATATTTCTGGAAACTTACTATCTGCCTTTATATTTCTGGCCAGCTTTCACTCCTACTCTTAATTTTTCCTTCCTTATTAATCTTTGAGTCATTCTTTGCTGTTTTAAAATATTCTGTCTAATCTTGGACCTGACTCCTGTCTTTGCGCAATTATGTGCTTTTAAAAAAAAGTTTGATACCAACTTTAACTTTTTCAGTTAACCACGGGCGGTGCATCCATCCCTCGGAATTTATGCTTCTCATACTGTTACTGCAGTCAACTAGGAAGACAAATGGCACATGGGTTGCTGGAGGAGTGGAGTGCAACAATAAACCAGTCTTGCTACAATTGTTGGGGCTTTGGTGAGGCCACAACCTTGAATAGTGTGCACCGTCTCTATATTTTTATTTTTAGAATGCCCAATTCATTTTTTCCAATTAAGGGGCAATTTCGCGTGGCCAATCCACCTACCCTGCAGACCTTTTGGGTTGTGGGGGCGAAACCCACATAAACACTGGGAGAATGTGCAAACTCCACACGGACAGTGACCCAGAGCCGGGATCGAACCTGGGACCTTGGTGCCGTGAGGCAGCAGTGCTAACCCACTGCGCCACCGTACTGCCCTGCAGTTTCCATATTTAAGGAAGGATATACTTGCATAGGGCGCGGTGCAATGAATGTTCACTCGATTGGTCCCTGGTATGAGAGGCTGAGTAAATTGGGTTTATATTCTCTGGAATTTAGAAGAATGAGGGGCGATTGGAACCTACAAGATCCCGAAGGGGTTTAACAGAATAAACGCTCAAGAGGTATAGAGTAAAGCTATGTACACTGTTCTCATCAAACACGTCAAGGACAGATACAGCACAGGGTTAGATACAGAATAAAGCTCCTTCCACACTGCCTCAACAGGGGCTGGCTTTGAAAGCAGGCCAGCAGCACGGTTCAATTCCCGTACCAGCCTCCCCGAACAGGCGCCGGAATGTGGCGACTAGGGGCTTTTCACAGTAACTTCATTTGATGCCTACTTGTGATAATAAGCGATTTTCATTTCAGATTGTTTCTGCTGATCACGGAATCTAAAACGGGGGGGGCCCAGTCTAAGGACGACGGGTGGATCATTTCGGAGAAATTTCTGGTTGTGAATCTTTGGAATTCTCTATCCTAGAGTGTTATGGGTGCTCCATCGTTGAGTACATTTAAGGCTGTGGGGTAGACAGATTTTTGGCCTCTCGGGGAATCGAGGGAAATGGGAGTAGAGGCACAAAATCAGCCAATGATCTTATTAAATTGTGGCGTTGACATGACGGGCTGTACGGTCCAATTCTTCTCGGTCCAAACTTGAAGGCGGAAATAAAACACAAGAACCACCATCTGGTGCAAATTTTATTACAGGAGGTAATAACAGCATAAGGCAATCGTGTTGCTGACTGGAATCGAGAGCACTCAGAAGGTCCCAGCCCAACAACCACCAGTCCGTCCTCACTGTCTGCCAACCAGTGCATTGCTGGGACTGTGTCAGAGTGGAATGGTGGGGCATGTGACATCACCATGCAGGGGCCTAATCTTTCTTGTTAAATATGGATGGACACGACTGCCAGGGAGCTTCGTCAGCAATTGTGTTCATCAGTCAAAATGCAGCTGCTGTTGGTGCAGAAATAAATATCCCAAAGGGATTTGTGCAGATGGGTGCTAAGGTGGAGCAGAAGATTAATGACCAAATGTTTGGTTGGCGAATTGGGTTTGGAGCAGGAGGGCGCAGTCTTGGAGGAGGGAAGGGAATAAACTGAGTGGAGTTCCCCAGCAACTGAGAGCTCACTCTCCAGTAGTGAGGCGGAGGGAGGATGAGATGGGTCAGAATCAAGAGCTGACAAGGGAGTTCTCTGTGCGATGTTGCCTGTTCCGAGCAAAGTGAGTTGAGAGGTCCCTGAAATCAGGTGGCAAAACATTACTGCCTTCAGGGTCCAGTGGGGAGCGCGTGTGTCTTTGTGTTCAATTGTCCGGGCAAAGGATAAATCTGTTCCAACCCACCGATTCTAATCAGCTGAAAACAAAACAAAGAGAAAAAAAATCAACAATATTCTGATCCGGTAAATGTCGAAAATATGTTTCAACCTGTGCAGTTATAGCATCATAAATATAAGATGGTCACTAATAAATATTAATCTTTACCCAGAGAGTGGGGAGGTTGAAAATAAGGCAGCATTTGGCTGAATTTGGCATCAAGCGACATTGGCAAAACTGAAGTCTGTGGGAATCTGGGGAAACTGGTTGGAACCATACCAAAGGAAGATGGTGTGTTTGTAGAAGGTCAATCATCTCAGTCCCAGGACATTGCTGCAGGAGGTGAATGTTCGAGGTCTAATCATCTTCAGCTGCTTCATCAATGACTTTCCATCATAGGTCAGGAGTGTGATTTGCATTTTGATTCAATGTCCAGCACCATTCATAACTCCTCAGCAACTGAGGCACTCGATGTCGGTACGGAGCAAGACCTGGACAGTGTCCAGGCTTGGGCTGATGAGGGATAGTGACTTTTTGACCACACAACTGCCAGGCAATTCAAATCTCCACGAAGAGAGAATCTAATCATCTCTTTATGTTCAATGGCATTACCATAACTGAATCCCCCCCCCACCATCAACAGCCTGGGGGTTACCATTGACCAGAAACTGAACTGGACTCGACAAATAAATACTGTGGCCAGAAGCTGGGATTTCTGTGGTGAATAACTCGCCTCCTGTCCACCATCTAAATGTCTGGAGTGTGATGGAATACTCTCCACTTGCCTGGATGAGTGCGGTGGCATAGTATTGTTGCTGGATTAGTAATCCACGCACCCAGGTTAATGCTCTGGGGACCTGGGTTTGAATCCCGCTATGGCAGACGGTGAAATTTGAATTCAGTAAAAACTCCGGAATAAAAACTATGAACCGTTGTTGATTGTTGTAAAAACCTGTCTGGTTCACTAATGGAGGGAAGGAAATCTGCCGTCCTTACCCAGTCTGGCCTACATGTGACTCCGATCCACAGCAATATGGTTGACTCAGTTCGGGGGCAATTAGGGACGAGCAGCAAATGCTGACCTTGCCCACGACACATGTCTTACGAGGAGAGATTGACTAGGTTGGGATTGATCTCGTTGGAGTTCAGAAGAATTGAGGGGGGATCTCATAGAGACTAGAGAGGGTAGATGTAAGGAGGATGTTACCAATGATGGGTGTGTCCAGAACCGTCACAGCCTGAGGATTTCAGACAGAGATAAGGAGACATTTCTTCACACAAAGAGTGGTGAGCCTGTGGAACTCATTACCACAGGAAGGAGTTGATGCTAAAACTTTGAATATATTCAAGAGGCGGCTGGATATAGCACTTGGGGAGAATGGGATCAAAGGCTATGGGGAGAAAGCAGGATTAGAGTTGGATGATCAGCCATGATGATGAATGGCAGAGCAGGCTCAAAGGGCCAAAAGGCCTCCTCCTGCTATCTTCTATGTATCCATGACATCCACATCCCAAGAAAGCTCCAACACTCAAGAAATGGGCAGCACAGTGGTTAGCACGCAAGGGTCCCAGGTTCGATTCCCGGCTTGGGTCCCTGTCTGTGCAGAGTCTGCACTTTTTCCCTGTGTCTGCGTGGGTTTCCTCCGGGTGCTCCATTCCTCTCATAAGTCCCGAAAGACGTGCTTGTTAGGTGAATTGAACATTCTGAATTCTCCCTCTGTGTACCCGAACAGGCGGTGGAATGTGGCCACTGGGAGATTTTCACACTAACTTCATTGTAGCCTTAATGTAAGTCTACTTGTGACACTAATAAAGATTATTATTAGCAGCTCGACACCATCCAGGACAAAGTAACCTGCTTAATCAGCAGCTACACCATTCACTCCCTCTACCATCTACAAGATGCACTGCAGTAACTCGCCAAGGCTCCTTCGATAACACCTTCCAAACCCATGACCACTACCATCTAGTAGGACAAGAGCAGCAGATACCTGTGGACCCCACCACCTGGAGGTTCCCCTCCAAATCACTCACCATCCTGACTTGGGGATATATCACCGTTCCTTCACTGTCGCTGGGGCAAAATACTGGAACTCCCTCCCTAAAAGCACAGGGGGTGTACCTACACCTCAGGAACTGCAGCAGTTCAAGAAGGCAGCTCACCACCACCTTCTGAAGAGTAATTAGGGATGGACAATAAATGCTGGCTTAGTGACGGCTGCATCCACATAAAATAATTCTACCACAAGGACTAACAGAGAGACAAAAAACAAGTTGCATTTAAATAGAAGCTAAACAAACACATGGAACGATGGCGGGGGCGGGGGGGGGGGGGGATATAAAACAATATATTAATGGGGTGAGATCAAGTAGGATGAAGATTGTGTGGGGCAGAGGCTGGGATAGACTAGATGGGCCAACGGCCAGTTTATGCTCTGCAGACTTGATGTAAATATGAATTTGGAGAGGAAGCGAATCAGCGAGGGTCAGGCTGTTAGTGGACGGCAACAGAAAGCATTTATTTCTGAACATGTTCACTGTTACAGAGAGAAGGGTATCGAGGCCCCAATGTTGTGGCAGAGAGACTTGCTATAAAACACTATCAGGCAGCTTGGAATTCCACTGTGAACATAAACAGGAACTGCACCAAGCCAACTCACTGCTCTGCATTCTGGCAGCATCTGAGTGAGGACATTCATTGGCCTGTGGCTCTGAACAGGAAGCTCACCACTGGCCTCTTGTGGCAACTCTTGGGCATTACAGGAATTGCCAAAACAAACACATGCAGAGCAAATTTAATTCATCCAAATAATTCATAATTATTCACATTTTCCATGTAATCTCTCAGGGAGATATCTGTACACTGACTGGTGTCTCTCAGTCCTCTCAGGGTGATATCTGTACACTGACTGGTGTCTCTCAGTCCCATCTCTCAGGGAGATATCTGTACACTGACTGGTGTCTCTCAGTCCCCCCTCTCTCAGGGAGATATCTGTACACTGACTGGTGTCTCTCAGTCCCCTCTCTCTCAGGGAGATATCTGTACACTGACTGGTGTCTCTCAGTCCCCTCTCTCAGGGAGATATCTGTACACTGACTGGTGTCTCTCAGTCCCCTCTCTCTCAGGGAGATATCTGTACACTGACTGGTGTCTCTCAGTCCCCCCTCTCTCAGGGAGATATCTGTACACTGACTGGTGTCTCTCAGTCCCCTCTCGCTCAGGGACATATCTGTACACTGACTGGTGTCTCTCAGTCCCCTCTCTCAGGGAGATATCTGTACACTGACTGGTGTCTCTCAGTCCCCTCTCGCTCAGGGACATATCTGTACACTGACTGGTGTCTCTCAGTCCCCCCTCTCTCAGGGAGATATCTGTACACTGACTGGTGTCTCTCAGTCCCCTCTCGCTCAGGGACATATCTGTACACTGACTGGTGTCTCTCAGCCCCCTCTCTCAGGGAGATATCTGTACACAGACTGGTATCTCTCAGTCCTCTCAGGGAGATATCTGTACACTGGCTGGTGTCTCTAAGTCCCCCCTCTCTCTCAGGGAGGTATCTATACACTGGTGTCTCTCAGTCTCCTCTCTCTCTCAGGGAGATATCTGTACACTGACTGGTGTCTCTCAGTCCCCCCTCTCTCAGGGAGATATCTGTACACTGACTGGTGTCTCTCAGTCCCCTCTCGCTCAGGGACATATCTGTACACTGACTGGTGTCTCTCAGCCCCCTCTCTCAGGGAGATATCTGTACATTGACTGGTGTCTCTCAGTCCCCTCTCGTTCAGGGACATATCTGTACACTGACTGGTGTCTCTCAGTCCCCCCTCTCTCAGGGAGATATCTGTACACTGACTGGTGTCTCTCAGTCCCCTCTCGCTCAGGGACATATCTGTACACTGACTGGTGTCTCTCAGCCCCCTCTCTCAGGGAGATATCTGTACACAGACTGGTATCTCTCAGTCCTCTCAGGGAGATATCTGTACACTGGCTGGTGTCTCTCAGTCCCCCCTCTCTCTCAGGGAGGTATCTATACACTGGTGTCTCTCAGTCTCCTCTCTCTCTCAGGGAGATATCTGTACACTGACTTGTCATGTTGGGTGTTCCGATACACAAACGAACCAACACGGTTGTAGATGGTACAACTCTGTTTTATTATTCTGTACAATAACAACTGTTAACTTCTGGCTGTGGTTCGTACTTCACCAGTTAACCTGTGCACCCAACCCTAGCACTATCTTAGAGAGGCACTCAGCACATGGTCTATGTCTGAGTGGCACGCTGTGAGCTCTGTGCTCTGAGCTATCTCCTGGTAGAATCAGCGGGAACTGTGGTGTTCCCTGTTTTATAGTGCGTGTGCTCTCACTGGTGATTGGCTGTGATGTTGTTTGTGTGTTGATTGGTCTGTCTACCTGTCCATCAGTGTGTGTGTGTGATTGCACCATGATATGTCAATATGGATATCATGACATCCCCCCCTTTTCACAAGGATATGTGCCGACATGGTAATAAATATTTGTGTGTACTGAGTGCGGCTGAATATGTGTGTGCAATATCTACAACATGTACATGAGGCTAAACTATATACATAGGAAGGTGTCAGGTGCAACAGAGAAACGAGGTTGTACCACAAACAAAACAAATGCAATCATCAAATATCGAAAGAGAACTCGTGGAACGACAAAAAAAAAAGAAACACGTGAAGATTATTGCACAACAATGCAGTGGGTCCAATGTGCAAACAGGCTCATGAGTCCAGCCTATTAGGTGGGCGACGAATTCGGGTTGACCGCCTCAAGGGTGGGTCAGGATCCACCGGCTGAGGAATGGGCCTGGCCACGGGCGATAGAGGAATAGGCAGAGTGGCAGGAAGCTCCACAAAGTCGACATCAGGGACAACAGGAGGAGGTGGCACCGGTGCATGATCACGTAGCGAGCGCGGAAGCAGCCGAAGGGCCCGCCGATTACGCCGGTGAATGGAGCCATCAGGCATGCGAACCAGGAACGAGCGGGGAGCCACGCGGCGGAGAACCTCGGCAGTTGCCGACCAGCCACCCTCCGGTAGGTGGATGCGGACGTTGTCTCCAGGCGCCAGGGCAGGAAGATCAGTTGCCCGAATGTCATGTGCCACCTTCTGCTGAGCACGCTGCTGTCGCATCCTTTGCAGTACTGGAGCATGGTCGGGTTAAGGAACATGAATGGACGGCACAGTGGTCCTGAGGGTGCGACCCATCAACAGCTGGGCTGGCGAGAGGACCGTGGACAGTGGGGCCGAGCGAGAGGCCAGCACGGCTAAACAGAAGTCAGATCCGGCATCAGCAGTCTTGCAGAGCAGCCGCTTCACAATATGGACGCGCTTTTCCGCCTTGCCATTCGACTGGGATGCAAAGGGCTGGACTTCACGTGTGTGAAGCTGTATGAAGCGGCAAAAGAAGACCATTCTTGGCTCGCAAAACAGGGCCCATTGTCCGACATGACGGTAAGCGGAATGCCATGGCGAGCGAAGGTTTCTTTACATGCTCTGATTACAGCTGATGATGTCAAGTCGTGCAGGCGTATGACCTCCGGATAATTGGAAAAATAGTCAATTATAATGACGTAGTCCCTGCCGAGCGCATGAAAAAGGCCCACGCCCACCTTCGCCCAGGGGGACGTTACCAACTCATGGGGCTGAAGCGTCTCAGGGGGTTGCGCCGGCTGAAACCTTTGGCAGGTGGGGCAGTTGAGCACCATGTTGGCGATGTCGTTGCTGATGCCCGGCCAGTACACAGCCTCTCGGGCCCTCCGTCTGCACTTTTCAACCCCGAGGTGGCCTTCGTGCAGTTGTTCGAGGACAAGCCGGTGCATGCTGTGTGGGATCACGATCCGGTCCAACTTTAGGAGGACACCATCAATGACAGCCAAGTCGTCCCGGACATTGTAGAATTGTGGGCACTGCCCCTTGAGCCACCCTTCCGTCATGTGGCGCATCACACGTTGTAGAAGGGGGTCAGCCCGCAGTCTCACGGCGAATGTGGGCCAGACGTGCATCAGTGGCCGGCCGATTGGCCGATGTGAAGGCGACTTGTGCGTCGACCTGACAAACAAACCCCCCCGATTCGGGCGGTGTGCCCACTGCTCTGGACAGGGCATCCACGATGATGAGGTCCTTTCCCGGGGTGTAGACAAGTTGGAAGTCGTACCTCCGGAGCTTGAGCAGAATGCGCTGGAGGCGAGGGGTCATCTCATTGAGGTCTTTTTGTATGATGCCGACCAGGGGGCGATGGTCGGTCTCCACAGTGAACTGCGGAAGACCATACACATAGTCGTGGAAATTATCGATGCCGGTTAACAAACCCAGGCACTCCTTTTCAATCTGCGCATAGCGCTGTTCTGTGGGGGTCATGGCCCGCGGGCATAGGCGACCGGGGCCCATGATGCAGTGTCGTCCCGTTGCAGGAGTACCGCCCCAATGCCGGACTGGCTGGCATCAGTCGAGATCTTTGTGTCTCGAGTAGTGTCGAAGAACGCCAGTACCGGGGCTGTGGTGAGCTTGATCTTGAGCTCCTCCCATTCCTTCTGGTGTGCGGGCAGCCACTGGAACTCCGTTGTCTTCTTGACCAGGTGGCGAAGAGCCGATGTGTGCGAGGCAAGGTTGGGAATAAACTTCCCCAGGAAGTTGACCATCCAGAGGAAGCGTAGCACTGCCTTCTTGTCTGCCGGCTGCGGCATGGCTGCGATGGCTGCCACTTTGTCGGCATCCGGATGCACCCCTGACCGGGATATGTGGTCCCCCAGAAACTTTAGCTCAGTTTGGCCAAAAGAACACTTGGCTCGGTTGAGGCGCAGACCGTGATCTCGTATCCGAGCAAAGACACGCTGGAGATGACTGATGTGCTCCTGTGGTGTGGTGGACCAGATGATAACATCGTCTACGTAGACGCGCACCCCTTCGATGCCCTACATCATCTGTTCCTTGATGCGATGAAACACCTCGGATGCCGAGATGATGCAAACGGCATCCTATTGTAGCAGAATCTGCCAAATGGAGTGTTGAAAGTGCACAGCTTCCTGCTGGACTGATCCACTTGAATCTGCCAAAAACCCTTTGAGGCATCAAGCTTGGTAAAAAATTTTAGCCCGAGCCATCTCGCTCATGATTTCTTCTCATTTGGGTATGGGATAGTGTTCCCTCATGATGTTATTGTTCAGGTCTTTCGGGTCGATGCAGATCCGGAGTTCGCCACAGGGCTTTTTTACGCACACCATGGAGCTGACCCATGGCGTAGGCTCAGTGACCCGGGAAAGCACTCCTTGATCCTGCAGATCCTGCAGCTGCTGCTTGAGGCGGTCCTCGAGTGGTGCTGGGACTCTACGAGATGCGTGAATGACCGGGGTGGCGTCCGGTTTGAGTCGTATTCTGTAAGTGAAGGGCAGTGTGCCCATGCCCTCGAAAACCTCCAGGTTGTGGGCGAGGAGCGAGTGGACCTGCGCCCTAAAGTCTGCATCCGGGAAATCGGACGTGCCTTCTGGAGATAGTGTGTACCCGCTGAACGAGGTGGAGGATCTTGCACGCCTGTGCGCCTAACAGAGAGTCCTTCGAGGATCCAACAATCTCAAAGGACCGTGTGGCTGTGTATGAATAGTGTGCAACCTCGAGCTGGCAGGACCCCATGGCCGGGATAATGTTCCCGTTGTAATCAACCAGCTGACAGTGGGATGGCCGAATCGGTGGTTTAACCTTCAAGGTGTGGAAGGCTGATTGGCGGAGGCACCAGTGTCTAAGCGGAATGTGACTGGTGATCGGTTGACCGTTAGGGTGGCACACCATTCATCACCCGGATTGACGCTGTGCACTGGCATCGGCTGGTGGGTCCTACTTGGGGACATCCGATTTCTGTCTATTACCGCAACGCGGAAGGATTCCCAGTCGTCGGTATCACCGGTCTGTACGTCGTCAGGGTATGACTCGGTGTATGGGGGCTGAATGGCCCGCACGTCCCTGCGAGGCTGGCGGAATTGCGGAGGGTTGGTAGGTTGAGCTGCTCGACAGCAGGCAGCGTAGTGGCCCATCCTGCCACAGCGGAGGCATTGTCGAGTTTTGGCTGGACATTGTCGCTTTAAGTGTGCGGATCCACAGTTGCCGCACGTCGTGACGTTATGGCGTTCGTTGCGCCACCGCGCATGCGCGTCACGTCCCCCTGCGTCAACGTCCCCTCTTTTGGCGCGTACACGCGCAGGATGCCGCGGAAAGCGCGCGAAATGGCCGCCCTCGTCCGGGCCGTGGAACTCGATCGACTGGACCCGCTCCGCCTCGTAGGACCCCGCCATGCCGATTCGGCCGTCTGGAAATGGGAGTACCGGCTGGTCGCGTTTTCGTGGAGGACGCAGGTTTCGATGGCGGTGGCTAGGGTGAGGCTCTTAATTTTGAGGAGCTGCTGGCGTAGGGTGTCCGAGGTGACTCCAAAAACTATCTGGTCCCGAATCATGGAATCGGAGGTGGCGTCGTAACCGCAGGACTGTGTCAAAAAAGATTGAAAAAGCTCATCCTTACCCTGCAGGCGCTGCTGGAAGAGGTACCTCTCGAAGCTCTCATTAACTTCCACGCTGAACTGTTGCTCAAATTTTAGAAGGACCGTCTTGTACTTCGTCTTGTCCTCGCCTTCCGAGAATGCCAGGGAGTTGTAGATGTGGATGGGGTGGTGCCCCGCCGTGGAGAGGAGGAGGGCGATCTTCCTGGTGTCCGATGCATTCTCCCTGTCTGTGGCTTCTAGGAAGAGCTGGAAGCGCTGTTTAAACAGCTTCCAGTTGACGCTGAGATTACCAGCGATTTGGAGCGGCTGCAGCGGGCTGATGGTGTCCATGGCGCAGGGTGGCGGATCTCTGAAGAGGTGCAGGTAGGTCTCACAGTCGCTGGCGAGTTTCCAATCCTGGTATCATGTCGTGTTGGGTGTTCCGATACACAAACAAACCAACACGGTTGTAGATGATACAACTCTGTTTTATTATTCTGTACAATAACAACTGTTAACTTCTGGCTGTTGTTCGTACTTCACCAGCTAACCTGTGGACCCAGCCCTAGCACTATCTTAGTGAGGCACTCAGCACATGGTCTATGTCTGAGTGGCACGCTGTGAGCTCTGTGCTCTGAGCTATCTCCTGGTAGAATCAGCGGGAACTGTGGTGTTCCCTGTTTTATAGTGCGTGTGCACTCACTGGTGATTGGCTGTGATGTGTGTGTGTTGGTTGGTCCATCTACCTATCCAACAGTGTGTGTGTGTGATTGCACCATGATATGTTAATATAGATATCATGACATGACTGGTGTCTCTCAGCCCACTCTCTCTCTCAGCGAGATATCTGTACACTGACTGGTGTCTCTCAGTCCCCTCTCTCTCTCAGCGAGATATCTGTACACTGACTGGTGTCTCTCAGTTCCCTCTCTCTCTCTCAGGGAGATATCTGTACACTGACTGGTGTCTCTCAGCCCACTCTCTCTCTCAGCGAGATATCTGTACACTGACTGGTGTCTCTCAGCCCACTCTCTCTCTCAGCGAGATATCTGTACACTGGCTGGTGTCTCTCAGTCCCATCTCTCTCAGCGAGATATCTGTACACTGGCTGGTGTCTCTCAGTCCCCTCTCTCTCTCAGGGAGATATCTGTACACTGACTGGTGTCTCTCAGTCCTCTCTCTCAGGGAGATATCTGTTTACTGACTGGTGTCTCTCAGTCCCCTCTGTCTCTCAGGGAGGTATCTGTACACTGACTGGTGTCTCTCAGTCCCCTCTCTCTCCCAGGGAGATATCTGCACACTCACTGGTGTCTCTCAGTCCCCTTTCTCTCTCAGGGAGATATCTGTACACTGACTGGTGTCTCTCAGTCGCCTCTCTCTCAGGGAGATATCTGTACGCAGACTGGTGTCTCTCAGTCCCCTCTCTCCCAGGGAGATATCTGTGCACTGACTGTTGTCTCTCAGTCCCCTCTCTATCTCAGGGAGATATCTGTACACAGACGGTGTCTCTCAGTCCCCTCTCTCTCACGGAGTTATCTGTACACTGACTGGTGTCTCTCAGTCCCCCCTCTCTCTCAGGGTGATAACTTTACACTGACTGGTGTCTCTAAGTCATCTCTGTCTCAGGGAGATATCTGGACACTGACTGATGTCTCTCAGTCCCCTCTCTCAGGGAGATATCTGTGCACTGACTGGTGTCTCTCAGTCCCCTCTCTCTCTCTCAGGGAGATATCAGTATACTGACTGGTGTCTCTCAGTCCCCTCTCTCTCACGGAGATATCTTTACACTGACTGGTGTCTCTAAGTGCTCTGTCTCAGGGAGATATCCTGACACTGGCTGGTGTCTCTCAGTCCCCTCTCTCCCAGGGAGATATCTGTACACTGACTGGTGTCTCTCTGTCCCCTCTCTCACTCAGGGAGATATCTGTACACTGACTGGTGTCTCTCAGTCCCCTCTCCATCAGGGAGATATCTGTACACTGGCTGGTGTCTCTCAGTCTTCCCTCTCTCTCAGGGAGATATCTGTACACTGACTGGTGTCTCTCAGTCCCCTCTCTCTCAGGGAGATATCTGTATACTGGCTGGTGTCTCTCAGTCCCCTCTCTCTCCCAGGGAGATATCTGTACACTGACTGGTGTCTCTCTGTCCCCTCTCTCTCTCAGGGAGATATCTGTACACTGACTGGTGTCTCTCAGTCCCCTCTCTCTCAGGGAGATATCTGTACACTGACTGGTGTCTCTCAGTCCCCTCTCTCTCAGGGAGATATCTGTACACAGACTGGTGTCTCTCAGTCCCCTCTCCATCAGGGAGATATCTGTACACTGACTGGTGTCTCTCAGTCCCCTCTCTCTCAGGGAGATATCTGTACACAGACTAGTGTCTCTCAGTCCCCTCTCTCTCAGGGAGATATCTGTACACTGACTGATGTCTCTCAGTCCCCCCTCGCTCTCTCAGGGAGTTATCTGTGCACTGACTGTGTTCGGTGACGTTTACGTTAATGATGGAAAGGGAAAAGTATACACCGCAGGGCAAGAGTTATAGCTGGGGGAAGGGCAATTATGATGCCATTAGACGTGACATGGCGGGGATAAGGTGGAGATGTAGGCTGCAAGTGTTGGGCACACTGGATAAGTGGAGCTTGTTCAAGGATCAGCTACTGCGTGTTCTTGATAAGTATGTACCGGTCAGGCAGGGAGGAAGGCGTAGAGCGAGGGAACCGTGGTTTACCAAAGAAGTGGAATCTCTTGTTAAGAGGAAGAAGGAGGCCTATGTGAAGATGAGGTGTGAAGGTTCAGTTGGGGCGATGGATAGTTACAAGGTAGCAAGGAAGGATCTAAAGAGAGAGCTAAGACGAGCAAGGAGGGGACATGAGAAGTATTTGGCAGGTAGGATCAAGGACAACCCAAAAGCTTTCTATAGGTATGTCAAGAATAAGCGAATGACTCGGGAAAGAGTAGGACCAGTCAAGGACAGGGATGGGAAGTTGTGTGTGGAGTCTGAAGAGATAGGAGAGATACTAAATGAATATTTTTCGTCAGTATTCACTCAGGAAAAAGATAATGTTGTGGAGGAGAATGCTGAGACCCAGGCTATTAGAATAGATGGCATTGAGGTACGTAGGGAAGAGGTGTTGGCAATTCTGGACAGGCTGAAAATAGATAAGTCCCCGGGGCCTGATGGGATTTATCCTAGGATTCTCTGGGAGGCCAGGGAAGAGATTGCTGGACCTTTGGCTTTGATTTTTATGTCACCATTGGCTACAGGAATAGTGCCAGAGGACTGGAGGATAGCAAATGTGGTCCCTTTGTTCAAAAAGGGGAGCAGAGACAACCCCGGCAACTATAGACCGGTGAGCCTCACGTCTGTAGTGGGTAAAGTCTTGGAGGGGATTTCAGAGACAAGATTTATAATCATCTAGATAGGAATAATATGATCAGGGATAGTCAGCATGGCTTTATGAAGGGTAGGTCATGCCTCACAAACCTTATCGAGTTCTTTGAGAAGGTGACTGAACAGGTAGACGAGGGTAGAGCAGTTAATGTGGTGTATATGGATTTCAGTAAAGCGTTTGATAAGGTTCCCCACGGTAGGCTATTGCAGAAAATACGGAGGCTGGGGATTGAGGGTGATTTAGAGATGTGGATCAGAAATTGGCTAGCTGAAAGAAGACAGAGGGCGGTGGTTGATGGGAAATGTTCAGAATGGAGTTCAGTTACAAGTGGCGTACCACAAGGATCTGTTCTGGGGCCGTTGCTGTTTGTCATTTTTATCAATGACCTAGAGGAAGGCGCAGAAGGGTGGGTGAGTAAATTTGCAGACGATACTAAAGTCGGTGGTGTTGTCGACAGTGTGGAAGGATGTAGCAGGTTACAGAGGGATATAGATAAGCT
Source organism: Scyliorhinus torazame (assembly GCF_047496885.1). Lineage (NCBI taxonomy): Eukaryota > Metazoa > Chordata > Chondrichthyes > Carcharhiniformes > Scyliorhinidae > Scyliorhinus > Scyliorhinus torazame. The sequence continues at coordinate 17,147,867 of NC_092708.1, forward strand.
GCAGAGCTGGGCTGAGAGGTGGCAAATGGAGTTTAATGTAGAGAAGTGTGAGGTGATTCACTTTGGAAGGAATAACAGGAATGTGGAATATTTGGCTAATGGTAAAGTTCTTGGAAGTGTGGATGAGCAGAGGGATCTAGGTGTCCATGTACATAGATCCCTGAAAGTTGCCACCCAGGTTGATAGGGTTGTGAAGAAGGCCTATGGAGTGTTGGCCTTTATTGGTAGAGGGATTGAGTTCCGGAGTCAGGAGGTCATGTTGCAGCTGTACAAAACTCTGGTACGGCCGCATTTGGAGTATTGCGTACAGTTCTGGTCACCGCATTATAGGAAGGACGTGGAGGCTTTGGAGCGGGTGCAGAGGAGATTTACCAGGATGTTGCCTGGTATGGAGGGAAAATCTTATGAGGAAAGGCTGATGGACTTGAGGTTGTTTTCGTTGGAGAGAAGAAGGTTAAGAGGAGACTTAATAGAGGCATACAAAATGATCAGGGGGTTAGATAGGGTGGACAGTGAGAGCCTTCTCCTGCGGATGGAAATGGCTGGCACGAGGGGACATAGCTTTAAACTGAGGGTAGCCATGATGTGGAGATGCCGGCGTTGGACTGGGGTGAGCACAGTACGAAGTCTTACAACACCAGGTTAAAGTCCAACAGGTTTGTTTCGATGTCACTAGCTTTTGGAGCGCTGCTTCCTTCCTCAGTTGCTCCTTCACCTGAGGAAGGAGCAGCGCTCCGAAAGCTAGTGACATCGAAACAAACCTGTTGGACTTTAACCTGGTGTTGTAAGACTTCGTATTAAACTGAGGGGTAATAGATATAGGACAGAGGTCAGAGGTAGGTTCTTTACGCAAAGAGTAGTGAGGCCGTGGAATGCCCTACCTGCTACAGTAGTGAACTCGCCAACATTGAGGGCATTTAAAAGTTTATTGGATAAACATATGGATGATAATGTCATAGTGTAGGTTAGATGGCTTTTGTTTCGGTGCAACATCGTGGGCCGAACGGCCTGTACTGCGCTGTATCGTTCTATGTTCTATGACTGGTGTCTCTCAGTACCCTCTCTCTCAGGGAGATATCTGTACATTGACTGGTGTCTCTCAGTCCCCCTCTCTCTCAGGGAGATATCTGTACACTGGCTGGTGTCTCTCAGTCCCATCTCTCTCAGGGAGATATCTGTACACTGACTGGTGTCTCAGTCCCCTCTCTCTCTCAGGGAGATATCTGTACACTGAATGGTGTCTCTCAGTCCCCTCTCTCTCAGGGAGATATCTGTACACAGACTGGTGTCTCTCAGTCCCCTCTCTCCCAGGGAGATATCTGTGCACTGACTGTTGTCTCTCAGTCCCCTCTCTCCCAGGGAGATATCTGTACACTGACTGGTGTCTCTCAGTCCCCCCCCTCTCAGGGAGATATCTGTACACTGACTGGTGTCTCTCAGTCCCCTCCCTCTCAGGGAGATATCTGGACACTGAATGGTGTCTCTCAGTCCCCTCTCTCTCAGGGAGATATCTGTACACAGACTGGTGTCTCTCAGTCCCCTCTCTCCCAGGGAGATATCTGTACACTGACTGGTGTCTCTCAGTCCCCCCCCTCTCAGGGAGATATCTGTACACTGACTGGTGTCTCTCAGTCCCCTCCCTCTCAGGGAGATATCTGGACACTGACTGATGTCTCTCAGTCCCCTCTCTCAGGGAGATATCTGTACACTGACTGGTGTCTCTCCGTCCCCTTTCTCCCTCTGAGAGATATCTGTGCACTGACTGGTGTCTCTCAGTCCCCTCTCTCTCTCTCAGGGAGATATCAGTATACTGACTGGTGTCTCTCAGTCCCCGCTCTCTCACGGAGATATCTTTACACTGACTGGTGTCTCCCAGTCCCCTCTCTCTCTCAGGGATATATCTGTACACTGACTGGTGTCTCTCAGTCCCCTCCCTCTCAGGGAGATATCTTTACACTGACTGGTGTCTCTAAGTGCTCTCTCTGTCTCAGGGAGATATCCTTACACTGGCTGGTGTCTCTCAGTCCCCTCTCTCCCAGGGAGATATCTGTACACTGACTGGTGTCGCTCTATCCCCTCTCTCACTCAGGGAGATATCTGTACACTGACTGGTGTCTCTCAGTCCCCTCTCTCTCTCAGGGAGATATCTGTACACTGACTGGGGTCTCTCAGTCCGCGCTCTCTCAGGGAGATATCTGTACACTGACTGGTGTCTCTCTGTCCCCTCTCTCACTCAGGGAGATATCTGTACACTGACTGGTGTCTCTCAGTCCCCTCTCTCTCTCAGGGAGATATCTGTACACTGACTGGTGTCTCTCAGTCCCCTCTCTCTCTCAGGGAGATATCTGTACACTGACTGGTGTCTCTCAGTCCCCTCTCTCTCTCAGGGCGATATCTGTACACTGACTGGTGTATCTCGGTCCCCTCTCTCTCTCAGGGCGATATTGGTAGTCTGACTGGTGTCTCTCAGTCCCCTCCCTCTCAGGGAGATATCTGTACACTGACTGGTGTCTCCCAGTCCCCTCTCTCTCAGGGAGATATCTGTACACTGACTGGTATCTCTCAGTCCCCTCCCTCTCAGGGAGTTATCTGTACACTGACTGGTGTCTCTCAGTTCCCTCTCTCTCTCTCAGGGAGTTATCTGTACACTGACTGGTGTCTCTCAGTCCCCTCTCTCTCTCAGGGAGATATCTGTACACTGACTGGTGTCTCTCAGTCCTCTCTCTCAGGGAGATATCTGTACACTGACTGGTGTCTCTCAGTCCCCTCTCTCTCAGGGCGATATCTGTACACTGACTGGTGTATCTCGGTCCCCTCTCTCTCTCAGGGCGATATTGGTAGTCTGACTGGTGTCTCTCAGTCCCCTCCCTCTCAGGGAGATATCTGTACACTGACTGGTGTCTCCCAGTCCCCTCTCTCTCAGGGAGATATCTGTACATTGACTGGTATCTCTCAGTCCCCTCCCTCTCAGGGAGTTATCTGTACACTGACTGGTGTCTCTCAGTTCCCTCTCTCTCTCTCAGGGAGATATCTGTACACTGACTGGTGTCTCTCAGTCCCCTCTCTCTCTCAGGGAGATATCTGTACACTGACTGGTGTCTCTCAGTCCTCTCTCTCAGGGAGATATCTGTACACTGACTGGTGTCTCTCAGTCCCCTCCCTCTCAGGGAGATATCTATACACTGACTGGTGTCTCTCAGTCCCCTCTCTCTCAGGGAGATATCTGTACACTGACTGGTGTCTCTCAGTCCCCTCTCTCTCTCAGGGAGATATCTGTACACTGACTGGTGTCGCTCTATCCCCTCTCTCACTCAGGGAGATATCTGTACACTGACTGGTGTCTCTCAGTCCCCTCTCTCTCTCAGGGAGATATCTGTACACTGACTGGGGTCTCTCAGTCCGCGCTCTCTCAGGGAGATATCTGTACACTGACTGGTGTCTCTCTGTCCCCTCTCTCACTCAGGGAGATATCTGTACACTGACTGGTGTCTCTCAGTCCCCTCTCTCTCTCAGGGAGATATCTGTACACTGACTGGTGTCTCTCAGTCCCCTCTCTCTCTCAGGGAGATATCTGTACACTGACTGGTGTCTCTCAGTCCCCTCTCTCTCTCAGGGCGATATCTGTACACTGACTGGTGTATCTCGGTCCCCTCTCTCTCTCAGGGCGATATTGGTAGTCTGACTGGTGTCTCTCAGTCCCCTCCCTCTCAGGGAGATATCTGTACACTGACTGGTGTCTCCCAGTCCCCTCTCTCTCAGGGAGATATCTGTACACTGACTGGTATCTCTCAGTCCCCTCCCTCTCAGGGAGTTATCTGTACACTGACTGGTGTCTCTCAGTTCCCTCTCTCTCTCTCAGGGAGTTATCTGTACACTGACTGGTGTCTCTCAGTCCCCTCTCTCTCTCAGGGAGATATCTGTACACTGACTGGTGTCTCTCAGTCCTCTCTCTCAGGGAGATATCTGTACACTGACTGGTGTCTCTCAGTCCCCTCTCTCTCAGGGAGATATCTGTACACTGACTGGTGTCTCCCAGTCCCCTCTCTCTCAGGGAGATATCTGTACACTGACTGGTATCTCTCAGTCCCCTCCCTCTCAGGGAGTTATCTGTACACTGACTGGTGTCTCTCAGTTCCCTCTCTCTCTCTCAGGGAGTTATCTGTACACTGACTGGTGTCTCTCAGTCCCCTCTCTCTCTCAGGGAGATATCTGTACACTGACTGGTGTCTCTCAGTCCTCTCTCTCAGGGAGATATCTGTACACTGACTGGTGTCTCTCAGTCCCCTCTCTCTCAGGGCGATATCTGTACACTGACTGGTGTATCTCGGTCCCCTCTCTCTCTCAGGGCGATATTGGTAGTCTGACTGGTGTCTCTCAGTCCCCTCCCTCTCAGGGAGATATCTGTACACTGACTGGTGTCTCCCAGTCCCCTCTCTCTCAGGGAGATATCTGTACATTGACTGGTATCTCTCAGTCCCCTCCCTCTCAGGGAGTTATCTGTACACTGACTGGTGTCTCTCAGTTCCCTCTCTCTCTCTCAGGGAGATATCTGTACACTGACTGGTGTCTCTCAGTCCCCTCTCTCTCTCAGGGAGATATCTGTACACTGACTGGTGTCTCTCAGTCCTCTCTCTCAGGGAGATATCTGTACACTGACTGGTGTCTCTCAGTCCCCTCCCTCTCAGGGAGATATCTGTACACTGACTGGTGTCTCTCAGTCCCCCCTCTCTCTCTCAGGGAGATATCTGTACACTGACTGGTGTCTCTCAGTCCCCTCTCTCTCTCAGGGAGATATCTGTACACTGACTGGTGTCTCTCAGTCCCCTCTCTCTCAGGGAGATATCTGTACACTGACTGGTGTCTCTCAGTCCCCTCTCTCAGGGAGATATCTGTACACTGACTGGTGTCTCTCCGTCCCCTTTCTCCCTCTGAGAGATATCTGTGCACTGACTGGTGTCTCTCAGTCCCCTCTCTCTCTCAGGGAGATATCAGTATACTGACTGGTGTCTCTCAGTCCCCGCTCTCTCACGGAGATATCTTTACACTGACTGGTGTCTCCCAGTCCCCTCTCTCTCTCAGGGAGATATCTGTACACTGACTGGTGTCTCTCAGTCCCCTCCCTCTCAGGGAGATATCTTTACACTGACTGGTGTCTCTAAGTGCTCTCTCTGTCTCAGGGAGATATCCTTACACTGGCTGGTGTCTCTCAGTCCCCTCTCTCCCAGGGAGATATCTGTACACTGACTGGTGTCGCTCTATCCCCTCTCTCACTCAGGGAGATATCTGTACACTGACTGGTGTCTCTCAGTCCCCTCTCTCTCTCAGGGAGATATCTGTACACTGACTGGGGTCTCTCAGTCCGCGCTCTCTCAGGGAGATATCTGTACACTGACTGGTGTCTCTCTGTCCCCTCTCTAACTCAGGGAGATATCTGTACACTGACTGGTGTCTCTCAGTCCCCTCTCTCTCTCAGGGAGATATCTGTACACTGACTGGTGTCTCTCAGTCCCCTCTCTCTCTCAGGGAGATATCTGTACACTGACTGGTGTCTCTCAGTCCCCTCTCTCTCTCAGGGCGATATCTGTACACTGACTGGTGTATCTCGGTCCCCTCTCTCTCTCAGGGCGATATTGGTAGTCTGACTGGTGTCTCTCAGTCCCCTCCCTCTCAGGGAGATATCTGTACACTGACTGGTGTCTCCCAGTCCCCTCTCTCTCAGGGAGATATCTGTACACTGACTGGTATCTCTCAGTCCCCTCCCTCTCAGGGAGTTATCTGTACACTGACTGGTGTCTCTCAGTTCCCTCTCTCTCTCTCAGGGAGTTATCTGTACACTGACTGGTGTCTCTCAGTCCCCTCTCTCTCTCAGGGAGATATCTGTACACTGACTGGTGTCTCTCAGTCCTCTCTCTCAGGGAGATATCTGTACACTGACTGGTGTCTCTCAGTCCCCTCTCTCTCAGGGCGATATCTGGACACTGACTGGTGTATCTCGGTCCCCTCTCTCTCTCAGGGCGATATTGGTAGTCTGACTGGTGTCTCTCAGTCCCCTCCCTCTCAGGGAGATATCTGTACACTGACTGGTATCTCTCAGTCCCCTCCCTCTCAGGGAGTTATCTGTACACTGACTGGTGTCTCTCAGTTCCCTCTCTCTCTCTCAGGGAGATATCTGTACACTGACTGGTGTCTCTCAGTCCCCTCTCTCTCTCAGGGAGATATCTGTACACTGACTGGTGTCTCTCAGTCCTCTCTCTCAGGGAGATATCTGTACACTGACTGGTGTCTCTCAGTCCCCTCCCTCTCAGGGAGATATCTGTACACTGACTGGTGTCTCTCAGTCCCCTCTCTCTCAGGGAGATATCTGTACACTGACTGGTGTCTCTCAGTCCCCTCTCTCAGGGAGATATCTGTACAGAGATTGGTGTCTCTCAGTCCCCTCCCTCTCAGGGAGATATCTGTACACTGACTGGTGTCTCTCAGTCCCCTCTCTCTCTCAGGGAGATATCTGTACACTGACTGGTGTCGCTCTATCCCCTCTCTCACTCAGGGAGATATCTGTACACTGACTGGTGTCTCTCAGTCCCCTCTCTCTCTCAGGGAGATATCTGTACACTGACTGGGGTCTCTCAGTCCGCGCTCTCTCAGGGAGATATCTGTACACTGACTGGTGTCTCTCTGTCCCCTCTCTCACTCAGGGAGATATCTGTACACTGACTGGTGTCTCTCAGTCCCCTCTCTCTCTCAGGGAGATATCTGTACACTGACTGGTGTCTCTCAGTCCCCTCTCTCTCTCAGGGAGATATCTGTACACTGACTGGTGTCTCTCAGTCCCCTCTCTCTCTCAGGGCGATATCTGTACACTGACTGGTGTATCTCGGTCCCCTCTCTCTCTCAGGGCGATATTGGTAGTCTGACTGGTGTCTCTCAGTCCCCTCCCTCTCAGGGAGATATCTGTACACTGACTGGTGTCTCCCAGTCCCCTCTCTCTCAGGGAGATATCTGTACACTGACTGGTATCTCTCAGTCCCCTCCCTCTCAGGGAGTTATCTGTACACTGACTGGTGTCTCTCAGTCCCCTCTCTCTCTCAGGGAGATATCTGTACACTGACTGGTGTCTCTCAGTCCTCTCTCTCAGGGAGATATCTGTACACTGACTGGTGTATCTCGGTCCCCTCTCTCTCTCAGGGAGATATCTGTACACTGACTGGTGTCTCTCAGTCCCCTCTCTCTCTCAGGGAGATATCTGTACACTGACTGGTGTCTCTCAGTCCTCTCTCTCAGGGAGATATCTGTACACTGACTGGTGTCTCTCAGTCCCCTCCCTCTCAGGGAGATATCTGTACACTGACTGGTGTCTCTCAGTCCCCTCTCTCTCAGGGAGATATCTGTACACTGACTGGTGTCTCTCAGTCCCCTCTCTCAGGGAGATATCTGTACAGAGATTGGTGTCTCTCAGTCCCCTCCCTCTCAGGGAGATATCTGTACACTGACTGGTGTCTCTCAGTCCCCTCTCTCTCTCAGGGAGATATCTGTACACTGACTGGTGTCTCTCAGTCCCCTCCCTCTCAGGGAGATATCTGTACACTGACTGGTGTCTCTCAGTCCTCTCTCTCAGGGAGATATCTGTACACTGACTGGTGTCTCTCAGTCCCCTCTCTCTCTCAGGGCGATATCTGTACACTGACTGGTGTATCTCGGTCCCCTCTCTCTCTCAGGGCGATATTGGTAGTCTGACTGGTGTCTCTCAGTCCCCTCCCTCTCAGGGAGATATCTGTACACTGACTGGTGTCTCCCAGTCCCCTCTCTCTCAGGGAGATATCTGTACACTGACTGGTATCTCTCAGTCCCCTCCCTCTCAGGGAGTTATCTGTACACTGACTGGTGTCTCTCAGTTCCCTCTCTCTCTCTCAGGGAGATATCTGTACACTGACTGGTGTCTCTCAGTCCCCTCTCTCTCTCAGGGAGATATCTGTACACTGACTGGTGTCTCTCAGTCCTCTCTCTCAGGGAGATATCTGTACACTGACTGGTGTCTCTCAGTCCCCTCCCTCTCAGGGAGATATCTGTACACTACTGGTGTCTCTCAGTCCCCTCTCTCTCAGGGAGATATCTGTACACTGACTGGTGTCTCTCAGTCCCCTCTCTCAGGGATATATCTGTACACAGACTGGTGTCTCTCAGTCCCCTCCCTCTCAGGGAGATATCTGTACACTGACTGGTGTCTCTCAGTCCCCTCTCTCTCTCAGGGAGATATCTGTACACTGACTGGTGTCTCTCAGTCCCCTCCCTCTCAGGGAGATATCTGTACACTGACTGGTGTCTCTCAGTCCCCTCTCTCTCTCAGGGAGATATCTGTACACTAACTGGTGTCTCTCAGTCCCCTCCCTCTCAGGGAGTTACCTGTACACTGACTGGTGTCTCTCAGTTCCCTCTCTCTCTCTCAGGGAGATATCTGTACACTGACTGGTGTCTCTCAGTCCCCTCTCTCTCTCAGGGAGATATCTGTACACTGACTGGTGTCTCTCAGTCCTCTCTCTCAGGGAGATATCTGTACACTGACTGGTGTCTCTCAGTCCCCTCTCTCTCTCAGGCAGATATCTGTACACTGACTGGTGTCTCTCAGTCCCCTCTCTCTCAGGGAGATATCTGTACACTGACTGGTGTCTCTCAGTCCCCTCTCTCTCTCAGGGAGATATCTGTACACTGACTGGTGTCTCTCAGTCCCCTCTCTCTCTCAGGGAGATATCTGTACACTGACTGGTGTCTCTCAGTCCCCTCCCTCTCACGGAGTTATCTGTACACTGACTGGTGTCTCTCAGTCCCCCCTCTCTCTCAGGGTTATATCTTTACACTGACTGGTGTCTCTAAGTCATCTGTCTCAGGGAGATATCTGGACACTGACTGATGTCTCTCAGTCCCCTCTCTCAGAGAGATATCTTTACACTGACTGGTGTCTCTCCGTCCCCTTTCTCCCTCTGAGAGATATCTGTGCACTGACTGGTGTCTCTCAGTCCCCTCTCTCTCTCTCAGGGAGATATCAGTATACTGACTGGTGTCTCTCAGTCCCCGCTCTCTCACGGAGATATCTTTACACTGACTGGTGTCTCCCAGTCCCCTCTCTCTCTCAGGGAGATATCTGTACACTGACTGGTGTCTCTCAGTCCCCTCCCTCTCAGGGAGATATCTGTACACTGACTGGTGTCTCTCAGTCCCCTCTCTCTCTCAGGGAGATATCTGTACACTGACTGGTGTCTCTCAGTCCCCTCCCTCTCAGGGAGTTACCTGTACACTGACTGGTGTCTCTCAGTTCCCTCTCTCTCTCTCAGGGAGATATCTGTACACTGACTGGTGTCTCTCAGTCCCCTCTCTCTCTCAGGGAGATATCTGTACACTGACTGGTGTCTCTCAGTCCTCTCTCTCAGGGAGATATCTGTACACTGACTGGTGTCTCTCAGTCCCCTCTCTCTCTCTCAGGCAGATATCTGTACACTGACTGGTGTCTCTCAGTCCCCTCTCTCTCAGGGAGATATCTGTACACTGACTGGTGTCTCTCAGTCCCCTCTCTCTCTCAGGGAGATATCTGTACACTGACTGGTGTCTCTCAGTCCCCTCCCTCTCAGGGAGATATCTGTACACTGACTGGTGTCTCTCAGTCCCCTCTCTCTCTCAGGGAGATATCTGTACACTGACTAGTGTCTCTCAGTCCGCTCCCTCTCAGGGAGATATCTGTACACTGACTGGTGTGTCTCAGTCCCCTCTCTGAGGGTGATATGTTTACACTGACTGGTGTCTCTCAGTCCCCTCTCTCTCTCAGGGAGATATCTGTACACTGACTGGTGTCTCTCAGTCCCCTCTCTCTCTCAGGGAGATATCTGTACACTGACTGGTGTCTCTCAGTCCCCTCCCTCTCACGGAGTTATCTGTACACTGACTGGTGTCTCTCAGTCCCCCCTCTCTCTCAGGGTGATATCTTTACACTGACTGGTGTCTCTAAGTCATCTGTCTCAGGGAGATATCTGTGCACTGACTGGTGTCTCTCCGTCCCCTTTCTCCCTCTGAGAGATATCTGTGCACTGACTGGTGTCTCTCAGTCCCCTCTCTCTCTCTCAGGGAGATATCAGTATACTGACTGGTGTCTCTCAGTCCCCGCTCTCTCACGGAGATATATTTACACTGACTGGTGTCTCTCAGTCCTCGCTCTCTCAGGGAGATATCTGTACACTGACTGGTGTCTCTCAGTCCCCGCTCTCTCACGGAGATATCTTTACACTGACTGGTGTCTCTAAGTGCTCTCTCTGTCTCAGGGAGATATCCTTACACTGCCTGGTCTCTCTCAGTCCCCTCTCTCCCAGGGAGATATCTGTACACTGACTGGTGTCGCTCTGTCCCCTCTATCACTCAGGGAGTTATCTGTACACTGACTGGTGTCTCTCAGTCCCCTCTCTCTCTCAGGGAGATATCTGTACACTGACTGGTGTCTCTCAGTCCTCGCTCTCTCAGGGAGATATCTGTACACTGACTGGTGTCTCTCTGTCCCCTCTCTCACTCAGGGAGATATCTGTACACTGACTGGTGTCTCTCAGTCCCCTCTCTCTCTCAGGGAGATACCTGTACACTGACTGGTGTCTCTCAGTCCCCTCTCTCTCTCAGGGAGATATCTGTACACTGACTGGTGTCTCTCAGTCCCCTCTCTCTCTCAGGGCGATATCTGTTCACTGACTGGTGTATCTCGGTTCCCTCTCTCCCATGGAGGTATCTGTACACTGACTGGTGTCTCTCAGTCCCCTCTCTCTCTCAGGGCGATATTGGTAGTCTGACTGGTGTCTCTCAGTCCCCTCCCTCTCAGGGCAATATCTGTACACTGACTGATGTCTCTCAGTCCCCTCCCTCTCAGGGCAATATCTGTACACTGACTGGTGTCTCTCAGTCCCCTCTCTCTCTCAGGGCGATATTGGTAGTCTGACTGGTGCCTCTCACTCCCCTCTCAGGGAGATATCTGTACACTGACTGGTGTCTCCCAGTCCCCTCTCTCTCAGGCAGATATCTGTACACTGACTGGTATCTCTCAGTCCCCTCTCTCTCTCAGGGAGATATCTGTACACTGACTGGTGTCTCCCAGTCCCCTCTCTCTCAGGGAGATATCTGTACACTGACTGGTATCTCTCAGTCCCCTCACTCTCAGGGAGTTATCTGTACACTGACTGGTGTCTCTCAGTCCCCTCTCTCTCTCAGGGAGATATCTGTACACTGACTGGTGTCTCAGTCCCCTCCCTCTCAGGGAGTTATCTGTACACTGACTGGTGTCTCTCAGTCCCCTCCCTCTCAGGGCGATATCTGTACACTGACTGGTGTCTCTCAGTCCCCAGTCTCTCAGGGAGATATCTGTACACTGACTGGTGTCTCTCAGTCCCCTCCCTCTCAGGGAGATATCTGTGCACTGACTGGTGTCTCTCAGTCCCCTCTCTCTCAGGGCGATATTGGTAGTCTGACTGGTGTCTCTCAGTCCCCCCTCTCTCTCAGGGAGATATCTGTACACTGACTGGTGTCTCTCAGTCCCCTCTCTCTCAGGGCGATATTGGTAGTCTGACTGCTTTCCCAATTTGCTGCACTATTGGCGGTCATGCCTCCACCTACTGCGTCCTAAATTCTGGACTTTCCTCCGTAATTCCCTCAACTTCTCTTTCCTGCTTTGAAACTTATTACCGCTGCTGCTTTGACCTATTAAATTTTATTGGATTAGGCTTCTCTGAAGGAGGTGTGGACTGATGATACAGTGGTTAGCACTGCTGCCTCATGGTTTAGCACACTGGGCTAAATCGCTGGCTTTGAAATCAGACCATGGCAGGCCAGCAGCACGGTTCAATTCCCGTATGAGCCTCCCCGAACAGGCGCCGGGATGTGGCGACTAGGGGCTTCTCACAGTAACTCCATTGGAAGCCTACTGGTGACAATAAGAGGTTTTCATTTTTTTTTCATTTTTCTGGGCGCCGAGAATCCGGGTTCGATCCCGGCTCCGGGTCGCTGTCCGTGTGGAGTTTGCACATTCTCCCCGTGTCTGCGTGGGTTTCACCCCCACAACCCAAAGATGCGCAGGGTCGGTGGATTGGCCGCGCTAAATTGCCCCTTCATTGGAAAAAAAATGAAATGGGTAGTCTACATTTTGAAAAAAGGATCCTCTGACGTACGTGTGTTTCACTGTTTTAGAACGGTGATATAAATGCCAGTGGACCCCTGTACAACGCAGTGCTGCAATCTCCCGGAGAACGTTACCTTTGACCGTGAGCTGTGCACTGCTGCGCGCCTTCCCCGCCGTGAACTTCACCACGCCACTCATGCCGGGGGACGTTTTGCTGAGGATCAGCTTCTGTATGGTGCCCTTGTTTTCCACATGGACCCCGTTCCCGTGATGAAGGAGCTGCCCGTTCAGGCTCCACTGTGGGGGTCTGATCACAGGCACTGACATTTCGCACTCCAGCGCCACACCATGAGGAGCTGTCACCTCCACGTCCGCAAGATCCTTCACCACCAGAATGGCCTGTTCTGCAACAAAAAGAGTCAAGCAAAATCTCATTCCGATGGCACTGACCTGTTCCTGGATCTCCCTGCTTCTTCCTGTTAATCCTCTGTTTCTCTCTCCCTCGTTCTCTCGCTATTTCTCACTCTCTTTCCATCTCTCTCTGTTCCTCACTCCCTCGTTCTCTCTCTATTTCTCACTCTCTGTTTCTCTCTCTCTCGTTCTCTCTCTATTTCTCACTCTGTTTCTTTCTCCCTCACTCTCTCTCTATTTCTCACTCTCTTTCTATCTCTGTTTCTCACTCCCTCGCTCTCTCTCTATTTCTCACTCTCTCTCCATCTCTCTCTCTTTCTCTATCTTTCTCTATTTCTCTCTTCCCTCCTCTCTCTCTATTTCTCTCTTACTCTCTGTCTCTCTCTGTTTCAGCACGGTGGCACAGTGGTTGGCACTGCTTCCTCACAGAGCCAGGGACCCGGGTTCGATTCCCCGCTGGGTCACTGTTTGTGTGAAGTCTGCACGTTCTCCCCGTGTCTGCGTGGGTTTCCTCCGGGTGTTCCGTTCTGAATTCTCCCTCTGTGTACCCGAACAGGCGCCAGAGTGTGGCGACCAGGGGCTTTTCACAGTAACTTCACTGCAGTGTTAATATAAGCCTACAAGGGCGGCACGGTGACGCAGTGGTTAGCACTGCAGCCTCACGGCGCCAAGATCACAGGTTCGATCCCGGCCCTGGGTCACTGTCCGTGTGGAGTTTGCACATTCTCCCCGTGTCTGCGTGGGTTTCACCCCCACAACCCAAAAGATGTGCAGGGTAGGTGGATTGGCCGCGCTAAATTGCCCCTTAATTGGCAAAAAGGAATTGGGTCCACTAAATGTGAAAAAAAATGTAAGCCTACTTCTGACAATAACAATTATTATTATCTCTATCTCTCTCTATTTCTCTCTCCCCTCCTCTCTCTGTTTCTCTCTCTATCTCCATTTCTCTCTGGGTCTGATTCAGTGATCGTGTGAATCCCGGGAGTTCCAGTCACCTGACTCGCTCCGCCTGGTTCGACCGGAATCTCCCCCTCCCTGGGCGAGATCCACAGCTGTATATTTAAGTGAACTCGGCACCCGGGAGACAAAGGCTGCGCTTGCGAGATCTCGCCAGGCCGCCGTTTAATACTGGTCTACACAAACGTGGACCAGGTGTCACAGTACCTTGGGGTGGGGGGGGGGGGGTGTCTCGCAGGGCATTAGAGACCCCCGGGTGGTCGGGGACAGGACAGGGTGGTATCCTGACATTCCCCGGAACCTTGGCACTGCCCGCCTGGCATGACATCAGCGCGCCAGCAGGAAATCTCTCAAAGTGCGGCCTCGGCGCGGAGGAACTCGCCGAGACCAGAAAAACCCAGCTAAGTGCCGTTGAATAGCCGGGTGATTCTCGGTGCTGAGAGAGAATAGATGAATAGAGAGATACAGTAGAGAGAGAGGAATAGAGAGTGAGACATACAGAGACAGAGAGAGAAAGCAATAGAGAGAGAGGGAAATAGAGAGAGAATGGAGTGAGAGACGGAGAAATAGAGGGCACGATTCAGCGGACAAAAGTCGGCTTTTGGGTGCGTTCGGCTGGGAAAAAAGTTTGAAAAATAGAGAGAGATAGGGAGAGAATGAGAGAGAGAATGAAATTGTGAGAGAGAGAGAAATAGAGAAACAGTCTCACTCTATTTCTCTTTCTATTTCTCTCCATTTCTCTCTCTCATTACTTTCCCTCAATTTTGTTCTCTATTTCTATCTCTCTATTTCTCTCTCTCTCTCCCTGTTTCTCTCGCTCACACAATTTCGTTCTCTCTCATTCTCTCCCTAGCTCTCTCTCAGACTTTCTTCCCATTGTGTCGGTGGAACCGAGGAACAGGAGGAGGCCATTCAGCTCCTCGAGCACCTTTCCCCACTCAGCCAGATTGTGGCCGCTTCGCATTTTGAGTCCATCTACCTGTCAACATTCCACGACCCTTAATCCCCACAACCAATTAAAATTGATGCATCTCAGCTTTGAAATTCCCAGTGGTCCCCCAGCCTCAATGTTTTTTTCTGGGGGGGCGAAGAGAATTGAGGAAGTGTTTCCTCACCGTCCCCTGAACGGACTGGCTGTAATCAACGTACCTTCCACCAGCACCTTGGCAGACGAGCAGTCATCAAAGGCATCACAGGTGTAGGTGTCCTCATCCTCGAAGCTGACGTTGTGGATGACCAGTTGGCGGTAGCAGTCCTCGCTGCAGATCTGGTACTTGTCCGTGGGATGGATCTCCTCTTCGCCCCGGTACCAACGCACCCTGGCGCGCGGTTTGGAGACCGTACACTCCAGGATGACCTTGTGTTTCTCCAGCGCCGTCTTGTCCCGTAAGGGCTTCACAATCTTGATGGGCAGCTCTGAGGGAGAAGAGGCACAGTGCGCGGCGTTAGAGGAACCCGTCAACCTCCGGGGACTCCCTGCTCTCGCCCCCTCGCTTGCCCCCGGTGGCTCGCGCCCAACCCAAGAATCTGCCTGTTACTCACCTCACCCACCCCACACCCAGTGAAGACTTGCACGTCTCCAAAACCTTCAACAATGCCAGGAAATCCAAAAGCATCTTCCAACCCACAAAGCACATTTTTTCTGATCTGTAGACACTGTTGTCATGTCGGAGAAAAAGCAGCTAATTTGTGCACAGCCATATGGTCAATGACCAGCTAATAAAATCTTAGGGATGAAGGGATTGGAGAGAAGTCTCCAGCGTTATTCAAGATAGTGTCACAGGATCATTGACATCCACCGGAGGAGCATTGGTTAAAGGTCTTACCGGAAAGATGGCACCTCCGACAGTGCTGCACTTCCTCAGCACTGCACGTGGCAGGCCGATATGAAATGAATGAAAATCGCTTATTGTCACAAGTAGGCTTCAATGAAGCTACTGCGAAAAGCCCCTAGTCGCCACATTCCAGCGCCTGTTCGGGGAGGCTGGTACGGGAATTGAACCGTGCTGCTGGCCTGCCTTGGTCTGCTTTCAAAGCCAGCGATTTAGCCCAGTGTGCTAAACCAGCCCCTACAGGGTCAAGACTCTGGAGTGAGCAGTTCTCTTTAACCCATGACCTTCTCTCTCTCTCGAGGGGGAGGTAGTGGGTGGGGGCTGCCATCACTAGGCTGCTTCAATCCCTGGAAATAAAGGCTAAAGATCACAGTTAGAATGAAGCAGCTCAAATACCGTTAACGTCAAGACGAGCGACAGACTCGACATTCTTGGCGGTGAATCGGATCTCGCCAGCGTCCTCTGCCTTCACCTTGCAGATTAGCAGAAAATGTTTGGTCCCTAGAAAAATGAGACAGTAACAAAATCGGCTTTCCATCACACAATAGTCCTGCCCTGAACTCAGGCTGCTGAAGCGAACTGGGCAAGGGAATTGTTAACAGGGGAGGTTAGACAACAAGGGTCACCCATTGACTTGCCTCCAAATCAAACTCAGTTCTCTTCCCAGTTCTTTCCTCAGCAACATGAACAAAATCTGTGCACAGATCATGCACAGCACGGGGTTAGATACAGAGTGAAGCTCCCTCTACACTGTCCCCATCAAACACTCCCAGGACAGGTACAGCACGGGGTTAGATACAGAGTAAAGCTCCCTCTACACTGTCCCCATCAAACACTCCCAGGACAGGTACAGCACGGGGTTAGATACAGAGTAAAGCTCCCTCTACACTGTCCCCATCAAACACTCCCAGGACAGGTACAGCACGGGGTTAGATACAGAGTAAAGCTCCCTCTACACTGTCCCCATCAAACACTCCCAGGACAGGTATAGCACGGGGTTAGATACAGAGTGAAGCTCCCTCTATGCTGTCCCCATCAAACACTCCCAGGACAGGTACAGCACGGGGTTAGATACAGAGTAAAGCTCCCTCTACACTGTCCCCATCAAACACTCCCAGGACAGGTACAGCACGGCGTTAGATACAGAGCAAAGCTCCCTCTACACTGTCCCCATCAAACACTCCCAGGACAGGTACAGCACGGGGTTAGATACAGAGCAAAGCTCCCTCTACACTATCCGATCAGATAGTCCCAGGATCAAATCAGTGATTCTGAGTGGGAAGGTGTGAATGGGACATTGTGTGAGATAGCCAGTGTATCAAAAGCAGAGTAAACCTCTTCACTTTATATTATTTGATTGGCAAACCTGGATGGATTAATAATAATAATCTTTATTGTCACAAATAGGCTTACATTAACACTGCAATGAAGTTACTGTGAAAATCCCCTCGTCGCCACATTCCGGCGCCTGTTCGGGTACAGGGAGGGAGAATTCAGAATGTCCAAATCACCTAACAGCACGTCTTTCGGGACTTGTGGGAGGAAACCGGAGCACCCGGAGGAAACCCACGCAGACACGGGGAGAACGTGCAGACTCCACACAGACAGTGACCCAAGCAAGAATCGAGCCCGGGTCCCTGCGCTGTGAAGCAACAGTGCTAACCATTGTGCTACTGTGCCGCGTTGGAAAGTAGCTCCCACAGTTTTCCACCCCACTTCAGTATCTTGCAGAGAAACATTTTAATGGACCAATATTTTGTCAGTGTCTGTGGAACCCCACTGGTGTTTTCTTACCCTCCTGTCTGATTTTGACACTGTTGTTTGATCTGATTTTATATCCGTCCTTTAACCATTCAGTCTGCACTCCTTCATGAGAAACTTCACAGACGAAGACTGCATTGTCGTTCTCGCGCACCTCCACATCCTCCAGCTCCTTCACAATCTGAATTTCCCGTTCTGAAAGATAAAAACACTAAAATCACTCAGTGGGCCCAAAGCCATGCCCACCCGCCCTGTCCTACTCTGAGGCTCAACCAGGCCATTGGCAAACTCACCGTTTTCCATCATCCCGAGCTTGGCTTCCAACCTCATGTCTGCTCCAACACAAGGGCTTTACTCATAACATGGCCCATCTCCTCCTGCCTCCCCTGTGCTGTGGTTTCAGCCAGACTTCACCATTGCAATGGTCTCTTGGCCAGCTTCCCATATCACAGCGTCTGTAACCTTGAGGCCATCCAAAACTCTGCTGCCTCTATCCTGCCTCACACCATGTCCCATCAACACATTCCCCCCCTCCCCCCCCCCCCATTCTCACTAATCAAATTGGTTCCAAACCTGGTTAAATCCTTTCCCCGTATTCAAATCTCTCCATGGCCTTGCCCCTCCCCATCTCTGTAACCTCCTCCAGCCCACAAACCTTCTGAGATCCTATCAGTTGTTGTGGTCTGGAAGGGTGCTGCCTGACAGGGCGGTGGAAGCAGATTCAAGAGGAACTTCCAAAAGGGAATTGGACAGATAGCTGATTAGCAAGTTTGCGGACGACACAAAAGTTGGTGGAATTGCGGATTGCGATGAGGACTGTCAGAGGATACAGCAGGATTTAGATCGTTTGGAGACTTGGGCAGAGAGATGGCAGATGGAGTTTAATCCAGACAAATGTGAGTTAATGCATTTTGGAAGGTCTAATACAGGTAGGGAATATACAGTGAATGAGAGAACTCTCAAGAGTATTGAAAGTCAGAGAGATCTAGGTGTACAGGTCCACAGGTCACTGAAAGGGGCAACACAGGTGGAGAAGGTAGTCAAGAAGGCATACGGCATGCTTGCCTTCATTGGCCGGGGCATTGAGTATAAGAATTGGCAAGTCATGTTGCAGCTGTATAGAACCTTAGTTAGGCCACACTTGGAGTATAGTGTTCAATTCTGGTCACCACACTACCAGAAGGATGTGGAGGCTTTAGAGAGGGTGCAGAAGAGATTTACCAGAATGTTGTCTGGTATGGAGGGCATTAGCTATGAGGAGCGGTTGAATAAACTCGGTTTGTTCTCATTGGAACGACGGAGGTTGAAGGGCGACCTGATAGAGGTCTACAAAATTATGAGGGGCATAGACAGAGTGGATAGTCAGAGGCTTTTCCCCAGGGTAGAGGGGTCAATTACTATGGGGCATAGGTTTAAAGTGCGAGGGGCAAGGTTTAGAGGAGATGTACAAGGCAAGTTTTTTTACACAGAGGGTAGTGGGTGCCTGGAACTCGCTACCGGAGGAGGTGGTGGAAGCAGGGACGATAGTGACATTTAAGGGGCATCTTGACAAATACACGAATAGGATGGGAATAGAGGGATACGGACCCAGGAAGTGTAGAAGATTTTAGTTTAGTCGGGCAGCATGGTCGGCACGGGCTTGGAGGGCCGAAGGGCCTGTTCCTGTGCTGTACATTTCTTTGTTATTTGCTCTTTGCTCTTTGAAGGAGGCAGATTTGTCAGCCCATGAGGAAGGAGCAGGGAGGCTGCGACTAATGGAGTAGCTCATTCAAAGGAAAGCACAGACTTGATGGACCGAATGGCCTCCCTCTGTGCTGTGAGATTCTCTGATTCTGTCAGCAAAGGCCCAGCCCACTCCAGCCTTGGGCCTTGAGATGGGGTGGGGGAAACCGAACCTTGGGGCTGCCAGATCCAGAAGGGACAGCTTGCCAACAGTGGTAATGGCTGCCAGTCACGGAACCTCCGAGCGGGTGGCGGCTAACGAGGCTGCAGCCGGTTGCATGTTGGCCCTGGGTGGTAGTGATCGAATTCAGCCCCCACCAACCGGCTGGCAGTCAGTAGGCGTCCACATATCCGAGTCCGAGGGAGCCCCGAAGGCTTCAGAATGTGGGCACGAGCCCCTAATGGGCCCAGGCGAGGAGGAGGAGACAACTGTGAGATACTCATACCTCATTGGCGCAAAGGGGAAATGTACAAAAAACCCTCAATCTGAGAACAGAAAGACCAGCGTTTATATGTTACAAAATTTATACATTCCATTCTCTATTATCACAAAGTGCTTTCCAGCCAATGAAGTACTTGTGGAAGTGCAGCCACTGCAGGAAGCTCAGGACCCAATTTAAGCACAGCAAGATCCCACACAGTGTGATGGGACAATGATCCAGTTATCCAGCGATACTGATGGAATGATCATCATGGCCCCTGGCTAGGGTGTGGGGGGGGGGGGGGGGGGAGCGGGAGAACTCTCCCACTCTTCAAAAGCGGAGTGCGCAGGCGGGGCCCTGGGTTTAACCTTTCACCTCTGACAGTGCTGCACTCGCCTGCGAGTGCTGGCCAGGCCACTGGAGGTGGGGCCTGTTCTGACTCCGAGGTGAGAGGGCTACCACGGACCCACGGTCCCGCAGGAACCCCACAGTGCAGAAGGATGCCATTCGGCCCATCGAGTCTGCAGGGTGCAGCGTTGGATCTGTCTGTGCTGCCAAAACTTTGCAACTTAAGAACGCCAGCTTTGGTCTCCTGCAAGGTGAAAGACTTTGATGATCTCAGGGAAGATGTAGAGTTTGTGAATGCAATGGCACACAAACTCAAAGCCCTTGGTTACGAGGGGGGTTACGCACTGAACCACAGCCGACACAAACAGACATTACAATGTTTCAAAAGGGGACAAGTGAATTCCAGTCTGTCCGATTTGTTGAGTCAGTGAAGAGAAGGTCCAGGTATCGTCAATTACCATAAATCTCCAGCATTCCGGAGGTGGTGCTTTCACCGGAATCACAGGTGTAGGTTCCAGAATCTTGCACTCCACATTTTCCCAAATGGGCAAACCTCTTCCTTCCCATTGAATAAATACGAACATTTTTATTGGGTTTCATCTCCAAGTCATCCTGTCAATGAAAAGTTACATAAATAAAATAGATTTTCTAGTACGGGGTTTGATACACAGTATATCTCCCTCTCCACTGTCCCCATCAAACACTCCCAGGACAGGTACAGCACGGGGTTAGATACAGAGTAAAGCTCCCTCTACACTGTCCCCATCAAACACTCCCAGGTCAGGTACAGCACGGGGTTAGATACATAGTAAAGCTCCCTCTACACTGTCCCCATCAAACACTCCCAGCACAGGTACAGCACGGGGTTAGATACAGAGTAAAGCTCCCTCTACACTGTCCCTGTCAAATACTCCCAGGACAGGTACAGCACGGGGTTAGATACAGAGTAAAGCTCCCTCTACACTGTCCCCCGTCAAACACTCCCAGGACAGGTACAGCACGGGGTTAGATACAGAGTAAAGCTCCCTCTAAACTGTACACATTAAATACTCCCAGGACAGGTACAGCACGGGGTTAGATACAGAGTAAAGCTCCCTCTACACTGTCCCCATCAAACACTCCCAGGACAGGTACTGCACGGGGTTAGATACAGAGTAAAGCTCCCTCTAAACTGTCCCCATCAAACTCTCCCAGGACAGGTACAGCACGGGGTTAGATACAGAGTAAAGCTCCCTCTACACTGTCCCCATCAAATACTCCCAGGACAGTTACAGCACAGGGTTAGATACAGAGTTAAGCTCCCTCTACACTGTACACATCAAATACTCCCAGGACAGGTACAGCACGGGGTTAGATACAGAGTAAAGCTCCCTTTACACTGTACACATCAAACACTCCAGGACAGGTGCAGCACGGGGTAAGATACAGAGTAAAGCTCCCTTTACACTGTACACATCAAACACTCCAGGATAGGTACAGCACGGGGTTAGATACAGAGTAAAGCTCCCTCTACACTGTCCCCATCAAACGCTCCCAGGACTGGTACAGCACGGGGTTAGATACAGAGTAAAGCTCCCGCTACACTGTCCCCATCAAACGCTCCCAGGACTGGTACAGCATGGGGTTAGATACAGAGTAAAGCTACCTCTACACTGTCCCCATCAAATGCTCCCAGGACAGGTACAGCACGGGGTTAGATACAGATTAAAGCTCCCTCTACACTATCTGCATCAAACCCTCCCAGGACAGGTACAGCACGGGGTTAGATACAGAGTAAAGCTCTCTCAACACTGTACACATCAAATACTCCCAGGACAGGTACAGCACGAGGTTAGATACAGAGTAAAGCTCCCTCTACACTGTACACATCAAACACTCCAGGACAGGTACAGCACGGGGTTAGATACAGAGTAAAGCTCCCTCTACACTGTACACATCAAATACTCCCAGGACAGGCACAGCACGGGGTTTGATACAGAGTAAAGCTCCCTCTACACTGTCCCCATCAAACACTCCCAGGACTGGTACAGCATGGGGTTAGATACAGAGTAAAGTTCCCTCTACACTGTCCGCATCAAACACTCCCAGGACAGGAACAGCACGGGGTTGATGCACTATCAATTACGATGAGACGAGAGTAGAATGTAATTGAGGCTTTATTACACAGAGATGTGTGGCCTCCTACAGCAGCTTACGAAATGGCTGCTGTTCGGAGAGCACACACATTTATACTCCGCCTACTGGGCGGAGCCAGCAGGCAGGGATCTACCCCCATACCAGTAGTACAGGGGCCTTACTGTAATACCAATATATACACTATAATACAACAGTGGTGACTATCACATTCACCCCCTGTTAAAAATGAGTCCAGCGGGGTGGTGGAAAACTATTTACATACAGATTGGTTTTAAAAATTACAGAGAAGGTTACAAATTTAGACGATCCGTCGCCTTGTTCTGTCGTTGAGAGCGCCGCAGTGCTGGTGGCGACTCAGGCGTCGGCTTGGTCTTCGGTGACTCCGGGAGCGGGTCAAAATCCTCTTCATCCCCGGGTGGGAGCAAGGGGAGGACGGATTGTCCTGGAGAGGGGGCTGCAGTGGGGTGTGCTGGGGGGAGGGAGGATGGCGCTGGGGCAGGGGGGAGGGGGTGGGGACCCAGCTGGTGACAGATCCCTGAGGGAGACTGTGTCTTGGCGGCTGTCGGGGTGCGCTACGTAGGAGTACTGCGGGTTTGCGTGGAGTAGCTGTACCCTCTCAACCAACGGGTCCGCCTTGTGGAGCCGCACATGTCTGCGGAGGAGAACGGGTCCTGGAGCTGCCAGCCACGTTGGCAGCGAAACCCCGGAGGTGGACCTCCTGGGGAAGGCAAGGAGACGTTCATGGGGGGGTTTCGTTAGTCGCTGTGCACAGGAGCGACCAAATGGAGTGAAGTGCGTCGGGGAGGACCTCCTGCCAGCGGAAGGCCGGGAGATTTCTGGACCGTAGGGCCAGCTGGACGGCCTTCCAGACTGTCCCATTCTCCCGCTCCACCTGCCCGTTTCCCCTGGGGTTGTAACTGGTCGTCCTGCTCGTGGCAATGCCCCTGTTGAGCAGGTACTGGCACAGCTCATCGCTCATAAATGAGGATCCCCTGTCGCTGTGGACATAGGCAGGGAAACCGAACAGAGCGAAGATGGTGTTGACGGCTTTGATGATGGTGGCAGACGTCATGTCGGGGCATGGGACGGCGAAGGGGAATCTGGAACATTCATCGACCACATTAAGAAAGTATGTGTTGCGGTCGGTGGAGGGGTGGGGTCCTTTGAAGTCCACGCTGAGGCGTACAAAGGGGCGGGAGGCTTTCACCAGGCGCGCACACTCTTGCCGGTAGAAGTGCGGTTTACACTCCGCGCAGACCTGGCAGTTTCTGGTGATTGCCCTGACTTCCTCGATGGAGTAGGACAGATTGCGGGCCTTAATGAAGTGGTACAAACGGGTGACTCCCGGGTGACAGAGGTTGTCGTGCAGAGTCCGGAGTCGGTCCACTTGTGCGCTGGCACATGTACCTCGGGACAGGGCATCGGGGGGCTCGTTGAGCTTACCGGGGCGATACAAAATCTCATAATTGTAGGTGGAGAGCTCGATCCTCCACCTCAAGATTTTATCATTTTTGATCTTGCCCCGCTGTGTGTTGTTAAACATGATCGCAACCGACTGTTGGTCTGTGAGGAGAGTGAATCTCCTGCCAGCCAGGTCATGCCTCCAGTGCCGCCCAGCTTCAATGATCGCTTGGGCCTCCTTTTCGACGGAGGAATGACGAATTTCGGAGGCATGGAGGGTGCGGGAAAAGAATGCAACGGGCCTGCCTGCCTGGTTGAGGGTGGCGGCCAGAGCGACGTCTGATGCATCGCACTCGACTTGGAAGGGGAGCGTCTCGTCGACCGCGTGCATCGTGGCCTTGGCGATGTCGGCCTTGATACGGTTGAAGGCCTGGCGGGCCTCAGCCGCCAGGGGGAAAACGGTGGATTGAATGAGTGGGCGGGCCTTGTCCGCATAGTTTGGGACCCACTGGGCGTAGTACGGAAAGAACCCCAGGCATCGATTGAGGGCCTTGGGGCAGTGGGGAAGGGGGAATTCCATGCGATCGGGGTCGGGCCCTAGAACTCCGTTCTGAACCACATAGCCGAGGATGGTTAATCGGTTCGTGCTGAACACACTTCTCCTTGCTGTAGGTTAGGTTGTGGAGAAATTTGGAAAGGTTAGCGTCGTGGTCCTGCTGGTCATGGCCGCAGATGGTGACGTTGTCCAGGTACGGAAAAGTGGCCCGCAGTCCGTACCGGTCAACCATTTGGTCCATCTCCCGTTGGAAGACCGAGACCCCGTTGGTGACGCCGAAGGGAACCCTAAGGAAATGATAAAGGCGGCCGTCTGCTTCAAACGCGGTGTACGGGCGGTCCGCCTTGCGGATGGGGAGCTGGTGGTAGGCAGATTTCAGGTCCACTGTACTGTGCAATCTATTTGACCATATCGGATATGCGTGGGAGGGGGTACGCGTCGAGCTGCGTGTACCGATTGATGGTCTGACTGTAGTCAACGACCATCCTGTTTTTCTCCCCGGTTTTCACCACTACCACTTGGGCTCTCCAGGGGCTGTTGCTGGCCTCGATGATACCTTCCCGCTGCAGCCGCTGGACCTCAGACCTGATGAAGGTCCTGTCCTGGGCGCTGTACCGTCTGCTCCTGGTGGCGACGGGTTTGCAATCCGGGATGAGGTTTGCAAACAGGGAAGGTGGGTCGACCTTAAGGGTCGCGAGGCCGCAAACAGTAAAGGGTGGTAGGGGCCCGCCAAATTTCAGGATTAGGCTCTGGAGATTGCACTGGAAGTCCAGGCCGAGTAGCAAGGCAGCGCAGAGGTTGGGGAGGACGTAGAGCCGGAAGCCGCTGAACTCTACGCCCTGGACAGTGAGTGTGGCGATGCAGTACCCTGGGATCGCCACAGAGTGGGATCCGGAGGCCAGGGAGATTCTTTGGTTAGCGGGGTGTACCGCGAGGGAGCAGCGCCTTACCGTATCGGGGTGGATGAAGCTCTCAGTGCTCCCGGAGTCCAGAAGGCAGGATATCTCATGCCCGTCGACCTTAACCTTTGTCGAAGCGGTCGCGAGGTTGTGCGGTCGGGACTGGTCGATTGTGACCGAGGTGAGACGCGGCTGGTCGTCGGCGGTTGCAGGCGATGAGCAGCCCGATGAGGTGCCTGACGGGCAGGGGTCCTGATGCGGGTAAGATGGCGGCGCCCACGGGCCGCACGTGTCCTGGGGCAGGCAAGATGGCGGTGCCCATTGGTTTTGAGG
Source organism: Scyliorhinus torazame (assembly GCF_047496885.1). Classification (NCBI taxonomy): domain Eukaryota; kingdom Metazoa; phylum Chordata; class Chondrichthyes; order Carcharhiniformes; family Scyliorhinidae; genus Scyliorhinus; species Scyliorhinus torazame. The sequence continues at coordinate 17,172,781 of NC_092708.1, forward strand.
CAAGCAAGATGGCGGCGCCCACGGGCCGCACGTGGTCTGAGGAGAGGAAGATGGTGGCACCCTCGGGCCGCACGTGCGGGTTGCCGGGACAATAGCGGCGATTGAGCGGGTCTGACACACTGCAGCGAAGTGTCCCTTCTTGCCACAGGCCTTGCAGAGCGCGCTCCGCGCCGGGGCAGTGCTGCCGTGGGTGTTTTGTCTGTCCGCAAAAGTAGCACTTGGGTCCCCCGGGGTTGGTTGGCTGCCGAGCGGTGCAGGCGTGGGGTTGGCTGAGGGCGGTCACTGATGGGGTCAACGAAGGGGTGGCCGCTGGCGGGGTCCACGATGCACAGGGGGCGTGGGCCGTGCGGTCGGGGGCATAAGCCTGTAGTTGCGTGAGGCGACCGTGAGCGAGAGCGCTAGTTTCTTGGTCGCCGCAAGGTCAAGCGTGGACCCTTCTAAGAGGCGCTGGCGGATGTAGTCAGACCCTATGCCATAACGAACGCGTCTCTCATTAGCAGGTTTGAATGTTCGGTGGGCGAAACGGCCTGGCAATCACAGTCTCTCACCAGGGCGAGCAGGGCACGCCAGAAATCTTCCACAGACTCACCGGGAAGTTGGTGCCGGGTGGACAGGAGGTGCCTTGCGCAGATCTTGTTGGTCTGCTGAGCGTAGTTCTCCTTCAGTAGCGCCATGGCCTCTGCGTAGGTCGGCGTATCCTGGACGAGGGGAAAAACGTTGGAGCTCAGCAGCGTGTACAGAATCTGGAGCTTCTGTGCTTCTGAGATTGAGTCTGGCGCAGATCCGATGTATGCTTCAAAGCAAGCTAGCCAATGTGCGAAGTCCTTTATGGCGTTGTCTGCTTGAGGATGCAGCTGCAGGAGATCCGGCTTCATGCGGAGGTCCATCTCTGAAAAATCTCTATGTAATAAATTGATGCACTATCAATTACGACGAGACGAGAGTAGAATGTAATCGAGGCTTTATTAAGCAGAGATGTGTGGCCTCCTACAGCAGCTTACAAAATGGCTGCTGTTCGGAGAGCACACACATTTATACTCCACCTACTGGGCGGAGCCAGCAGGCAGGGATATACCCCCGTACCTGTAGTACAGGGCCTTACCGTAATACCCATATATACAATAGAATACAACAGTGGTGACAACCACAGGGGTTAGATACAAAGGAAAGCTTCCTCTACACTGTCCCCATCAAACACTCCCAGGACAGGTACAGCACAGGGTTAGATACAGAGTAAAGCTCCCTCTACATGGTCGCCATCAAACACTCCAAGGACAGGTACAGCACGGGGTTAGATACAGAGTAGAGCTCCCTCTAATCTATCCCCAACAAACACTCCCAGGACAGGTACAGCACGGGGTTAGATACAGAGTAAAGCTCCCTCTACACGGTCCCCATCAAACACCCCCAGGACAGGTACAGCACAGGGTTAGATACAGAGTAAAGCTCCCTCTACACTGTTCCCATCAAACGCTCCCAGGACTGGTACAACACGGGGTTAGATACAGAGCAAAGCTCCCTCCACACTGTCCCCATCAAACGCTCCCAGGACTGGTACAGCACGGGGTTAGATACAGAGTAAAGCACCCTCTACACTGTCCCCATCAAACGCTCCCAGGACAGGTACAGCACGGGGTGAGATACAGAGTAAAGCTCCCTCTGCACTGTCCCCATCAAACACTCCCAGGACAGGTACAGCACGGGGTTAGATACAGAGTAAAGCTCCCTCTACACGGTCCCCATCAAACACCCCCAGGACAGTTACAGCACAGGGTTAGATACAGAGTAAAGCTCCCTCTACACTGTTCCCATCAAACGCTCCCAGGACTGGTACAACACGGGGTTAGATACAGAGCAAAGCTCCCTCCACACTGTCCCCATCAAACGCTCCCAGGACTGGTACAGCACGGGGTTAGATACAGAGTAAAGCACCCTCTACACTGTCCCCATCAAACGCTCCCAGGACAGGTACAGCACGGGGTGAGATATAGAGTAAAGCTCCCTCTACACTGTCCCCATCAAATGGTCCCAGGGCAGGTACAGCACGGGGTTAGATATAGAGTAAAGCTCCCTCGACACTGTCCCCATCAAACACTCCCTGGACAGGTACAGCACGGGGTTAGATACAGAGTAAAGCTCCCTCTACACTGTCCACATCAAATACTCCCAGGACAGGTACAGCACGGGGTTAGATACAGAGTAAAGCTCGCTCTACACTGTACACATCAAATACTCCCAGGACAGGTACAGCACGGGGTTAGATACAGAGTAAAGCTCCCTAGACACTACACATCAAACACTCCAGGACAGGTACAGCACGGGGTTAGATACAGAGTAAAGCTCCCTCTACACTGTACACATCAAATACTCCCAGGACAGGCACAGCACGGGGTTAGATACAGAATAAAGCTCCCTCTACACTGTTCCCATCAAACACTCCAGGACAGGTACAGCACGGGGTTAGATACAGAGTAAAGCTCCCTCTACACTGTACACATCAAATACTCCCAGGACAGGCACAGCACGGGGTTAGATACAGAATAAAGCTCCCTCTACACTGTCCCCATCAAACACTCCCAGGGCAGGTACAGCACGGGGTTAGATACAGAGTAAAGCTCCCTCTACACTGTCCCCATCAAACACTCCCAGGACTGGCACAGCACGGGGTTAGATACAGAGTAAAGCTCCCTCTACACTGTCCCCATCATACACTCCCAGGACAGGTACAGCACGGGGTTAGATACAGAGAAAAGCTCCCTCTACACTGTCCCCATCAAACACTCCCAGGACAGGTACAGCACGGGGTTAGATACAGAGTAAAGCTCCCTCTACACTGTACACATCAAACACTCCCAGGACAGGTACAGCACGGGGTTAGATACAGAGTAAAGCTCCCTCTACACTGTTCCCATCAAACACTCCCAGGACAGGTACTGCACGGGGTTAGATACAGAGTAAAGCTCCCTCTAAACTGTCCCCATCAAACTCTCCCAGGACAGGTACAGCACGGGGTTAGATACAGAGTAAAGCGCCCTCTACACTGTACACATCAAATACTCCCAGGACAGATACAGCACGGGGTTAGATACAGAGTAAAGCTCCCTCTACACTGTCCCCATCAAATACTCCCAGGACAGTTGCAGCACAGGGTTAGATACAGAGTTAAGCTCCCTCTACACTGTACACATCAAATACTCCCAGGACAGGTACAGCACGGGGTTAGATACAGAGTAAAGCTCCCTTTACACTGTACACATCAAACACTCCAGGACAGGTGCAGCACGGGGTTAGATACAGAGTAAAGCTCCCTTTACACTGTACACATCAAACACTCCAGGACAGGTACAGCACGGGGTTAGATACAGAGTAAAGCTCCCTCTACACTGTCCCCATCAAACCCTCCCAGGACAGGTACAGCACGGGGTTAGATACAGAGTAAAGCTCCCTCGACACTGTACACATCAAATACTCCCAGGACAGGTACAGCACGAGGTTAGATACAGAGTAAAGCTCCCTCTACACTGTCCCCATCAAACACACCCAGGACAGGGACAGCACGGGGTTAGATACAGAGTAAAGCTCCCTCTACACTGTCCCCATCAAACACTCCCAGGACAGGGACAGCACGGGGTTAGATACAGAGTAAAGCTCCCTCTACACTGTCCCCATCAAACCCTCCCAGGACAGGTACAGCACGGGGTTAGATACAGAGTAAAGCTCCCTCGACACTGTACACATCAAATACTCCCAGGACAGGTACAGCACGAGGTTAGATACAGAGTAAAGCTCCCTCTACACTGTACACATCAAACACTCCAGGACAGGTACAGCACGGGGTTAGATACAGAGTAAAGCTCCCTCTACACTGTCCCCATCAAACACTCCCAGGACAGGGACAGCACGGGGTTAGATACAGAGTAAAGCTCCCTCTACACTGTCCCCATCAAACACTCCCAGGACAGGGACAGCACGGGGTTAGATACAGAGTAAAGCTCCCTCGACACTGTCCCATCAAACACTCCCAGGACAGGTACAGCACGGGGTTAGATACAGAGTGAAGCTTCCATGCGAAGTGAAGCACTGACCTAATCGATGAAACCTATCCTCATAGTTTAACTCTTTTGGACACTGGATAATTCTCTTTTATCTCCTCCAAGGTCAATATGATCCTCTCGGAGATGTAGTGGCAGGAACTGAACAAAAGCTTTTGGGTGGGTCTTTGACAAAGTCACGGTGCACCCCAATCCAAACCCCAGCTGACCCTGTACTTGGCTGAAGGTCACTGCCCAGGGATGCAGGATTCAGCTCATGTTTTCAGGAGAATACATGGAAGAGGAAATCAAGCACAGGCCTGATTTCAATAACCTGTCAGACATGGAACTGCAAACGCTGGCTCCCTCCTACCTTATGCCAGGTGACCTCGGCATTAGGCCGGGAAAGCTCACACTCCAGGGTGATGACAGTAGTTTCTGGAACCCGCAGATCCTTCAGCTGCTTCACAAAGGTCACCGGAGGCTCTGAAACAGACCAGCCACAATACCGGATGAGAGGAGAGATTAGGGTGGGTCAGGGAACACGGGATTGAGCACCGACCACAAGGGAAACATGGCCTGATGCGACTGCAGCTGCCTTTCACCCAATCTCCACTCAGCTCCAGCTCTTTGCAATTATTTGAAACGTACTGCAACATGCATACTGCCTCAGAGAAAATGCCCTTTCACCTCCGCACCCTCCAACACATTCCCCCCCGAACACACTACCCACAGAGCAGGTTGGGTCAATTGGCCAGGCTAAATGTCCAAACGTTGATGAGGATATTGGGTTACAAGGATAGGGTGGGGATAGGTAGGGTGCTCTGCCATGCATGTGCCCACTCACTCAGCTTGTCCTCACCCTGCTGAAACAACTCTGCATCCTCCTCACAGCTCATCCTCCCACACAACTTTGCATCATCTGCAAATTTGGAAATACGTGGCGGGAGTCTCTAATCCCGCGGCAGAGTGTCCACGCGTGAACGGGCCGAGGACTAAGGGCCAGCACGGCGCTGGAGCGGTTCACGCAGCTCCAGCAGCCGATCCTGGTGTGAACTGGGCGCCGGCGCCAACGAGGACTTGCGCAGCGGCCTCCTTCAACGCGCCGGCCCCGACGCAACATGGCGCAGGCCTACCGGGGCCGGTGCGTAGAAAGGGAGGCCCCAAAGAACAAAGAAAGAACAAAGAAATGTACAGCACAGGAACAGGCCCTTCGGCCCTCCAAGCCCGTGCCGACCATACTGCCCGACTAAACTACAATCTTCTACACTTCCTGGGTCCATATCCTTCTATTCCCATCCTATTCATATATTTGTCAAGATGCCCCTTAAATGTCCCTATCGTCCCTGCCTCCACTACCTCCTCCGGTAGTGAGTTCCAGGCACCCACTACCCTCTGCGTAAAAAACTTGCCTCGTACATCTACTCTAAACTTTGCCCCTCTCACCTTAAACCTATGCCCCCTAGTAATTGACCCCTCTACCCTGGGGAAAAGCCTCTGACTATCCACTCTGTCTATGCCCCTCATAATTTTGTATACCTCTATCAGGTCGCCCCTCAACCTCCTTCGTTCCAGTGAGAACAAACCGAGTTTATTCAATCGCTCCTCATAGCTTATGCCCTCCATACCAGGCAACATTCTGGTAAATCTCTTCTGCACCCTCTCTAAAGCCTCCACATCCTTCTGGTAGTGTGGCAACCAGAATTGAACACTATACTCCAAGTGTGGCCTAACTAAGGTTCTATACAGCTGCAACATGACTTGCCAATTCTTATACTCAATGCCCCGGCCAATGAAGGCAAGCATGCCGTATGCCTTCTTGACTACCTTCTCCACCTGTGTAGCCCCTTTCAGTGATCTGTGGACCTGTACTCCTAGATCTCTTTGACTTTCAATACTCTTGAGGGTTCTACCATTCACTGTATATTCCCTACCTGCATTAGCCCTTCCAAAATGCATTACCTCACATTTGTCCAGGTTAAACTCCATCTGCCATCTCTCCGCCCAAGTCTCCAGACAATCTAAATCCTGCTGTATCCTCAGACAGTCCTCATCGCTATCCGCAATTCCACCAACCTTTGTGTCGTCTGCAAACTTACTAATCAGACCAGTTACATTTTCCTCCAAATCATTTATATATACTACAAAGAGCAAAGGTCCCAGCACTGATCCCTGTGGAACACCACTGGTCACAGCCCTCCAATTAGAAAAGCATCCCTCCATTGCTACCCTCTGCCTTCTATGGCCTAGCCAGTTCTGTATCCACCTTGCCAGTTCACCCCTGATCCCGTGTGACTTCACCTTTTGTACTAGTCTACCATGAGGGACCTTGTCAAAGGCCTTACTGAAGTCCATATAGACAACATCTACTGCCCTACCTGCATCAATCATCTTAGTGACCTCCTCGAAAAATTCTATCAAGTTAGTGAGACACGACCTCCCCTTCACAAAACCGTGCTGCCTCTCACTAATACGTCCATTTGCTTCCAAATGGGAGTAGATCCTGTCTCGAAGAATTCTCTCCAGTAATTTCCCTACCACTGAAGTAAGGCTCACCGGCCTGTAGTTCCCGGGATTATCCCTGCCACCCTTCTTAAACAGAGGAACAACATTGGCTATTCTCCAGTCCTCCGGGACATCCCCTGAAGACAGCGAGGATCCAAAGATTTCTGTCAAGGCCTCAGCAATTTCCTCTCCAGCCTCCTTCAGTATTCTGGGGTAGATCCCATCCGGCCCTGGGGACTTATCTACCTTAATATTTTTTAAGACACCCAACACCTCGTCTTTTTGGATCACAATGTGACCCAGGCTATCTACACCCCCTTCTCCAGACTCAACATCTACCAATTCCTTCTCTTTGGTGAATACTGATGCAAAGTATTCATTTAGTACCTCGCCCATTTCCTCTGGCTCCACACATAGATTCCCTTGCCTATCCTTCAGTGGGCCAACCCTTTCCCTGGCTACCCTCTTGCTTTTTATGTAAGTGTAAAAAGCCTTGGGATTTTCCTTAACCCTATTTGCCAATGACTTTTCATGACCCCTTCTAGCCCTCCTGACTCCTTGCTTAAGTTCCTTCCTACTTTCCTTATATGCCACACAGGCTTCGTCTGTTCCCAGCCTTTTAGCCCTGACAAATGCCTCCTTTTTCTTTTTGACGAGGCCTACAATATCACTCATCATCCAAGGTTCCCGAAAATTGCCGTATTTATCTTTCTTCCTCACAGGAACATGCCTGTCCTGTATTCCTTTCAGCTGACACTTGAAAGCCTCCCACATGTCAGATGTTGATTTGCCCTCAAACATCCGCCCCCAATCTATGTTCTTCAGTTCCCGCCTAATATTGTTGTAATTAGCCTTCCCCCAATTTAGCACATTCATCCTCGGACCACTCTTATCCTTGTCCACCAGTACTTTAAAACTTACTGAATTGTGGTCACTGTTATCGAAATGCTCCCCTACTGAAACATCTACCACCTGGCCGGGCTCATTCCCCAATACCAGGTCCAGTACCGCCCCTTCCCTAGTTGGACTGTTTACATATTGTTTTAAGAAGCCCTCCTGGATGCTCCTTACAAACTCTGCCCCGTCTAAGCCCCTGGCACTAAGTGAGTCCCAGTCAATATTGGGGAAGTTGAAGTCTCCCATCACCACAACCCTGTTGTTTTTACTCTTTTCCAAAATCTGTCTACCTATCTGCTCCTCTATCTCCCGCTGGCTGTTGGGAGGCCTGTAGTATACCCCCAACATTGTGACTGCACCCTTCTTATTCCTGATCTCTACCCATATAGCCTCACTGCCCTCTGAGGTGTCCTCTCGCTGTATAGCTGTGATACTCTCCTGAACAAGTAGCGCAACTCCGCCTCCCCTTTTACATCCCCCTCTATCCCGCCTGAAACATCTAAATCCTGGAACGTTTAGCTGCCAATCCTGCCCTTCCCTCAACCAGGTCTCTGTAATGGCAACAACATCATAGTTCCAAGTAGTAATCCAAGCTCTAAGTTCATCTGCCTTACCCGTAATGCTCCTTGCATTAAAACATATGCACTTCAGGCCACCAGACCCGCTGTGTTCAGCAACTTCTCCCCGTCTGCTCTGCCTCAGAGCCACACTGTCCCTATTCCCTAGTTCTCCCTCAATGCTCTCACCTTCTGACCTATTGCTCCCGTGCCCACCCCCCTGCCATACTAGTTTAAACCCTCCCGTGTGACACTAGCAAATCTCGCGGCCAGGATATTTATGCCTCTCCGGTTTAGATGCAACCCGTCCATCTTATACAGGTCACACCTGCCCCGGAAGAGCTCCCAGTGGTCCAGATAACAGAAACCCTCCCTCCTACACCAGCTGTTTAGCCACGTGTTTGTCTGCTCTATCTTCCTATTTCTAGCCTCACTGGCACGTGGCACAGGGAGTAATCCCGAGATTACAACCCTCGAGGTCCTGTCTTTTAACTTTCTGCCTAGCTCCCTGAACTCCTGCTGCAGGACCTCATGCCCCTTCCTGCCTATGTCGTTAGTACCAATATGTACAACGACCTCTGCCTGTTTGCCCTCCCCCTTCAGGATTCCCTCTACCCGTTCGGAGACATCCTGGACCCTGGCACCAGGGAGGCAACATACCATCCTGGAGTCTCTTTCACGTCCACAGAAGCGCCTATCTGTGCCCCTGACTATAGAGTCCCCTATAACTATTACTCTTCTGCGCTTTGACCCTCCCTTCTGAACATCAGAGCCAGCCGTGGTGCCACTGCTCTGGCTGCTGCTGTTTTCCCCTGATAGGCTATCCCCCCCGACAGTATCCAAAGGGGTATATCTGTTCGAGAGGGGGACAACCACAGGGGATTCCTGCACTGACTGCCTGCCCTTTCTGGTGGTCACCCATTTGGACTCTGGACCCCCAGCCAGAGAAGCCGGCCCGCTGATCGGTGGGCCCCGACCGCGGGCCAGGCCACATCAGAGCCCCTCCCCCGGTGTCGGACCCCCCCCCCCCCCCCCCCCCCACAGGCTGCCCCCCGACCCTTCCACGCCACGTTCCCTCCGGCTGGGAGCAGGTGTGGACGGCGCCAGCGGGACTCGGCGTTTTTACGACGGCCGCTCGGCCCATCCCGGACCGAGAATCGGTGGGCCGGCCACGTAAAACGGCCCCCGACTGGCGCCACGGCGTAAACGGCGCCGATTCTCTGCTCTGCGGAGAATCGCGTGCTGGCGTCGGGGCGGCGTGGCGCGATTTGCGCCGGTCGCGGGGATTCTCCGGCCCCGGGCTGAGAGAATCCCGCCCACTATGATTAGTTCCCTTGTTCACAGCAGACGCCATCTCCCTGGCCCTACTCTCATCCCTGGAGCATCTCGACAACAAGAACTCCTACATCAGACTCCGATATATTGACTACAGCTCCGCCTTCAACACCATAATCCCAGACAAGCTCATGTCAAAGCTCCAAAACCTAGGACTTGGCTCCTCCGTCTGCAACTGGATCCACGACTTTCTGACCCATAGACCACAATCAGTAAGAATAAACAACAACACCTCCTCCACGATCGTCTTCAATACCGGCGCCCCGCAAAGCTGCGTACTTGGCCCCCTACTCTACTCCCTGTACACACACAATTCCATCTACAAGTTTGCTGATGACACAACCTTGGTGGGCCGGTTCTCAAACAGCGATGAGTCCGAATACAGGAGGGAGATAGAGGACCTAGTGGAGTGGTGTAGCGACAACAATCTTTCCCTCAAAGTCAGCAGAACTAAAGAGCTGTTCATTGACTCCACGAAGCAAAGTACTGTACACACCCCTGTCTACATCAACTGGGCCGAGGTGGAGATGGTTGACATTCCTAGGCATGCACATTACCAACAATCTGTCCTGGTCCACCCACGTCGACACTACCACCAAGAAAGCACAACAACGCCTATACTTCCTCAGGAAACTAAGGAAATTCGGCATGTCCACACTGACTCTTACCAATTTTTCCAGATGCATCCTATCGGGCTGCATCACAGCCTGGTATGGCAACTGCTCGGCCCAGGACCGCAAGAAACTTCAGAGAGTCGTGAACACCGCCCAGTCCATCACACGAACCTGCCTCCCATCCATTGACTCCATCTACACCTCCCGCTGCCTGGGGCAAGGCGGGTAAGTCCTTCATGTCGGGAAAGGAGCTGAGGCGGAGAAATCTGGACTGCAGTCCGAGACGGTAAGTGGTATTTGTGGCTGTGTCTCTGTGTTTTTAAATTGCGGGGGGGGGGGGGGGGAAATTAACTTTACAGGAAGCCCAGGAGCAGCCGGAAATCGCAGGAGCAGTGTCCGGAGGGTGGAGACTAGCGACCGGTAAGTGTTTAAATTGAGCGCGGTGTGGATTTCGGGCCTTCACAGGAACCACAGGAAGAGCTGGGAATCGCAGGAGTGGTGTCCGGGAATGGCGGGATCAGCCGGGAATGCGGGAGCAGTGTCCGGGAACAGCGGGAGTAGTGTCCGGGAATCGCGAGAGCAGTGTCCGGGAATGGCGGGAGCAGTGTCCGGAAATCGCGGGAGCAATGTCTGCGAACAGCGGGAGTAGTGTCCGGGAATGGCGGGAGCAGCGTCCGGAAATCGCGGGAGCAATGTCTGGGAACAGCGGGAGTAGTGTCCGGGAATGGCGGGAGCAGTGTCCGGGAATCATGAGAGCAATGTCCGGGAATCGCGAGAGCAGTGTCCGGGAATGCCGGGAGCAGTGTCCGGGAAGGGGTGGGAGCAGTGAACGGGAATCACGGGAGCAGTGTCCGGAAATCGCGGGAGCAGAATTGGGGAACCGCGGGAGCAGTGTCCGGGAACAGCGGGAGCAGTGTCCGGGAAGGGGCGGGAGCATTGTTCGGGAACAGCGGGAGTAGTGTCCGGGAATCGCAAGAGCAGTGTCCGGGAATGGCGGGAGCAGTGTCCAGGAATCACGGGAGCAGTGTCAGGGAATGGCTGGAGCAGTGTCCAGGAATCACGGGAGCAGTGTCCGGGAATCACGGGAGCAGTGTCCGGGAAGGGGTGGGAGCAGTGTCCGGGAATCACGGAAGCAGTTTCCGGGAATCGTGGGAGCAGAATTGGGGAACCGCGGGAGCAGTGTCCGGGAATGGCGGTAGCAGTGTCCGGGAATCACGGGAGGAGTGTCCGGGAATGGCGGGAGCAGTGTCCAGGAATCGCCTGAGCATTGTCCGGGAATGGCGGGAGCAGAGTCCAAGAATCATGGTAGCATGTCCGGGAATAGCGGTAGCAGTGTCTGGGAATCCCGGGAGCAGTATACAGGAATCCTGGGAGCAGTGTCCGGGAATCCCGGGAGCAGTGTATGAGAATCCCGGCAGCAATGTCCGGGAAACCCGGGAGCAGTGTTTGGGAATGGCGGGTGCAGTGTCTGGGAATTGCGGGAGCAGTGTCCGGGAATTGCGGAAGCACTGTCCGGGAATCCCGGGAGCATTGTATTGGAATCCCGGGAGCAGTGTCTGGGTATAGCGGTAGCAGTGTCCGGGAATCCCGGGAGCAGTGTACGGATATCCCGGCAGCAGTGTCCGGGAAACCCGGGAGCAGTGTTCGGGAATGGCGGGTGCAGTGTCTGGGAATTGCGGGAGCAGTGTCTGGGAATGGCGGGAGCAGTGTCTGGGAATGGCAGCAGCAGAGTCTGGGAATCCTGGGAGCAGTGTACGGGAATCCTGGGAGCAGTGTCCGGGAACCCGGGAGCAGTGTCCGGGAATCGCGGGAGCAGTGTCCGGGAATTGCGGAAGCACTGTCTGGGAATCCCGGGAGCATTGTATTGGAATCCCGGGAGCAGTGTCTGGGTATAGCGGTAGCAGTGTCCGGGAATCCCGGGAGCAGTGTATGAGAATCCCGGCAGCAATGTCCGGGAAACCCGGGAGCAGTGTTTGGGAATGGCGGGTGCAGTGTCTGGGAATTGCGGGAGCAGTGTCCGGGAATGGCGGCAGCAGAGTCTGGGAATCCCGGGAGCAGTGTACGGGAATCCTGGGAGCAGTGTCCGGGAACCCGGGAGCAGTGTCCGGGAATCACAGGAGCAGTGTCCGGGAATCCCGGGAGCAGTGTACGGGAATCCCGGGAGCAGTGTATTGGAATCCCGGGAGCAGTGTCTGGGTATAGCGGTAGCAGTGTCCGGGAATCCCGGGAACAGTGTATGGGAATCCCGGGAACAGTGTCCGGGAAACCCGGGAGCAGTGTCCTGGAATGGTGGGAGCAGTGTCCGGGAATGGCGGGAGCAGTGTCCGGGAATGGCGGCAGCAGAGTCTGGGAATCCCGGGAGCAGTGTACGGGAATCCCGGGAGCAGTGTACGGGAATCCTGGGAACAGTGTCCAGGATCCCGGGAGCAGTGTCCGGAATCGCGGGAGGAATGTCCGGGAATTGCGGAAGCAGTGTCCGGGAATCCCGGGAGCAATGTACGGGAATCCCGGGAGCAGTGTCCGGGAATAGCGGTAGCAGTGTACGGGAATCCCGGGAGCAGTGTCTGGGAAACCCGGGAGCAGTGTCCGGGAATCGCAGCAGCAGTGTTCGGGAATGGCGGGAGCAGTGTCCTGGAATGGCGGGAACAGTGTCCGGGAATGGCGGGAGCAGGGTCCGAGAATGGCGGTGCCGTGTCCGGGGAATGGCGGGAGCAGTGTCCTGGAATGGCGGCAGCAGAGTCTGGGAACCGCGGGAGCAGTGCCCGGGAACAGCGGGAGTAGTGTCCGAGAATCCCGGGAACAGTGTCCGGGAATCACGGGAGCAGTGTCCGGGATTGGCGGGAGCAGTATCCGGGAATCCCGGGAGCAGTGTCTGGAAAGCACGGGAGCAGTGTCCTGGAATTGCAGGAGCAATGTCCAAAAAAGGTGGGAACAGTGTCCGGGAACCGCGGGAGCTGTGTCGGGGATTCACGGGAGCAGTGTCCCGGAATGGCGGGAGCAATGTCCCGGAATGGCGGGAGCAGTGTCCAGGAATGGTGGAAGCAGTGTCTGGGAATCCCGGGAGGAGTGTAGGGAATCCTGGGAGCAGTGTCCGGGAAATCCGGGAGCATTGTCCGGGAATCATGGGAGCAGTGTCCGGGAATGCCGGAAGCAGTGTCCGGGAATACCGGGAGCAGTGTCCGTGACTCCCGGGAGCCATGTCAGGGAATCCCGGGAGCAGTTTCTGGGAAACCCGGGAGCAGTGGCCGGGAAGCGCGGGAGCAGTGTCCGGGAATGCGGCAGCAGTGTCAGTGAATCCCGGGAGCAGTGTACGGGAATCCCGGCAGCAGTGTCCGGGAAACCCGGGAGCAGTGTTCGGAAATGGCGGGTGCAGTGTCTGGGAATTGCGGGAGCAGTGTCCGGGAATGGCGGGAGCAGTGTCCGGGAATGGCAGCAGCAGAGTCTGGGAATCACGGGAGCAGTGTACGGGAATCCTGGGAGCAGTGTCCGGGAATGCGGGAGCAATGTCCGGGAATTGCGGAAGCACTGTCCGGGAATCCCGGGAGCATTGTATTGGAATCCCGGGAGCAGTGTCTGGGTATAGCGGTAGCAGTGTCCGGGAATCCCGGGAGCAGTGTATGAGAATCCCGGCAGCAATGTCCGGGAAACCCGGGAGCAGTGTTTGGGAATGGCGGGTGCAGTGTCTGGGAATTGCGGGAGCAGTGTCCGGGAATGGCGGGAGCAGTGTCCGGGAATGGCGGCAGCAGAGTCTGGGAATCCCGGGAGCAGTGTACGGGAATCCTGGGAGCAGTGTCCGGGAACCCGGGAGCAGTGTCCGGGAATCGCAGGAGCAGTGTCCGGGAATCCCGGGAGCAGTGTACGGGAATCCCGGGAGCAGTGTATTGGAATCCCGGGAGCAGTGTCTGGGTATAGCGGTAGCAGTGTCCGGGAATCCCGGGAGCAGTGTATGGGAATCCCGGGAACAGTGTCCGGGAAACCCGGGAGCAGTGTCCTGGAATGGTGGGAGCAGTGTCCGGGAATGGCGGGAGCAGTGTCCGGGAATGGCGGCAGCAGAGTCTGGGAATCCTGGGAGCAGTGTACGGGAATCCCGGGAGCAGTGTACGGGAATCCTGGGAGCAGTGTCCAGGATCCCGGGAGCAGTGTCCGGGAATCGCGGGAGTAGTGTCCGGGAATGGCGGAAGCAGTGTCCGGGAATCCCGGGAGCAGTGTACGGGAATCCCGGGAGCAGTGTCCGGGAATAGCGGTAGCAGTGTACGGGAATCCCGGGAGCAGTGTCTGGGAAACCCGGGAGCAGTGTCCGGGAATCGCAGCAGTAGTGTTCGGGAATGGCGGAAGCAGTGTCCTGGAATGGCGGGAACAGTGTCCGGGAATGGCGGGAGCAGGGTCCGAGAATGACGGGTGCCGTGTCCAGGAATGGCGGGAGCAGTGTCCTGGAATGGCGGAAGCAGTGTCCGGGAATCCCGGGAGCAGTGTACGGGAACCCGGGAGCAGTGTACGGGAATCCCGGGAGCAGTGTCCAGGAATGGTGGGAGCAGTGTCCGGGAATGGCGGGAGCAGTGTCCGGGAATGGCGGCAGCAGAGTCTGGGAATCCCGGGAGCAGTGTACGGGAATCCCGGGAGCAGTGTACAGGAATCCTGGGAACAGTGTCCAGGATCCTGGGAGCAGTGTCCGGAATCGCGGGAGTAGTGTCCGGGAATTGCGGAAGCAGTGTCCGGGAATCCCGGGAGCAATGTACGGGAATCCCGGGAGCAGTGTCCGGGAATAGCGGTAGCAGTGTACGGGAATCCCGGGAGCAGTGTCTGGGAAACCCGGGAGCAGTGTCCGGGAATCGCAGCAGCAGTGTTCGGGAATGGCGGGAGTAGTGTCCGAGAATCCCGGGAACAGTGTCCGGGAATCACGGGAGCAGTGTCCGGGATTGGCGGGAGCAGTATCCGGGAATCCCGGGAGCAGTGTCTGGAAAGCACGGGAGCAGTGTCCTGGAATTGCGGGAGCAATGTCCAGGAATGGTGGAAGCAGTGTCTGGGAATCCCGGGAGGAGTGTAGGGAATCCTGGGAGCAGTGTCCGGGAAATCCGGGAGCATTGTCCGGGAATCATGGGAGCAGTGTCCGGGAATGCCGGAAGCAGTGTCCGGGAATACCGGGAGCAGTGTCCGTGAATCCCGGGAGCCATGTCAGGGAATCCCGGGAGCAGTTTCTGGGAAACCCGGGAGCAGTGGCCGGGAAGCGCGGGAGCAGTGTCCGGGAATGCGGCAGCAGTGTCAGTGAATCCCGGGAGCAGTGTACGGGAATCCCGGCAGCAGTGTCCGGGAAACCCGGGAGCAGTGTTCGGGAATCATGGGAGCAGTGACCGGGAATGCCGGAAGCAGTGTCCGGGAATACCGGGAGCAGTGTCCGTGAATCCCGGGAGCCATGTCAGGGAATCCCGGGAGCAGTTTCTGGGAAACCCGGGAGCAGTGGCCGGGAAGCGCGGGAGCAGTGTCCGGGAATGCGGCAGCAGTGTCAGTGAATCCCGGGAGCAGTGTACGGGAATCCCGGCAGCAGTGTCCGGGAAACCCGGGAGCAGTGTTCGGAAATGGCGGGTGCAGTGTCTGGGAATTGCGGGAGCAGTGTCCGGGAATGGCGGGAGCAGTGTCCGGGAATGGCAGCAGCAGAGTCTGGGAATCACGGGAGCAGTGTACGGGAATCCTGGGAGCAGTGTCCGGGAACGCGGGAGCAATGTCCGGGAATTGCGGAAGCACTGTCCGGGAATCCCGGGAGCATTGTATTGGAATCCCGGGAGCAGTGTCTGGGTATAGCGGTAGCAGTGTCCGGGAATCCCGGGAGCAGTGTATGAGAATCCCGGCAGCAATGTCCGGGAAACCCGGGAGCAGTGTTTGGGAATGGCGGGTGCAGTGTCTGGGAATTGCAGGAGCAGTGTCCGGGAATGGCGGGAGCAGTGTCCGGGAATGGCGGCAGCAGAGTCTGGGAATCCCGGGAGCAGTGTACGGGAATCCTGGGAGCAGTGTCCGGGAACCCGGGAGCAGTGTCCGGGAATCGCAGGAGCAGTGTCCGGGAATCCCGGGAGCAGTGTACGGGAATCCCGGGAGCAGTGTATTGGAATCCCGGGAGCAGTGTCTGGGTATAGCGGTAGCAGTGTCCGGGAATCCCGGGAGCAGTGTATGGGAAACCCGGGAGCAGTGTCCTGGAATGGTGGGAGCAGTGTCCGGGAATGGCGGGAGCAGTGTCCGGGAATGGCGGCATCAGAGTCTGGGAATCCTGGGAGCAGTGTACGGGAATCCCGGGAGCAGTGTACGGGAATCCTGGGAGCAGTGTCCAGGATCCCGGGAGCAGTGTCCGGGAATCGCGGGAGTAGTGTCCGGGAATGGCGGAAGCAGTGTCCGGGAATCCCGGGAGCAGTGTACGGGAATCCCGGGAGCAGTGTCCGGGAATAGCGGTAGCAGTGTACGGGAATCCCGGGAGCAGTGTCTGGGAAACCCGGGAGCAGTGTCCGGGAATCGCAGCAGCAGTGTTCGGGAATGGCGGAAGCAGTGTCCTGGAATGGCGGGAACAGTGTCCGGGAATGGCGGGAGCAGGGTCCGAGAATGACGGGTGCCGTGTCCAGGAATGGCGGGAGCAGTGTCCTGGAATGGCGGAAGCAGTGTCCGGGAATCCCGGGAGCAGTGTACGGGAACCCGGGAGCAGTGTACGGGTATCCCGGGAGCAGTGTCCAGGATCCCGGGAGCAGTGTCTGGGAATTGCGGGAGTAGTGTCCGGGAATGGCGGAAGCAGTGTCCGGGAATCCCGGGAGCAGTGTACGGGAATCCCGGGAGCAGTGTCCGGGAATAGCGGTAGCAGTGTACGGGAATCCCGGGAGCAGTGTCTGGGAAACCCGGGAGCAGTGTCCGGGAATCGCAGCAGCAGTGTTCGGGAATGGCGGAAGCAGTGTCCTGGAATGGCGGGAACAGTGTCCGGGAATGGCGGGAGCAGGGTCCGAGAATGACGGGTGCCGTGTCCAGGAATGGCGGGAGCAGTGTCCTGGAATGGCGGCAGCAGAGTCTGGGAACCGCGGGAGCAGTGTACGGGAACAGCGGGAGTAGTGTCCGAGAATCCCGGGAACAGTGTCCGGGAATCACGGGAGCAGTGTCCGGGATTGGCGGGAGCAGTATCCGGGAATCCCGGGAGCAGTGTCTGGAAAGCACGGGAGCAGTGTCCTGGAATTGCGGGAGCAATGTCCAAAAAAGGTGGGAACAGTGTCCGGGAACCGCGGGAGCTGTGTCGGGGATTCACGGGAGCAGTGTCCCGGAATGGCGGGAGCAGTGTCCAGGAATGGTGGAAGCAGTTTCTGGGAATCCCGGGAGGAGTGTACGGGAATCCTGGGAGCAGTGTCCGGGAATCCCGGGAGCAGTGTCCGGGAATCATGGGAGCAGTGTCCGGGAATGCCGGAAGCAATGTCCGGGAATACCGGGAGCAGTGTCCGTGAATCCCGGGAGCCATGTCAGGGAATCCCGGGAGCAGTTTCTGGGAAACCCGGGAGCAGTGGCCGGGAAGCGCGGGAGCAGTGTCCGGGAATGGCGGCAGCAGTGTCAGTGAATCCCGGGAGCAGTGTCCGGGAATCGCGGTAGCAGTGTCCGGGAATCGCGGGATCTGTGTCCGTGAATGGCGGGAGCAGTGTCTGGGTATCGCGGGAGCTTGTCCGGGAATCCTGGGAGCCGTGTCAGGGAATGGCGGGGGCAGTGTCCGGGAAGGGGCCGGAGCAGTGTCCGGGAATCCCAGGAGCAGTGTCCGGGAATCGCGGGAGCAATGTCTGGGAAGGGGCGGGAGCAATGTCCGGGAATGGCAGGAGCAGTGTCCGGGAATCGCCTGAGCTGTGTCTGGGAATGGCGGTAGCAGTGTCCGGGAATACTGTGTCCAATTCTGGTCACCGCACTACCAGAAGGACGTGGAGACTTTGGAGAGAGTACGGAAAAGGTTTACTAGGATGTTGCCTGGTATGGAGGGTAGTAGCTATGAGGAGAGATGGAATAAGCCACGAGTGTTCTCCCGAGAGAGACGGAGGCTGAGGGGCGACCTGATAGAAGTTTATAAAATTATTCGGGGTATAGATAGGGTGAACAGTTGGAGGCTTTTTCCCAGGGCGGAATTGACAATTACAAGGGGGCACAGGTTCAAGATGAGGGGGAAACGATTCAGTGGAGATGTGCGGGAGAAGTTTTTTTACACAGAGGGTGGTGGTGGCCTGGAAGGCACGGCCCAGTGAGGTGGTTGAGGCAGATGCGTTCGCGACCTTTAAGACTTATCTGGATAGACACATGAACAGACGGGGTATAGAAGGAAACAGGCGGTTGGTCTGGATAGGACACGTGATCGGCACAGGGTTGGAGGGCCGAAGGGCCTGTTCCTGTGCTGTATTGTTCTTTGTTCTTTATTATTTGAAAGTGGGCAGCATAATCTAGGACCCTCCCACCCGGGTTATCCTTTCTTCCAATCGCTTCCATCGGGCAGGAGATACAAAAGTCTGAGAACACGCACGAACAGATTCAAAAACAGCTTCTTCCCCGCTGTTACCAGACTCCTAAACGACCCTCTTATGGACCGAACTGATCTCTTCACACATCTTCTATACTGAGTAGTACTACACTCCTGTATGCTTCACCCGATGCCTGTGTCTATGTATTTCCATTGTGTATTTATCGTATGTCCTATGTTTTTTCATGTATGGAACAATCTGCCTGGACTGTACACAGAACAACACTTTTCTTTTTTAAATATTTATATATTTTTAAATAAATTTAAAGTATCCAATTCTTTGTTTTTCCAATTAAGGGGTAATTTAGCGCGGCCAATCCACCCACCCTGCACATCTTGGGTTGCGGGGGTGAGACCCACGCAGACACGGGGAGAATGTGCAAACTCCACCCGGACAGTGACCCCGGGTCGGGATTCCAACCGGGCCCTGCGTTGCTGTGAGTCAGCAGCGCTAACCACTGCGCCACCATGCTGCCCAGAACAAGACTTTCACTGTACCCCCGTACATGTGACAATAAATCAAATTCTATTCAATCATTAATATATAATGTGAACAGTTGGGGTCCCAGCACAGATCCCTGCGGTACCCCACTGGTATGTCCTATGCCTGCCAATCAGAAAAAGACCCATTTAGACCATAAGACATAGGAGCAGAATTAGGCCACTCGGCCCATCGAGTCTGCTCCACCATTCAATCATGGCTGATATTTTCTCATCCCCATTCTCCTGCCTTCTCCCCATAACCCGTAATCCCCTTATTTTTATTTTTTTTAAATATGTTTATTCAAAGTTTTTCCAACAAATATTTTCAACCAGTTAAACCCCCCCCCCGTAACAGAAAAGAAAAAGAGAAAAGAACAGAACAGAACATAAACATATCAATCAAACATACGACAGAACTTATACAATGGGTTTCTCCCACACATATCAACCCTCCCATATGCTTTATTTTTTACAAGTACCCCATGGAAAACCCCCTCCCCCGCCCGCCCAAATACCCCCCCCCAAAAGAGACACCCCCATCCCCTCCCCTCCCCCCCCCCCACTCCCTGGGTTGCTGCTGCTGACCGCCTCATTCTAACGCTCCGCGAGATAGTCTTTCACCACCTTGGACATAGTCTTCGCGAAACCCCTCCAGAACCCATCCAGTGCCGGGCACGACCAGAACATGTGGGCGTGATTTGCCGGGCTTCCCGAGCACCTCCCGCATCTGTCCTCCATCCCAAAGAACCTACTCAGCCTCGCCCCTGTTATATGCGCTCTGTGAATAACCTTAAACTGTATCAGGCTGAGCCTGGCACATGAGGAAGAGGAATTAACCCTACTCAGGGCATCAGCCCACAGATCCTCTTCAATCTCCTCCCCCAAATCCTACTCCCACTTGCCCTTCAACTCCTCTACCGAGGCCTCCTCCTCTTCTTTCATCTCCTGATATATCGCCGAAACCTTACCTTCTCAGACCCATACACCCAAAATCACCATGTCCTGAATCCCCTGTGCCGGGAGCAGCGGGAATTCCCTCACCTGCCGCCTCACAAACGCCCTCACTTGCATATACCTGAACGCATTTCCCGGGGGTAACCCAAACTTCTCCTCCACGTAATCCCCTTATTAATCAAGAACCTATCTATCTCTGTCTCAAAGACACTCAGTGATTTGGCCTCCAGAGCCTTCTGCGGCAAAGAGTTCCACAGATTCACCACCCTCTGGCTGAAAAAATTCCTCCTCATCTCTGTTTAAAGGATCGTCCCTTTAGTCTGAGATGGTGTCCTCTGGTTCTAGTTTTTCCTACAAGTGGCTTTGTGAAGGGTAGGTCATGCCTCACAAACCTTATTGAGTTCTTTGAGAAGGTGACTGAACAGGTAGACGAGGGTAGAGCAGTTGATGTGGTGTATATGGATTTCAGCAAAGCGTTTGATAAGGTTCCCCACGGTAGGCTATTGCAAAAAATACGGAGGCTGGGGATTGAGGGTGATTTAGAGATGTGGATCAGAAATTGGCTAGCTGAAAGAAGACAGAGGGTGGTGGTTGATGGGAAATGTTCAGAATGGAGTACAGTCACAAGTGGAGTACCACAAGGATCTGTTCTGGGGCCGTTGCTGTTTGTCATTTTTATCAATGACCTAGAGGAAGGCGCAGAAGGGTGGGTGAGTAAATTTGCAGACGATACTAAAGTCGGTGGTGTTGTCGATAGTGTGGAAGGATGTAGCAGGTTACAGAGGGATATAGATAAGCTGCAGAGCTGGGCTGAGAGGTGGCAAATGGAGTTTAATGTAGAGAAGTGTGAGGTGATTCACTTTGGAAGGAATAACAGGAATGCGGAATATTTGGCTAATGGTAAAGTTCTTGAAAGTGTGGATGAGCAGAGGGATCTAGGTGTCCATGTACATAGATCCCTGAAAGTTGCCACCCAGGTTGATAGGGTTGTGAAGAAGGCCTATGGAGTGTTGGCCTTTATTGGTAGAGGGATTGAGTTCCGGAGGCGGGAGGTCATGTTGCAGCTGTACAGAACTCTGGTCCGGCCGCATTTGGAGTATTGCGTACAGTTCTGGTCACCGCATTATAGGAAGGACGTGGAGGCTTTGGAGCGGGTGCAGAGGAGATTTACCAGGATGTTGCCTGGTATGGAGGGAAAATCTTATGAGGAAATTGACGGACTTGAGGTTGTTTTCGTTGGAGAGAAGAAGGTTAAGAGGAGACTTAATAGAGGCATACAAAATGATCAGGGGGTTGGATAGGGTGGACAGTGAGAGCCTTCTCCCGCGGATGGATATGGCTGGCACGAGGGGACATAACTTTAAACTGAGGGGTAATAGATATAGGACAGAGGTCAGAGGTAGGTTCTTTACGCAAAGAGTAGTGAGGCCGTGGAATGCCCTACCTGCTACAGTAGTGAACTCGCCAACATTGAGGGCATTTAAAAGTTTATTGGATAAACATATGGATGATAATGGCATAGTGTAGGTTAGATGGCTTTTGTTTCGGTGCAACATCGTGGGCCGAAGGGCCTGTACTGCGCTGTATCGTTCTATGTTCTATGTTCTATGTTCTATATCCTCTCCACGTCCACTCTACCCAGGCCTCGCAGTATCCTGTAAGTTTCAATATGATCCCGTCTCATCCTTCTAAACTCCAACGAGTACAGACCCAGAGTCCTCAAACGTTCATCATACGACAAGTTCTTCATTCCAGGGATCATTCTTGTCAAACTCCCTTGGACCCTTTCCAAGGCCAGCACATCCTTCCTTAGATACGGGGCCCAAAACCGCTCACAATACTCCAAATGGGGTCTGACCAGAGCCTTATACAGCCTGAGAAGTACATCCCTGCTCTTGTATTCTAGCCCTCTTGACATGAATGCTAACATTGCATTTGCCGACTTAACTGCCGACTGAACCCGCACATTAACCTTAAAAGAATTGTGGACAAGGATTCCCAAGTCCCTTTTTGCTTCTGCTTTCCGAAGCATTTCCCCATTTAGAAAATAGTCTATGCCTAAATTCCTCCTTCCAAAGTGCAAAACCTCACACTTTTCCACACCGTATTTCATTTGCCACTTCATTGCCCCCTCTCCTAGCTTGTCCAAATCCTTCCGTCGCCCTGTTGCTTCCTCAATACTACCTGTCCCTCTACAGAACTTTGTATCATAAGACCATAAGACCATAAGACATAGGAGCGGAAGTAAGGCCATTTGGCCCATTGAGTCCACTCCACCATTCAATCATGGCTGATTTCAACTCCATTTACCCGCTCTCTCTCCATAGCCCTTAATTCCCTGAGAAATCAAGAATTTATCAACTTCTGTCTTAAAGACACTCAACATCCCGGCCTCCACCGCCCTCTGTGGCAATGAATTCCACAGACCCACCACTCTCTGGCTGAAGAAATTTCTCCTCATCTCTGTTCTAAAGTGACTCCCTTTTATTCTAAGGCTGTGCCCCCGGGTCCTAGTCTCCCCTGCTAATGGAAACAACTTCCCTACATCCACCCTCTCTAAGCCATTCATTATCTTGTAAGTTTCTATTAGATCTCCCCTCAACCTCCTAAACTCCAATGAATATAATCCCAGGATCCTCAGACGTTCATCGTATGTTAGGCCTACCATTCCTGGGATCATCCGTGTGAATCTCCGCTGGACCCGCTCCAGTGCCAGTATGTCCTTCCTGAGGTGTGGGGCCCAAAATTGCTCACAGTATTCTAAATGGGGCCTAACTAATGCTTTATAAAGCTTCAGAAGTACATCCCTGCTTTTATATTCCAAGCCTCATTAGATAAATGACAACATTGCATTTGCTTTCTTAATTACGGACTCAACCTGCAAGTTTACCTTTAGAGAATCCTGGACTAGGACTCCCAAGTCCCTTTGCACTTCAGCATTATGAATTTTGTCACCGTTTAGAAAACAGTCCATGCATCTATTCTTTTTTCCAAAGTGCAAGACCTCGCACTTGCCCACGTTGAATTTCATCAGCCATTTCTTGGACCACTCTCCTAAACTGTCTAAATCTTTCTGCAGCCTCCCCACCTCCTCCATACTACCTGCCCCTCCACCTATCTTTGTATCATCGGCAAACTTAGCCAGAATGCCCCCAGTCCCGTCATCTAGATCGTTAATATATAAAGAGAACAGCTGTGGCCCCAACACTGAACCCTGCGGGACACCACTCGTCACCGGTTGCCATTCCGAAAAAGAACCTTTTATCCCAACTCTCTGCCTTCTGCCTGACAGCCAATCGTCAATCCATGTTAGTACCTTGCCTCGAATACCATGGGCCCTTATTTTACTCAGCAGTCTCCCAAGAGGCACCTTATCAAAGGCCTTTTGGAAGTCAAGATAGACAACATCCATTGGCTCTCCTTGGTCTAACCTATTTGTTATCTCTTCTGCAAACTTAGCCACAATGCCTTCAGTACCTTCTTCCAGATCATTCCCATCCATTTTGATTGTTTGCTTCATGTGTGCTAACCAGCTTTCTATCCCTCTCAAGGCACTACCCACAATCCCATGTGCTTTAACTTTACAGAGTAATCTGCTGTATGAGTGATGCGACCATCAATTCACACGAGACGAAGAGTTGAAGTGAACAGTGATTTTAATCAGCTAGATCTGTGCCTGCCTGTGACTGCTCTGTCCTGAGTGCCGCCTACAGGCTGCAGATCTATATACCTCCCCCGAGGGGGCGGAGCCATAGGCGGAGCCCACAAGGGCACTAACATAATACAATACAATGTAATGCAATACAATGGTGAATGGTAGCAGTAATACATTCACCACAATGAGACCCCGTCAAAAGCCTTCTGGATATCTAAATAAACCACATCTACCAGCTCTCCCTGGTCAATTCTACTAGTTACATCTTTAAAGAATTCTCGTAGATTTGTCAAGCATGATTTCCCCTTTGTAAATCCACGCTGACTTTGTCTGATTACACCGCTACTTTCCAAATGCTGTGCTGTGAAATCCTTGATAATGGACTGCAGCAATTTACCTACTCCCGATGTTAGGCTCACTGGTCTATAGTTCCCTGTTTTCGCTCTACCTCCCTTTTTGAAAGTCGGGAATTTTATCAGCTACCCTCCAATCTGTACAAAGCATTCCAGAGTCCAAAAAATTTTGGAAAATGACCACCAATGGATCTACTATTTCTAGGACCACTTCCTTAAGAACTCTGGGATGAAAACTATCAGGCCCTGGAGATTTGTCCACCTTCAATTGCATTAATTGTTTGTTGTCTCGCACGGCTCTAAAGGATTACAAGGTAGCCAGGAAGGAACTCAAAAATGGACTTAGGAGAGCTAGAAGGGGGCATGAAAAAGCCCTGGTGGGAAGGATTAGGGAAAATCCCAAGGCGTTCTACACTTATGTGAGAAATAAGAGGATGATCAGAGTGAGAGTAGGGCCGATCAGGGATAGTGGAGGGAACTTGTGCCTAGAGTCTGAGGAGATGGGGGAGGCCCTAAATGAATACTTTGCTTCAGTATTCACTCGAGAGAGGGACCTTGTTGCTCACGAGAACAGTGTGAACCAGCTATATAGACTCAAACAGGTTGATATTAAGAAGGAGGATGTGCTGGAAACTTTGAAAAGCATCAGGATGGATAAGTCCCCTGGGCCTGACGGGATATACCCAAGGTTACTACGGGAAGCGAGGGAGGGGATTGCTGCGCCGTTGGCGATGATCTTTGCATCCTCACTCTCCACTGGAGTAGTACCGGATGATTGGAGGGAGACGAATGTTGTTCCCCTGTTCAAGGAAGGGAATAGGGAAATCCCTGGGAATTACAGACCCATCAGTCTTACGTCTGTGATGAGCAAAATATTGGAAAGGATACTGAGAGATAGGATTTATGATTATTTGGAAAAACATAGTTTGATTAAAAATAGTCAGCATGGCTTTGTGAGGGCAGGTCATGCCTCAGAAGCCTCATTGAATTCTTTGAGGATGTGACGAGACACATTGATGAAGGTCGGGCAGTCGATGTGGTGTATATGGATTTCAGTAAGGCATTTGATAAGGTTCCCCATGGTAGGCTCATTCAGAAAGTTAGGGGGCATGGGATACAGGGAAATCTGGCTGTCTGAATACAGAATTGGCTGGCCGAAAGAAGACAGCGAGTGGTAGTGGATGGAAAGTATTCCGCCTGGAGGTCGGTGACCAGTGGTGTCCCGCAAGGATCTGTTCTGGGATCTCTGCTCTTTGTGGTTTTTATAAATGACATGGATGAGGAAGTGGAAGGGTGGGTTAGTAAGTTTGCCGATGAAAGGTTGATAGAGTTGGAGATAGTGTTGAGGGCTGTTGCAGGTTACAACAGGACATTGACAGGTTGCAGAGTTGGGCTGAGAAGTGGCAGATGGAGTTCAACCTTGATAAATGTGAAGTGATTCAGTTTGGAAGGTCGAATTCGAATGCTGAATACAGGGCTAAAGGCAGGATTCTTGGAAGTGTGGAGGAACAGAGGGATCTTGGGGTTCACGTACATAGATCCCTCAAAGTTGCCACCCAGGTTGATAGGGTTGTTAAGAAGGCGTATGGTGTGTTGGCTTTCATTAACAGGGGGATTGAGTTTAAGAGCCACGAGGTTTTGCTGCAGCTTTCTAAAACCCTGGTTAGACCACACTTGGAATACTGGGCGCAATTCTCCCATCGGGAGACTAAGTCCTGACGCCGGAGTGAAAACGGAGTGTTTCACTCCGCCGTCGGAGGCCGCTCCCAGCCCCCTATTCTCCCGCCCCCGGGGGGCTAGGAGCGGCGCGTCATTTACGCGCGCCGGGCCTTGGCGCCGCGTAAAAGCGGCGCTGCGTAAATGACGCGGCCAGTGCCGCGTAAATGACGTCACCCGCGCAGGCGCTAATTTTGACACAGGATCACATAAGGAGCTACTAAGACAGGTGACCAAAAACTGAGATAAAGACGTAGATTTAAAGGAGTGTCTTAAAGGAAAGTGGGGGAGAGGAGGAGGTGCTCCAGGAGGGAATTCCAGAGCTCGGAGACCAGGTGGCTCAAGGCACAGCCGCCAATGGTGGAGCGAATAGAATTGAGGATGCTCAAGAGGGCAGAGAGGTCCGAGGCTTGTGAGGCTGGAGGAGATGACAGAGCGAGGGAGGGGGCAGGACAGGATAGGTTTGAAAACAAGAAGGAGAATTTTAAAATTGAGGCATTGCTCGACCAGGAGCCAATGCAGGTCAGTGAGGACACCGGGGGGTGCGGGGGTGACCAGGACTGGGTGCAAGGCACAACACGGGCAGCAGAGTTAAGCGTGGGTTCGACACTTCACGAGGGTAAAATGTGGAAGAGCAGCTAGGAAGTCAACAGGAGTCGTCAGGTCTAGAGGTAGCAAAGGTGTAAATGAAGGATTGAACCACAGGTGAACTGAGCCGGGTGCGGGGGCAGGGGAGGGGGGGGGGGGGGGGCGATGGGCAATTTCACAGAGGTGGGAATGGATGGGGTAGAGATTGGTAGAATTGATGCAGCATTTCCCTCGTTTCGATCTCCTTTGAGATGAGGTTGTACACTCCATCAGCCTCTCTGATTCTGAGCGCTTCCATCCAAAGGGTTTAGGTTTAACCAATGGTCTTCAGCCTCTCGGGTACTGCAATACCTGATAATACCACAGGAGTGTCAGAATCCAAATAGTTATTCAGTCCAGCTTTCCTGGCTCTGGGGAGTGTGTTCCACGTGTTAATCGCTTCCCATGGGAAGGACTGCATTGTTACAATCGGTCCTTGGATTGTCTCTTGACATTGGAGCCCGTCCCGTATCGTCCCAATTTAAAATTCACTCAATCACCACAGAATAGTTACAGCTCAGAAGGAGGCGATTCTGCCTGCCCCGCTGCTCCGCTCTCTAAATGACCATTCCACTTTGTGCTATTCTCCCGCTTTCCCCACGTAACCCTGCACATTCTTCCTTTCCTGAAAAGACCATAAGACGGAGGGGCAGAAGTAGGCCATTCGGCCCATCGAGTCTGCTCTGCCATTCAATAAATAAAAGCAAATTACCGCGGTTGCTGGAATCTGAATCGAAAGATAAAACGCTGGAAAATCTCAGC
Source organism: Scyliorhinus torazame (assembly GCF_047496885.1). NCBI lineage: Eukaryota > Metazoa > Chordata > Chondrichthyes > Carcharhiniformes > Scyliorhinidae > Scyliorhinus > Scyliorhinus torazame. The sequence continues at coordinate 17,199,776 of NC_092708.1, forward strand.
AGGTCTGGCAGCATCTGTAGGGAAGAGAAAAGAGCGAACGTTTCGAGTCCGGTGACTCTTTGTCAGCATTTTCTCTTTCGTTTCAGATTCCAGCATCCGCTGCCATTTGCTTTTATCCAGTGCTAACCACTCAATGACTTGCAGCGATTTTGAAGGTGCGGCCTCAAAGGACGGAGGAGGCAGATTCAACAGTAACTTTCTAAAGGGAATTGGGAAAATACTTGAGGAGGAGGAATTTTCAGGGCTATGGTGGTGGTGGGGGGGCAGTGGGGGGGGGGGGGCGTTGGGGGGGGGGGGCGGAGCTGAAGGGAGTGGGCTGATTCGATAGATCTTTCACGCAGCCCGTGCGGGCACGATGGCTGCAAGGTTCTCTCAGCCGACCTGAGTCCATTGCTCAAGGTGTGAATCCGGACTGAGCCAGACTGTCGACGGGGTCAGCACCGAGACCGGGGGGGGGGGGGGGCGGCAGGAGGTAGGAGACTCACCTCTGACCGTTATCCGGGAGGAACTTCGGGCACCGTCGGCTTGGAAGGTGATGGTCCCGGAATCTTCGAGAGTCAGCGCGGACAGCGTGAGGCTGTGGGCCTTCCCTGCCGAGCTGATCCGCCGGTTGTTGTTGGCCTTCACTCGGATGCCATCCTTGATCCACACGCCTTCCACATCCGGGTGGGATAACTCCACTTGGAATGTGACCGCCTCCTTCTCGTACACCTCCAGGTCCTCCAGTGGTTTCTTCACGGTTATCCTTCGAGCTGGTTCCAAAGGGAAAAGAAACAGAAATAACTTCATCCCTCGGGAAAAGTGAAATACCCATTCGGCATCTCACCCCTCATCCCATCCGGACCTATCCCGGACCGATTTTCCAACAAATGCTGATCCCTTCTGAGCTCTGAGCTTGATCAACAACAGAGACCACTCCTGTCATCAACTACAGTCCTATACACCCCCAAATACAGGTGAGAAATAGAGTAACGTTTCCTCGCCACTGTCCCCATCAAACACTCCCAGGACAGGTACAGCACGGGGTTAGATACAGAGTAAAGCTCCCTCTACACTGTCCCCATCAAACACTCCCAGGACAGGTACAGCACGGGGTTAGATCCAGAGTAAAGCTCCCTCTACACTGTCCCCATCAAACACTCCCAGGACAGGTACAGCACGGGGTTAGATACAGAGTAAAGCTCCCTCTACACTGTCCCCATCAAACACTCCCAGGACAGGTACAGCACGGGGTTAGATACAGAGAAAAGCTCCCTCTACACTGTCCCCATAAAACACTCCCAGGACAGGTACAGCATGGGGTTAGATACAGAGTAAAACTCCCTCTACACTGTCCCCATCAAACACTCCCAGGACAGGTACAGCATGGGGTTAGATACAGAGTAAAGCTCCCTCTACACTGTCCCCATCAAACACTCCCAGGACAGGTACAGCACGGGGTTAGATACAGAGTAAAGCTCCCTCTACACTGTCCCCATCAAACACTCCCAGGACAGGTACAGCACGGGGTTTGATACAGAGTAAAGCTCCCTCTACACTGTCTCCATCAAACATTCCCAGGGCAGGCACAGCACGGGGTTAGATACAGAGTAAAGCTCCCTCTACACTGTCCCATCAAACACTCCCAGGACAAGTACAGCACGGGGTTAGATACAGAGTAAAGCTCCCTCTACACTGTCCCCATCAAACACTCCCAGGACAGGTACAGCACGGGGTTAGATACAGAGTGAAGCTCCCTCTACACTGTCCCCATCAAACACTCCCAGGACAGGTACAGCACGGGGTTAGATACAGAGTGAAGCTCCCTCTACACTTTCCCCATCAGACACTCCCAGGACAGGTACAGCACGGGGTTAGATACAGAGTAAAGCTCACTCCCTTGGTTTGTGTTTGGTTAAAGAGGCCACACTTACCCTCCACGGTGAGCTTGGCCTGAGTTCTGTCATGCAGTGTCTCACAGCGATAGTTCCCTCGGTCTGCGAACGCGGTGCTGCAAACTATTAGCCGCCTGGTTCTGCCTTCCTGCTGGAGGAGGAACTTTGGGCAGGGCTGGATGACCACGCCCTGCTTCATCCACTGGACCTCGGCGGCCTCGCTGCTCACCTCCACCTCGAAGGTGGTATCTTGCAGTTCCTCTGCCACCATACTCGCCATCTTCCTGGTGAACACGATTTGTGTTTCTGTGGGGAACAGGGAGTAAGAGTTTACAATAAGTTTACCTTTTGTCCTACCGCCCACCCATCTCATTCGGGGCTTCCACAATGTTGGTGGGGGGCGGTTTGGGGGCTCGAGGCGAACGCAAGCGCAATGCCGATGTGGGCGTAAAATCCTGCGAGGTCTGGAAAACAATCTGGAAACACGCTTCCAGATTTTACCCAACTTACGCCAGTGACGTACCGAGGTTCCTGTCCAGGGAAGTCGGGGACGTAATTTCCATACATTTAAATATAATAAGCATGTTCCCCACTTTATCGTCCCCCCACATTAAGAATCCCCCCCCCCCACCCTTACCGCTCTCGGAATTCCCAGCATTGCTGGCGTGGGCCACCTCTCCATTTGCTTTGTACAGAATGCTGCACAATTTGGCGAGAAAGATCGGTTGTGCCGCTGGAGAGCTGCTCACCAGGGGCGGGGTTCTCTGAGCCTGGGGCCGGGCCGGAGAATCGCCGCGACCGGCGCGAATCGCGCCACGCCGCCCCAACGCCGGCACGCGATTCTCCGCAGAGCGGAGACTCGGCGCCATTGGCGCTGGCGAGGTTGGCGCGCCGCCGGTCGGGCGCCGCTCCACGTGGCCGGCCCGCCGATTCTCGCGGTATGGGGCTGAGCGGCCGTCGTAAAGACGCCGAGTCCCGCCTGCGCTGTCCACACCTGCTCTCAGTCAGCGGGACCTCGGCGTGGAAGGGTTGGGGGGGGTGGCCTGTAGGGGGCGGGAGGAGGGGTTCCGACCCCGGGGAGGCCTCCGCTGTGGCCTGGCCCGCGATCGGGGCCCACCAATCGGTGGGCCGGCCTCTCTGGTTGGGGGCCACCTTTCCCCCGCGCCAGCCCTGCAGCCCTGCGCCATGTTGCGTTGGGGCCGACGCGGAGAAGGGAGCCACTGCGCATGCGCACGTTGGCGCCGGTGCCACTGCGCATGCGCGGACCCGTTATACGCGGACCCAGTTCGCGCCGGGATCAGCAGCTGGAGCAGCGTGGACCGTTCCCGTGCCGTGCTGGCCCCCTGTAGGGGCCAGAATTAGTCATCGGGTCGGCTCGTTCACGCCATCATAAAACGCGACAGCGTTTACGACAGCGTGGACACTCTGCCGTGGGATTAGAGAATCCCGCTCCAGCTTCCTGGCCTCAGCCAGCACTCTGTGTTCCCCATATCAATGGGCTATTGGATTGTGGGAGGTGGTGTCAGATGTTGTGTGAAATCCTGTTCTGTCTCATTAAGAGGTTCTGAGTCTTGGATAGTTTAACAGTAAGTTTTTATAATTACCCATAACTGGGCTGTCCTCATGCTTGCCTCGACACACAGCTCTGTCCAGTGCAAGACTGCCCTCCAGGCTCGGGTGGGCATTATTGTGATTGTTCCTCGTCCCATGTTAACCCTTTCTATGCCAGACCCTTATACTACAGGAGGTCCATTTTACCCTAAGACCCCAGCTCTTCCAATTAACTCCCCCACACCATCCACGGCCATTTAATCTTCAGGCGGGTCAAAGGGATCCAGAGAACAATCCCCGGAACCAATAAGGGAAAACGGCCTGGGAAATTCCCCTCCAATCCCACCCTTCAGCCCCCACTCCCCATTGGTGTTGGAATGGTTCACCGGAACGTTCCAGGGCTCCGAGTGTCCGATTCTGAGGTGAGATGATGTGAACCCAGCTTGCTTTGCCTGGAATATAGAATGTTCATGGGTGATTTATTGAGGGTTTGTTTGGGATTTTGGAAGTTAATGTGTCGAGGAGGTAGACGATTTTCCTGCTGGTGGGCTGGTCCAGGGCAAGGGGGCGGAACTTTAAAATCAGAACTAGGGATTGAATTTTGGTAAGCTCCGCTGGATCTGCGGAACTCGCTCTCAGCTCAGTGAACCATTTTAAATCTGGCATCAATACTTTTGTGTTAACCAAGCCTAAGGGATTCTAAGGGATATAAAGCCAAGACAGGTAGATGGAGTTAAGATACAGATCGGCCATGGTGGATGGCATTCCAGGCTCAAGAGGCTGAAAGTTCCTATTCCTACACTGACGCTGTTTGGACGCTGACCGAATCCCTGCTCTCCACCAGAGCTCCGCGTTACAAACCCAAACTCTGTCTCCCTCCTCGCTTGAAATCCATTGGGGGCCAAAAAGGCCGATAGATCCCTCTGATTCAGGGAAGGAATACCGCCACAGGTATTCAAACTCCTTTCCACCCTCCAATTCCAACAACAATTACTTACATTCACACAGCACCTTTAACCAGGGACAAAGTCCGAGCCTCTTGGAAGTAGTTGAGTCAGAAACATTAGGGACCTTCAAGCGGCTATTGGATAGGTACATGGATTACGATAGAATGATGGGGTGTAGATTATGTGGTGATGTGCATCAATGTAAATGCATGTAGGCTAGCTAGATACTAGAGGGAGCACCAGTGACATCACACATACACACTCAACCAATGGATCAGTTAGATAGGACACGGCCAATGGACATTCACGATACACACAGAGGTGACACCACCACAGGAGGGCATTACACCAACCCATATATAAAGGACACCACACACATGATCTGCCTCTTTCCAGTGGAGACGGTCAGTGAGTACAGACACAGGGTTGATTCAATATTACACCCACCACGTGGATTGCAGCAACTGGTTAGTCAGTCTGGGTAGCTATAGTAGGATTAGCAGTAGTGTCGAACCCGAGTAATGGAAGTGTAAATAGTTTAATAAACGTGTTGAAGTTATCTCCACGTCTGAACCTTCCTTTGTCAAGTGCACCACAAGGGAGCCGTTTATGTTACACCGACAACATAACAAATCAGATTAATTTGTTCTTAATCTAGAACAAAGGTTCGCCACAAAATTGTGGGCCGAAGGGCCTGTTCTGTGCTGTATTTTCTATGTTCTATGCTCTTCGGAAGATGTAGGACAGATGACCAAAAGCTGTGTCAGAGAGCTCACTTCCTCGGAGCGTCTTAAAAGAGGCGAGAGAGGGGGCAGCACGGTGGCGCAGTGGTTAGCACTGCTGCCTCACGGCGCCGAGGTCCCAGGTTCGATCCCGGCTCTGGGTCACTGTCCGTGTGGAGTTTGCACATTCCCCCCGTGTCTGCGTGGGTTTCGCCCCCCCCCACAGCCCAAAGATGTGCAGGGTAGGGGGATTGGCCACGCTACATTGCCCCTTAATTGGAAAAAAAAAAGAATTGGGTACTCTAAATTTATTTTAAAAAGAAGCGAGAGAGAAATCGCAGAGTTTAGACGAGGCACAATGACTGAGATCTGGAGTCAGATACAGAGAAAAGGGCGCACACTGTGATTTTTCAAACACAGCTCACAGACAGAAGGCTGAACAAAGTATCTTTAAAAAGGGGGATGGTGTAATATGCCTTTTAGGGGTGCATCATGACATCACTAGAAAGGAAGTGTGTCACTCAATCCAGTTTTAGGTACACTTTCAGCAGAACACACATACACCCAGCTCTGATGTCTTCAATCTTTATCCTTCCAGGGATAAATGTTCCCACGTGCTAAGTCTCAATGAATCAACCCTCAACGTATTTTCACAATCCCTTATGAGTGATGGCTGCCGTCATATCAGAATGAAAACACAACAGCCCCCCCAACCTCTGACCTCCCCACTAGCGCCACCTCCCTAGCCCCCAAATAACCCCTCCATCAGTTGACCTCCCAACTACCACCCCATCCCCTGACCACCCCACTATCCACCCCCGACCACCCAAACCACGCCCCCCATCCCCCAGTCCTAACTCCAACCCATCCTACATTGCATAGTTACCGCCTCTGCTGTCAAAGTTACCGGAATATTGCAGCTAATGCTGTAAAAAGAGGGCCCTGGCTTCGCTTACAACCCCCGCGGCGGCTGCAATGCACAGGAGGACTCCAGGAGCGTTTGCTGAGCAGCCGGCCCTGGTCAAACTTGCGGGTGAGAAATGTGCAGCAGGCTAGGCTGAATAAAAAGGGGGAGGGGGGGGAGTGGCAATCTGATGGCGATCGTTACTCCGTGAAACACCCGACCCATTGTTTCCACAGGCTGAAGGTTCCTTCCTCCAGGGGCAGAACATGTTTTCCATGTGTCCTGGCCCTTATGAGGTTAAAGAACTTGTAGAGAATGGTGGTTTAATAACCCTTACCTAGATCAAGGGTGCAAAGGACATCTTAAGAACTGAGTCCGGAGCCTGTACATTGTTTACTCCCTTTGGAATCGACAATAGAGCAAATAATATCACGTGTTACCCTTCTCAATTCCAAGAGAATATGTCCAACCTATGACATCCTTTCTCATAACCCTGTCCTGCCGGGGTCCGTTGTCCAGGAGGGGCTATCACAATGCAGCAACAGCTCACAGTCTTTGGTGCCTTTAGCACAGTGAAAGCACAACGGGGGGTGCAACACAACGGGTGTGACCACGATGAATATGGATTCATTCTGAACGTACCACCCCTCGCCCCCCCCCCTTCCCCCCCCCCCCCCCCCCCCCCCCCCAGCCTCTGTCCTACCTTGCACCTGAAGGTTGGCGCCGGAGACGACTCCCTCGGCCTCCGCCGTCACTCTGCCCGCCTCTGTAAGCTGGCAGCTGCGTATCAGCAGCGTGTGGCACAGCCCGTTGCGCGAGGCCACGTACTTGTCGCTGCCGGGCGGGATTTCAGCGCCGCCGGCCTGCCAGGTCAGCCTCACGTCCTCCGGGGACACCATGCACTTGAACTTGGCATCGTCCCCTTCCAGCACCGCGACGCTGTGGAGGTCGGAGATGAACTCCACCACCCGGGGGACTGCAACAAGTGGGGGGGGGGAACAAAGGTTCGAGGTAGTTACAACAACAGCTTGCATTTATATAGCACCTTTAACATTCTAAAATGTCCCGAAATGCTTCTCGGGAGTGTAGCGATGCTGAGAAGATGATCAAAAGCTCGGTCGGAGAGGTGAATCTCAAGGAGTGTCATAAGGGACAACAGAGAGGTTCAGGGAGGGGATTCTAGAGCTTGGAGACCAGGCAGCCGAAGACACGGGGAGCCAGAATTACAGAGGTAGGGATGGGGGCTTGGTGGGGGGGGGGGGGGGGGGGGGGGGGGAGTGATTCGAGAACAGGGACCAGAATTTTAAAATGGAGGCATTGTCAGGCCGATGCGGTCAGTGAACACAGGTGTGATAGGTCATTGGGCCTTGGTGCGAGTGAGGACCCAGGCAGCACAGTTTTCTGGCTGACTTCAGATTTATGGAGGGTGGAAGACGGGAGACCGGCCAGGAAGACATCGGAATATTGAGAGCCTGGAGGCAATGACGGGACCGGTGAGGGTTCCAGCAGCAGAGGCAGGGCGGACGGTGTTGCAGAGGTGGATGTAGGTGGCCTTTAGCGAGTTAGAAGGGGATGCGGGGTCAAACGGAATGGACTGCACTACAAACCTCTCACTGACACTTGTGCTGTCGTCTTGTCATCCTTGCACTCGCAGGAGTATTCGCCCTGGTCTTCAAGTGCGGCTTTGGTCAGGGTCAAGGACCTCAGCCGCCCCTCAGCTCGGACAACGCGCTGGCCACTGGGCTGTACCTCCTTCCCGTCCTTCAGCCACATGACGTCACCCTTGACCTTGTTGAGTTCACACCACAGGGTGACCGCGCCGCCTTTCTGGACGCTCAGGTCCTCCAGCTTCAGCATAAACTGGAGTGGCAGTTCTGCAAAGACCAAAGAGGAGTTGTTGAGGAAGAAAAAAAATCCCTTCACTCCCTGATGTGTTGGGTGCTCTGGATCCGTGGAACACATACAGACCACCAACACTTAAAATAGTACAGCACTATTTTATTAAGTTAGAAACTGCTGAACATACTTTCACTGTGGGTTAACACGATGTTAGATTAAACTAAAGACCTAGGCCTTGTCCTAACCAGTCTATGCACTCAGCACATGGTGAGGATCTGTGCTGCAGGCTGTGAGCTCTGTCCTTCTGAGAGGCTGCATCCCGAATGAGCAGGAACTCTGATGCCCGGTAGCATTGTGGATAGCACAATTGCTTCACAGCTCCAGGGTCCCAGGTTCGATTCCCGGCTTGGGTCACTGTCTGTGCGGAGTCTGCACGTCCTCCCCGTGTGTGCGTGGGTTTCCTCCGGGCGCTCCGGTTTCCTCCCACAGTCCAAAGATGTGCGGGTTAGGTGGATTGGCTATGATAAATTGCCCTTAGTGTCCAAAATTGCCCTTAGTGGGGTTACTGGGTTATGGGGATAGGGTGGAGGTGTTGACCTTGGGTAGGGTGCTCTTTCCAAGAGCCAGTGCAGACTCGATGGGCCGAATGGCCTCCTTCTGCACTGTAAATTCTAAGATCTATGATCTAATTCTATGATCTAATTCTTTGTCTATATAGTGAGTGTGCTCTAACTGGTGATTGGCTGCGGTGTTGTGTGTGTTGATTGGTCTCACTGTGTGTCCATCAGTGTGTGTCTGCACCATGATATACTGGTGTATATTATGACAACCTCAGCCTTGAAGTGTGTCCCCTAGTTCTAGTCTCCTTGACAAGCGGAAATGTCTCCGAGTGTCCACCCCTGTCAAATCCCCTCAGGGTCTTATAGGTTTCAATTTGATCACCCCTTATTTTCCTAAACTCCAATGGGTACAGACCCAGCCTCTTGCAGCTTTCCTCTTACCACAACCCTGTCACCCCAAGATTGAGTCGAGTCAATGTTCCTGATTTCAGTTTAATGTCCATGGGATTTGGAGGGGAGGGGGATATTAGCAAGTGTTGAGGATTGGTCAGAAACAGACAGAAAGCAGAAGGGATAAATGGGTATTTTCCAGGTTGGCAAACTGCAAGTACTGAATTACCAAAAGGATTAGGGTTTGGGGTATGCTATTTACAATCCATATCCAACGGGGCTATCTTCCCAAATGGGCACCAAGTCCCCGAGCGAGTGTTTACCCGAGTATTTCCCGACACTCACAATGACGAGAAACAAATGTATTTTCAATGCGACTTGCTTTGAATAAGGGGCCTAATTGAGGAACACAGAACACAGAATTTACAGTGCAGAAGGAGGCCATTCAGCCCATCGAGTCTGCACCGGCCCTTGGAAAGAGCACCCTCCTTAAGCCCACACCTCCACCCTATCCCTGTAACCGCGCCTTACCTTTTTTGGACACTATGGGCAATTTATCACGGCCAATCCACCTACCCCTGCACATCGTTAGACTGTGGGAGGAAACCGGAGCACCCGGAGGAAACCCACACAGAGGAACGCGCAGACTCCGCACAGACAGTGGCCCAAGCCGGGAATCGAATTTGGCACCCTGGAGCTGTGAAGCAACAGTGCCAACCACTGTGCTACCGTGCCGCCCTGAACGCGCGCCCAGGCCACACATAGCCCCGTTTTGTACAATGGGGAGCTCCACTGTTGTAGCGAGAGATCGGGGATGCCATTTTAAAATGGCGTCCCGATCTCCGAGGCCGCAAAAAAAAATCCCCGAACTCCCCCCCCCCCCCAGCCCTAACGCAACATGGGAGGGTCCCCCAGCACCTAGGGTGGAATTCTGAAATGTAAGCAATATCCAAACTATTTTCCTTCCGCATCAGTGTTTGAATTAATGCCATTTCTCTTACAGGCAAGCCCAGTATGAAGGAGCTCAGCTTCTTTACATCGCTGACATTATTCCAGCTTTGAGGAAAGGTCCTGGAGCAGAAACTCTTCCTTTTCCCACCGCGATGCGTGCGGCCGGTCCCGACATTGTCGACTGAGGCCATTCGGCCCATCGAATCTGCACCTGATCTTGGAGAGAGCATCATACTTAAGCCCACGCCCCCATCCTATCCCCGGAACGCCACCTAACCTTCTGGACACTAAGGGGAAAATTAGTACGTCCAATTCACCTACCCAGCACATCTTTCGACTGTGGAAGGAAACCGGAGCACCCGGAGGAAACCCATGCAGACACGGGGAGAACGTGCAAACTCCGCACAGACAGTGACCCAAGCCTGGAATTGAACCCGGGTCCCTGGAGCTCTGAGACAGCAGTGCTAACCACTGCCGTCCAAAAACGGATTTTGCATCAGGCACCGGCCCACTTTGCGTGATCCAGGTCACTAGGCTAATTTAAATATGCACACTTGTTTGAGGTCGCAGTGTCCCGGCTCCCGGTAGTCACCGACTCCACCAGCTGGGCCTCAAGCTGGCATGGATTAGGACTGGTCTCCAAAAATGGAGACTGGATGTGAAGGCCATGCCAGGGGGTTCAGGGGCCATTAGAATCTCTGGGTGGTTGGGGACAGGGCAGGGCTCCTGGCACCCAGACAGTGGCAACGCCACCCTGGCACCCTGGCAGCTGTCAGGGTGCCTGAATGGAGCAGGGCCTGAGCGGAGCCATGCCCATGAGAATGGGGTGAAGGGGGAGCTGAAAGGGGGTTGCCACAAAGGTTGGGGGGCCTCAGCGATCCCATAGTGGGGTACGCTCACTTGGAGAGGGCGATGACCCCATGCCTAGGAGGATGGATGGGGGTGAGGCCAGCTCATCTTCATGCCTGGGAGGGGTGGGGACAGTGGATGACGTGGATATTTAGTGATGGAGGGGGGAGGTTGCCCCCTGGGGCCGAGGGTTGGGGGTGTTACCATGACTGCGGGGGGGTCACGATGTCCGTGGGTGGGGGAGCGTGTGAAGGTCCCAGAACCTCATTGTGGCTGGTTTAGCACAGGGCTAAATCGCTGGCTTTGAAAGCAGACCAAGGCAGGGCAGCAGCACAGTTCAATTCCCGTACCAGCCTCCCCGAACAGGCGCCGGAATGTGGTGACTAGGGGCTTTTCACAGTAACTTCATTCGAAGCCTACTTGTGACAATAAGCGATTTTCATTCATTTTCATTCTGAGACCTGGGCACCCTTTAAGAAAGGTGCCCCGATCTCGGTGGAGCCGGTCTCGCCGTCATCTTTAGTTCCTCACTGCAGGAAAAACATTCTGGGCTGCATTCTCCCGCCCCGCTGGCCACTGGGGCGAGCCGGGTAGAATGGAGAACTCCATTGACCTGGGGCGCCCGCCCTGTGGGATCTATCAGTGAAAAACTCCCCAAGCTTCCCAAACATGCCTGAGTGTGGGTGAATTCTGGTCCGGATCACGGCCAGAGGCCCGGGGGGCACCTCCCCGTGAAACACGCCCGAAATGCCACACTCATTTTCTGGGGAGAATTGCGCCCTCTCTCACTTTTCACAATTGCTGCCTGACCTGCTGGAGGGTTTCCAGAAGTTTCTGTTCTTGATCATTACAAAGTTTTGTTGCTGGGGTATTTTGAGCGGATCCTGAACCATCTCTGACATTGGCACCATGCTGCAGCTCTGCCAATCACCGCCGCCCCTCCCCCATCACCACCCCCACCCCTATCTCAATCTCGACCCCGGCCCGACTCACCCCACTCCCACCCTTACCAGCCATGTTGACGTTGAAAAACATCTCGTCGTCTGCGGAGCGGCAGGTGTACATCCCGCAGTCTTCCCTCTGCACGTTCTTGACGATCAGACTGTGGACCCGCGACTCGCCCTTTCTCTCGTACTTCCCTCCCTCGGGCACCTCCTCCCTGTGCCTGTACCAGGCGACACTGGCGTTCTCCTTGGAGACGATGGCTGCCAGCACCGCCTTGTCATTCTCATTCGCGTGGACCTCTTCCGGAAGCTTCTCTTTGTTCGTAAACAGCACGAGAGTCTCTGGCAGAAAGAGGAGAAAGAAAAGGCTCACAATTGACACCTTTTACCAATGGTGGAGGTCCCGCTGCACTTCACAATCAATCATGTACTTTGATAAATCTTTTAATCCAGGAAAATGAGGGATCCAATAAATACACTGCATGATCCCACGTACAGGATTGGAATGGGCAGAAGCATTGGGAGCCGCAAACAATACTTGTGCCGTAGATTCAATCCCATTTAGCATCATGTGATAAATGACCCGTTTCTCTTATTAATGCTCATCGAGTGATAACATAAGAAGCCACAGGGAAGCGGTCCCAAACTCTTCAAAACGGCAGAGGTGGAATATTTTTTGTGTCCACCTGACAGTGCAGCACTCCCTCAAGTACTGACCCTCTGACAGTGCAGCACTCCCTCAGCACTGACCCTCTGACAGTGCAGCGCTCCCTCAGTACTGACCCTCTGACAGTGCAGCACTCCCTCAAGTACTGACCCTCTGACACTGCAGCACTCCCTCAGTACTGACCCTCTGACAGTGCAGTACTCCCTCAAGTACTGACCCTCTGACAGTGCAGCACTCCCTCAAGTACTGACCCTCTGACAGTGCAGCACTCCCTCAGCACTGACCCTCTGACAGTGCAGCGCTCCCTCAGTACTGACCTCTGACAGTGCAGCACTCCCTCAAGTACTGACCCTCTGACAGTGCAGCACTCCCTCAGCACTGGCCCTCTGACAGTGCGGCACTCCCTCAGCACTGACCCTCTGACAGTGCAGCACTCCCTCAGCACTGACCCTCTGACAGTGCAGCACTCCCTCAGTACTGACCCTCTGACAGTGCGGCACTCCCTCAGTACTGACCCTCTGACAGTGCAGCACTCCCTCAGTACTGACCCTCTGACAGTGCAGCACTCCCTCAGAACTGACCTCTGACAGTGCAGCACTCCCTCAAGTACTGACCCACTGACAGTGCAGCACTCCCTCAGCACTGACCCTCTGACAGTGCGGCACTCCCTCAGCACTGACCCTCTGAAAGTGCAGCACTCCTTCAGCACTGACCCTCTGACAGTGCAGCACTCCATCAGTACTGACCCTCTGACAGTGCGGCACTCCCTCAATACTGACCCTCTAACAGTGCAGCGCTCCCTCAGTACTGACCCTCTGACAGTGAGGTACTCCCTCAGTACTGACCCTCTGACAGTGCAGCACTCCCTCAGTACTGACCCTCTGACAGTGCAGCGCTCCCTCAGTACTGACCCTCTGACAGTGCGGCACTCCCGCAGTACTGACCCTCTGACAGTGCAGCTCTCCCTCAGTACTGACCCTCTGACAGTGCAGCACTCCCTCAACACTGGCCCTCTGACAGTGCAGCACTCCCTCAGCACTAACCCTCTGACAGTGCAGCACTCCCTCAGTACTGACCCTCTGACAGTGCAGTACACCCTCTGTACTGACCCTCTGACAGTGCAGCACTCCCTCAGTACTGACCCTCTGATAGTGCAGCACTCCCTCAGTACTGACCCTCTGACAGTACAGCACTCCCTAAATACTGACTATCTGACAGTGCGGCACTCCCTCAGTACTGACCCTATGACAGTGCGGCACTCCCTCTGTACTGACCTTCTCACAGTGCAGCACTCCCTCAGTACTGACCCTCTGACAATGCAGCACTCCCTCAGTGCTGATCCTCTGACAGCGCAGCACTCCCTCAGTACTGACCCTCTGACAGTGCGGCACTCCCTCAGTACTGACCCTCTGACAGTGCAGCATTCCCTCAGCACTGACCCTCTGACAGTGAGGCACTCCCTCAGTACTGACCATCTGACAGTGCAGCACTCCCTCAGTACTGACCCTCTGACAGTGCAGCACTCCCTCAGTACTGACCCTCTGACAGTGCGGCACTCCCTCAGTACTGACCCTCTGACAGTGCAGCATTCCCTCAGCACTGACCCTCTGACAGTGAGGCACTCCCTCAGTACTGACCATCTGACAGTGCAGCACTCCCTCAGTACTGACCCTCTGACAGTGCAGCCCTCCCTCAGTACTGACCCTCTGACAGTGCAGCACTCCCTCAGTACTGACCCTCTGACAGTGCAGGATTCCCTCAATACTGACCCTCTGACAGTGCAGCACTCCTTCAGTACTGACCCTCTGACAGTGCAGCACTCCCTCAGTACTGACCCTCTGACAGTGCAGTACACCCTCTGTACTGACCCTCTGACAGTGCAGCACTCCCTCAGTACTGACCCTCTGATTGTGCAGCACTCCCTCAGTACTGACCCTCTGACAGTACAGCACTCCCTAAATACTGACCATCTGACAGTGCGGCACTCCCTCAGTACTGACCCTATGACAGTGCGGCACTCCCTCTGTACTGACCTTCTCACAGTGCGGCACTCCCTCAGTACTGACCCTCTGACAGTGAGTCACTCCCTCAGTACTGACCCTCTGACAGTGCAGCACTCCCTCAGTACTGACCCTCTGACACGGCAGCACTCCCTCAGTACTGACCCTCTGACAGTACTGCACTCCCTCAGTACTGGCTCTCTGACAGTGCAGCACTCCCTCAGTACTGACCCTCTGACACGGCAGCACTCCCTCAGTACTGACCCTCTGACAGTACTGCACTCCCTCAGTACTGACTCTCTGACAGTGCAGCCCTCCCTCAGTACTGACCCTCTGACAGTGCAGCAGTCCCTCCGTACTGACCCTCTGACAGTGCAGCCCTCCCTCAGTACTGACCCCGTGACAGTGCAGCACTCTCTTTTTACTGGCCATCCAACAGTCAATCACTTACGAGAGTGCTGGTGAGGTAACTAACTTTGGGGAGACTCAATGAGTGCAGCACAGTAACACTGTAGTTCGCGCTATTTCTTCACAGCGCTTGGGACCCAGGTTCAATTCCCGGCTTGGGTCACTGTCTGTGCGGAGTCTGCACGTTCTCCCCGTGTCTGCGTGGATTTCCTCTGAGTGCTCCGGTTTCCTCCCACAAATCCCGAAAGACGTGGTTAGGTGAATTGGACATTCTGAATCCTCCCTCCCTGTACGACACAAAGGTTAGTGGAATTGCGGATGGCGATGAGGACTGTCAGAGGATACAGCAGGATTTAGATCGTTTGGAGACTTGGGCGGAGAGATGGCAGATGGAGTTTAATCCGGACAAATGTGAGGTAATGCATTTTGGAAGGTCTAATGCAGGTAGGGAATATACAGTGAATGGTAGAACCCTCAAGAGTATTGAAAGTCAGAGAGATCGAGGAGTACAGGTCCACAGGTCACTGAAAGGGGCAACACAGGTGGAGAAGGTAGTCAAGAAGGCATTCGGCATGCTTGCGTTCATTGGCCGGGGCATTGAGTATAAGAATTGGCAAGTCATGTTGCAGCTGTATAGAACCTTAGTTAGGCCAACTTGGAGTGTAGTGTTCAATTCTGGTCACCACACTACCAGAAGGATGTGGAGGCTTTAGAGAGGGTGCAGAAGAGGATGTTGCCTGGTATGGAGGGCATTAGCTATGAGGAGAGGTTGAAAAACTCGGTTTGTTCTCACTGGAACAACGGAGGTTGAGGGGCGACCTGATAGAGGTCTACAAAATTATGAGGGGCATAGACAGAGTGGATTTTCCCCAGGGTAGAGCGGTCAATTACTAGGGGACATAGGTTTAAGGTGCGAGGGGCAAGGTTCAGAGGAGATGTACGAGGCAAGTTTTTTACACAGAGGGTAGTGGGTGCCTGGAACTCGCTGCCGGAGGAGGTGGTGGAAGCAGGGACGATAGTGACATTTAAGAGGCATCTTGACAAATACATGAATAGGATGGGAATAGGGGGATACGGACCCCGGAAGTGTGGAAGATTTTAGTTTAGACGGGCAGCATGGTTGGCGCAGGCTTGGAGGGCCGAAAGGCCTGTTCCTGTGCTTTATTCTTTGTACCCGAACAGGCGCTTGTCTCAGTGCTTTTAAAAACCTGTGTGAATACCCTTTGCTTCAAAACTCTGACGTGTTCACTTAACTCTTTCCCATGTCCTGTTTCTGGATGAAGTGAGTAAAATGGTTTCATCAAAGCAGAGAATCACACAGCACAGATGGAGGCCATTCAGCCCATCATAGTATCATAGAATCCCAGTGCCAAAGGGGGCCATTCGGACCAACGAGTCTGTACTTGACCCTCGGAAACCTCACTTACCTAGGCTCACTCCCCCGCCCTAACCCCGTGACCCCATCTAAGCTGGACAACTTTGGACACTTAAGTCGAAATTTATCCTGACCTTTGGACTATGGGAGGAAACCGGAGCACCCGGAGGAAACCCACGCAGGCACGGGGAGACCGTGCGGACTCCGCACAGACTGTGACCTGAGGCCGGAATCGAACCTGGGTGCCTGGCGCTGAGAGATAGCAGTGCTAACCACTGTGCCACCCTCTGCTGTCTCGTTGTTCGAGCTAGCCAATACGTCTCACTCCCTCGCTGTCTCTCCGTCGCCTGAAAATTATTTTATTTTCCAAAGAATTGTCCACTCTCCCATCTGGAAGTTCCGACTGATGCTGTGCCACTCTCTCAGGCAGCACCTTCTATTCTGGGGTAGAGGTGGCAGCATTTAGTCCTCTGCCTTACTCTGTGTGTGTGTGTGTGTGTGTCTCTCTCTCTCTGTTTCTTTCTATCTGTCCCTTGTTCTCTATGTTTCTCTCTCTGTTTCTCTCTATCTCTCTCGCTCTCCAGCACACCAGGTTCAGCCTCTGAGGTCAATGTTGGGGGCGGGGAGGAGGGGGTGGAATTTTAAAATCTAGACCAAAGTCACCTGTTGTTTATGATCAAAGTTCCAGCAGCACAGCCCCCTGGGTGACCCTGTCTAATTTGGTCTGTCGGGATTAGGTTACGGCATGGCTGGGTTACCACCTAAATAGTTGGGCCTCGGAGTGACTGCAGTAATGGAGCGGGGAAGACTCCCTGGGAGAGTCCAAGCAGGCCCAGGGAGGACGACTCCTCGGGACCTATCAGGCCTCTGACAGACCTCCCAGGATGCCTCGTCTGCTAAACTCTGGACGGGTCAGGGAATGGCCACCTGGCCCAGGAATGCCATCAGACGACTCAGCTATTCCCCTTGGCAACAGGCCTGTCCATCCCCTTGGCAACGTGCACCCACAATGCACAGCATCCCAGCAGAAGTCAACACTTTCACCTCAATGGTTGACCAGTGCTACTGAACCCGGCACCTTCCTGATTGGTCATTGATGTGAACCCTGGGGCTCCCTGATTGGCTGCTGGTCATTTTTTGGCATTTGCTGGGTGATATTGATTTCTGATTGGCTGGTGCTGAAGAAGAGATTTGATGGTTTTGGACGATGGTTGGACTGACATCTGCGGCGATTGGGTTCCAGGACGATCTGTCTAGTTTACATGGCGTGGGGTGGATGCAGAGGTCTTGGGGGAAGGTCATGGTGGTCAGTTTTAGGTGAAGGTGACAGCAGTGGTCCCCGTCCCCCACCTTATCCAAGTCCCAATCCAGAGCCATCTCGGCTGACACTCGCATAGCATACCCCGATTCTACACCGCAGCAATCACACGAGCCGTACTCAGGTTCATTGTGTCATGTGAGAGTACCTTTAAGAAATGGGTGTCAGAAATGTGCCCTTAAGAAATGGAACTGCTTACGTTACTGAAGTGATGTCAGAGGGTGGGGGGGAGCTGAGCTCCACTTCTGCTTTTTGAGTTTCAGTTTTTTGAACCGATAAAGTATTTTTACTGTGTGCATTTCTTAATTGATGGCGCAAAGGTGAAAAATGAAACTATCTTGAAGTTGATGGTTTATATTTTGTTCTTGGGGGGAGGTGTCATGTGAGAGTACCTTTAAGAAATGGGTGTTTAAGAAATGTACCTTTAAGAAATGGAACTACTCATGTTACTGAAGTGATGTCAGAGTGGGGGTGGGGGAGCTGAGCTCACTTCTACTTTTTGAGTTTCAGTTTGAGAGAGCAGCTTGGGGGTGTCTGTGTGTTTCCAGTCAGCTGCATGAAGAAAACAACGGGGCTGTAGCTGAATTAACCAAAAGCAGCAGCAAGGTTGAACCCTTTCTCACTATATATATTGAATGTAACCTAATGTGCTCCTGTTTGAAGGTGGGTTAAGTCTTTTGGATGTTAAAAGGACAGCTGAAATTATTACTTAGTCTTTGGGGGTTATCTTTGAATTAATGGGTGTTAAGATATTCAATGGTTGTTTTAAAAAGGTAAACTCGAGTTGATAGAATAAACATTATTTGGTTTTAAAAAACACTTGTCCATTTATGCTGTACCACACCTGTAGAGTGGGCCGTGTGCTCCCCACACCACAATCTATTAAAAGTTCTGGGTCAGTTGAACTCCATGCTACACTTTGGGGTTCTCTAAACTCTGACCCATAACAATCGGGAGATCAATGATGGAACATGTCCGGAGGGGCACCATGTACAAATCTCTGGGTGAGAGAGGGAAAACTTTACCCAATGTCACCCTCATCCTGACGGCCACCTTTCTGTGCTTGGACCCCCAGGAACGCAAACACCAAGCGTCATTGCGCTCTGAGATTCTACCTGTCCCCGGTCTTGCGAAGGCTGGGTCTGGGCACATTGTCGCTGAAAGTTCAGAGGAATGTTCCAGAGGATACGTGCCGTATCATCTGTGTGGCCAGAGAGGAGGGGAGACATTGCAGTGTGGGCTCTGGGTCAGTGAGGGCGAAAGACATTGCAGTGTGGGCTCTGGGTGAGAAAGGAGGGGAGGCATTGCAGTGTGGGCTCTGGGTCAGTGAGGGCGAAAGACATTGCAGTGTGGGCTCTGGGCAGAAAGGGGGGGAGACATTGCAGTGTGGGCTCTGGGCCAGAGAGGGGGGGAGACATTGCAGTGTGGGCTCTGGGTGAGAAAGGAGGGGAGACATTGCAGTGTGGGCTCTGGGACAGAGAGCGCGAGAGACACTGCAGTGTGGGCTCTGGGCAGAGAGGAGGGGAGACATTGCAGTGTGGGCTCTGGGCCAGAGAGGAGGGGAGACATTGCAGCGTGGGCTCTGGGCCAGTGAGGGCGAAAGACATTGCAGTGTGGGCTCTGGGCCAGAGAGGAGGGGAGACAATGCAGTGTGGGCTCTGGGCAGAGAGGAGGGGAGACATTGCAGTGTGGGCTCTGGGCCAGAGAGGAGGGGAGACATTGCAGCGTGGGCTCTGGGTCAGTGAGGGCGAAAGACATTGCAGTGTGGGCTCTGGGCCAGAGAGGAGGGGAGACATTGCAGTGTGGGCTCTGGGCAGAGAGGAGGGGAGACAATGCAGTGTGGGCTCTGGGCCAGAGAGGAGGGGAGACATTGCAGAGTGGGTTCTGGGCCAGAGAGGAGGGGAGACATTGCAGAGTGGGTTCTGGGCCAGAGAGGAGGGGAGACATTGCAGAGTGGGTTCTGGGCCAGAGAGGAGGGGAGACATTGCAGTGTGGGCTCTGGGTCAGTGAGGGCGAAAGACATTGCAGTGTGGGCTCTGGGCAGAAAGGGGGGGAGACATTGCAGTGTGGGCTCTGGGACAGAGAGGGGGGGAGACATTGCAGTGTGGGCTCTGGGTGAGAAAGGAGGGGAGACATTGCAGTGTGGGCTCTGGGACAGAGAGCGCGAGAGACACTGCAGTGTGGGCTCTGGGCAGAGAGGAGGGGAGACATTGCAGTGTGGGCTCTGGGCCAGAGAGGAGGGGAGACATTGCAGCGTGGGCTCTGGGCCAGTGAGGGCGAAAGACATTGCAGTGTGGGCTCTGGGCCAGAGAGGAGGGGAGACAATGCAGTGTGGGCTCTGGGCAGAGAGGAGGGGAGACATTGCAGTGTGGGCTCTGGGCCAGAGAGGAGGGGAGACATTGCAGCGTGGGCTCTGGGTCAGTGAGGGCGAAAGACATTGCAGTGTGGGCTCTGGGCCAGAGAGGAGGGGAGACATTGCAGTGTGGGCTCTGGGCAGAGAGGAGGGGAGACAATGCAGTGTGGGCTCTGGGCCAGAGAGGAGGGGAGACATTGCAGAGTGGGTTCTGGGCCAGAGAGGAGGGGAGACATTGCAGAGTGGGTTCTGGGCCAGAGAGGAGGGGAGACATTGCAGAGTGGGTTCTGGGCCAGAGAGGAGGGGAGACATTGCAGTGTGGGCTCTGGGCCAGTGAGGATGAAAGACATTGCAGTGTGGGCTCTGGGCCAGTGAGGATGAAAGACATTGCAGTGTGGGCTCTTGGCCAGAGAGGAGGGGAGACATTGCAGTGTGGGCTCTGGGCCAGTGAGGATGAAAGACATTGCAGTGTGGGTTCTGGGCCAGAGAGGAGGGGAGACATTGCAGTGTGGGCTCTGGGCCAGTGAGGATGAAAGACATTGCAGTGTGGGTTCTGGGCCAGAGAGGAGGGGAGACATTGCAGTGTGGGCTCTTGGCCAGAAAGTGTGAGAGACATTGCAGTGTGGGCTCTGGGCCAGAGAGGAAGGGAGATATTGCAGTGTGTGCTCTGAGCCAGAGAGGAGGAGAGACATTGCAGTGTGGGCTCTGGGCCAGAGAGGAGGGGAGACATTGCAGTGTGGGCTCTGGGCCAGTGAGGGCGAGAGACACTGCAGTGTGGGCTCTGGGCAGAGAGGAGGGGAGACATTGCAGTGTGGGCTCTGGGACAGAGAGGAAGGGAGATATTGCAGTGTGTGCTCTGAGCCAGAGAGGAGGAGAGACATTGCAGTGTGGGCTCTGGGCCAGAGAGGAGGGGAGACATTGCAGCGTGGGCTCTGGGCCAGAGAAGAGGGGAGACATTGCAGTGTGGGCTCTGGGCCAGAAAGGAGGGGAGACATTGCAGTGTGGGCTCTGGGTGAGAAAGGAGGGGAGACATAGCAGTGTGGGCTCTGGGACAGAGAGTGCGAGAGACATTGCAGTGTGGGCTCTGGGCCAGAGAAGAGGGGAGACATTGCAGTGTGGGCTCTGGGCAGAGAGGAGGGGAGACAATGCAGTGTGGGCTCTGGGTCAGTGAGGGCGAAAGACATTGCAGTGTGGGCTCTGGGCCAGAGAGGAGGGGAGACATTGCAGTGTGGGCTCTGAGCCAGAGAGGAGGGGAGACATTGCAGTGTGGGCTCTGGGCCAGAGAGGAGGGGAGACATTGAATTGTGGGCTCTGGGCCAGAGAGGAGGGGAGACATTGCAGAGTGGGTTCTGGGCCAGAGAGGAGGGGAGACATTGCAGTGTGGGCTCTGGGCCAGTGAGGATGAAAGACATTGCAGTGTGGGCTCTGGGCCAGAGAGGAGGGGAGACAATGCAGTGTGGGCTCTGGGCCAGAGAGGAGGGGAGACATTGCAGAGTGGGTTCTGGCCCAGAGAGGAGGGGAGACATTGCAGAGTGGGTTCTGGGCCAGAGAGGAGGGGAGACATTGCAGAGTGGGTTCTGGCCCAGAGAGGAGGGGAGACATTGCAGAGTGGGTTCTGGGCCAGAGAGGAGGGGAGACATTGCAGTGTGGGCTCTGGGCCAGTGAGGATGAAAGAAATTGCATTGTGGGCTCTGGGCAGAGAGGAGGAGAGACATTGCAGAATGGGTTCTGGGCCAGAGAGGAGGGGAGACAATGCAGTGTGGGCTCTGGGCCAGAGAGGAGGGGAGACATTGCAGAATGGGTTCTGGGCCAGAGAGGAGGGGAGACAATGCAGTGTGGGCTCTGGGCCAGAGAGGAGGGGAGACATTGCAGAATGGGTTCTGGGCCAGAGAGGAGGGGAGACATTGCAGAATGGGTTCTGGGCCAGAGAGGAGGGGAGACATTGCAGTGTGGGCTCTGGGCAGAGAGGAGGAGAGACTTTGCAGTGTGGACTCTGGGCCAGAGAGGAGGAGAGACATTGCAGTGTGGGCTCTTGGCCAGAGAGGAGGAGAGACATTCGAGTGTGCGCTCTTGGCCAGAGAGGAGGAGAGACATTGGAGTGTGCGCTCTTGGCCAGAGAGGAGGGGAGACATTGCAGTGTGGGCTTTGGGACAGAGAGGAGGGGAGACATTGCAGTGTGGGCTCTGGGCAGAGAGGAGGGGAGACATTGCAGTGTGGGCTCTGGGCCGAGAGGAGGGGAGACATTGCAATGTGGGCTCTGGACCAGAGATGAGCGGAGACATTGCAGTGTGGGCTCTGGGCCAGAGAGGAGGAGAGACATTGCAGTGTGGGCTCTGGGCCAGAGAGGAAGGGAGATATTGCAGTGTGTGCTCTGAGCCAGAGAGGAGGGGAGACATTGCAGTGTGGGCTCTGGGCCAGAGAGGAGGGGAGACATTGCAGTGTGGGCTCTGGGCCAGTGAGGGCGAAAGACATTGCAGTGTGGGCTCTGGGCCAGAGAGTAGGGGAGACATTGCAGTGTGGGCTCTGGGCAGAGAGGAGGGGAGACATTGCAGTGTGGGCTCTGAGCCAGAGAGGAGGGGAGACATTGCAGCGTGGGCTCTGGGCCAGAGAGGAGGGGAGACATTGCAGAGTGGGTTCTGGGCCAGAGAGGAGGGGAGACATTGCAGTGTGGGCTCTGGGCCAGTGAGGATGAAAGACATTGCAGTGTGGGCTCTGGGCCAGTGAGGATGAAAGACATTGCAGTGTGGGCTCTTGGCCAGAGAGGAGGGGAGACATTGCAGTGTGGGCTCTGGGCCAGTGAGGATGAAAGACATTGCAGTGTGGGTTCTGGGCCAGAGAGGAGGGGAGACATTGCAGTGTGGGCTCTGGGCCAGTGAGGATGAAAGACATTGCAGTGTGGGTTCTGGGCCAGAGAGGAGGGGAGACATTGCAGTGTGGGCTCTTGGCCAGAAAGTGTGAGAGACATTGCAGTGTGGGCTCTGGGCCAGAGAGGAAGGGAGATATTGCAGTGTGTGCTCTGAGCCAGAGAGGAGGAGAGACATTGCAGTGTGGGCTCTGGGCCAGAGAGGAGGGGAGACATTGCAGTGTGGGCTCTGGGCCAGTGAGGGCGAGAGACACTGCAGTGTGGGCTCTGGGCAGAGAGGAGGGGAGACATTGCAGTGTGGGCTCTGGGACAGAGAGGAAGGGAGATATTGCAGTGTGTGCTCTGAGCCAGAGAGGAGGAGAGACATTGCAGTGTGGGCTCTGGGCCAGAGAGGAGGGGAGACATTGCAGCGTGGGCTCTGGGCCAGAGAAGAGGGGAGACATTGCAGTGTGGGCTCTGGGCCAGAGAGGAGGGGAGACATTGCAGTGTGGGCTCTGAGCCAGAGAGGAGGGGAGACATTGCAGTGTGGGCTCTGGGCCAGAGAGGAGGGGAGACATTGAATTGTGGGCTCTGGGCCAGAGAGGAGGGGAGACATTGCAGAGTGGGTTCTGGGCCAGAGAGGAGGGGAGACATTGCAGTGTGGGCTCTGGGCCAGTGAGGATGAAAGACATTGCAGTGTGGGCTTTGGGCCAGAGAGGAGGGGAGACAATGCAGTGTGGGCTCTGGGCCAGAGAGGAGGGGAGACATTGCAGAGTGGGTTCTGGCCCAGAGAGGAGGGGAGACATTGCAGAGTGGGTTCTGGGCCAGAGAGGAGGGGAGACATTGCAGAGTGGGTTCTGGCCCAGAGAGGAGGGGAGACATTGCAGAGTGGGTTCTGGGCCAGAGAGGAGGGGAGACATTGCAGTGTGGGCTCTGGGCCAGTGAGGATGAAAGAAATTGCATTGTGGGCTCTGGGCAGAGAGGAGGAGAGACATTGCAGAATGGGTTCTGGGCCAGAGAGGAGGGGAGACAATGCAGTGTGGGCTCTGGGCCAGAGAGGAGGGGAGACATTGCAGAATGGGTTCTGGGCCAGAGAGGAGGGGAGACAATGCAGTGTGGGCTCTGGGCCAGAGAGGAGGGGAGACATTGCAGAATGGGTTCTGGGCCAGAGAGGAGGGGAGACATTGCAGAATGGGTTCTGGGCCAGAGAGGAGGGGAGACATTGCAGTGTGGGCTCTGGGCAGAGAGGAGGAGAGACTTTGCAGTGTGGACTCTGGGCCAGAGAGGAGGAGAGACATTGCAGTGTGGGCTCTTGGCCAGAGAGGAGGAGAGACATTCGAGTGTGCGCTCTTGGCCAGAGAGGAGGAGAGACATTGGAGTGTGCGCTCTTGGCCAGAGAGGAGGGGAGACATTGCAGTGTGGGCTTTGGGACAGAGAGGAGGGGAGACATTGCAGTGTGGGCTCTGGGCAGAGAGGAGGGGAGACATTGCAGTGTGGGCTCTGGGCCGAGAGGAGGGGAGACATTGCAATGTGGGCTCTGGACCAGAGATGAGCGGAGACATTGCAGTGTGGGCTCTGGGCCAGAGAGGAGGAGAGACATTGCAGTGTGGGCTCTGGGCCAGAGAGGAAGGGAGATATTGCAGTGTGTGCTCTGAGCCAGAGAGGAGGGGAGACATTGCAGTGTGGGCTCTGGGCCAGAGAGGAGGGGAGACATTGCAGTGTGGGCTCTGGGCCAGTGAGGGCGAAAGACATTGCAGTGTGGGCTCTGGGCCAGAGAGTAGGGGAGACATTGCAGTGTGGGCTCTGGGCAGAGAGGAGGGGAGACATTGCAGTGTGGGCTCTGAGCCAGAGAGGAGGGGAGACATTGCAGCGTGGGCTCTGGGCCAGAGAGGAGGGGAGACATTGCAGAGTGGGTTCTGGGCCAGAGAGGAGGGGAGACATTGCAGTGTGGGCTCTGGGCCAGTGAGGATGAAAGACATTGCAGTGTGGGCTCTGGGCCAGTGAGGATGAAAGACATTGCAGTGTGGGCTCTTGGCCAGAGAGGAGGGGAGACATTGCAGTGTGGGCTCTGGGCCAGTGAGGATGAAAGACATTGCAGTGTGGGTTCTGGGCCAGAGAGGAGGGGAGACATTGCAGTGTGGGCTCTGGGCCAGTGAGGATGAAAGACATTGCAGTGTGGGTTCTGGGCCAGAGAGGAGGGGAGACATTGCAGTGTGGGCTCTTGGCCAGAAAGTGTGAGAGACATTGCAGTGTGGGCTCTGGGCCAGAGAGGAAGGGAGATATTGCAGTGTGTGCTCTGAGCCAGAGAGGAGGAGAGACATTGCAGTGTGGGCTCTGGGCCAGAGAGGAGGGGAGACATTGCAGTGTGGGCTCTGGGCCAGTGAGGGCGAGAGACACTGCAGTGTGGGCTCTGGGCAGAGAGGAGGGGAGACATTGCAGTGTGGGCTCTGGGACAGAGAGGAAGGGAGATATTGCAGTGTGTGCTCTGAGCCAGAGAGGAGGAGAGACATTGCAGTGTGGGCTCTGGGCCAGAGAGGAGGGGAGACATTGCAGCGTGGGCTCTGGGCCAGAGAAGAGGGGAGACATTGCAGTGTGGGCTCTGGGCCAGAAAGGAGGGGAGACATTGCAGTGTGGGCTCTGGGTGAGAAAGGAGGGGAGACATAGCAGTGTGGGCTCTGGGACAGAGAGTGCGAGAGACATTGCAGTGTGGGCTCTGGGCCAGAGAAGAGGGGAGACATTGCAGTGTGGGCTCTGGGTCAGTGAGGGCGAAAGACATTGCAGTGTGGGCTCTGGGCCAGAGAGGAGGGGAGACATTGCAGTGTGGGCTCTGAGCCAGAGAGGAGGGGAGACATTGCAGTGTGGGCTCTGGGCCAGAGAGGAGGGGAGACATTGAATTGTGGGCTCTGGGCCAGAGAGGAGGGGAGACATTGCAGAGTGGGTTCTGGGCCAGAGAGGAGGGGAGACATTGCAGTGTGGGCTCTGGGCCAGTGAGGATGAAAGACATTGCAGTGTGGGCTCTGGGCCAGAGAGGAGGGGAGACAATGCAGTGTGGGCTCTGGGCCAGAGAGGAGGGGAGACATTGCAGAGTGGGTTCTGGCCCAGAGAGGAGGGGAGACATTGCAGAGTGGGTTCTGGGCCAGAGAGGAGGGGAGACATTGCAGAGTGGGTTCTGGCCCAGAGAGGAGGGGAGACATTGCAGAGTGGGTTCTGGGCCAGAGAGGAGGGGAGACATTGCAGTGTGGGCTCTGGGCCAGTGAGGATGAAAGAAATTGCATTGTGGGCTCTGGGCAGAGAGGAGGAGAGACATTGCAGAATGGGTTCTGGGCCAGAGAGGAGGGGAGACAATGCAGTGTGGGCTCTGGGCCAGAGAGGAGGGGAGACATTGCAGAATGGGTTCTGGGCCAGAGAGGAGGGGAGACAATGCAGTGTGGGCTCTGGGCCAGAGAGGAGGGGAGACATTGCAGAATGGGTTCTGGGCCAGAGAGGAGGGGAGACATTGCAGAATGGGTTCTGGGCCAGAGAGGAGGGGAGACATTGCAGTGTGGGCTCTGGGCAGAGAGGAGGAGAGACTTTGCAGTGTGGGCTCTGGGCCAGAGAGGAGGAGAGACATTGCAGTGTGGGCTCTTGGCCAGAGAGGAGGAGAGACATTCGAGTGTGCGCTCTTGGCCAGAGAGGAGGAGAGACATTGGAGTGTGCGCTCTTGGCCAGAGAGGAGGGGAGACATTGCAGTGTGGGCTTTGGGACAGAGAGGAGGGGAGACATTGCAGTGTGGGCTCTGGGCAGAGAGGAGGGGAGACATTGCAGTGTGGGCTCTGGGCCGAGAGGAGGGGAGACATTGCAATGTGGGCTCTGGACCAGAGAAGAGCGGAGACATTGCAGTGTGGGCTCTGGGCCAGAGAGGAGGAGAGACATTGCAGTGTGGGCTCTGGGCCAGAGAGGAAGGGAGATATTGCAGTGTGTGCTCTGAGCCAGAGAGGAGGGGAGACATTGCAGTGTGGGCTCTGGGCCAGAGAGGAGGGGAGACATTGCAGTGTGGGCTCTGGGCCAGTGAGGGCGAAAGACATTGCAGTGTGGGCTCTGGGCCAGAGAGTAGGGGAGACATTGCAGTGTGGGCTCTGGGCAGAGAGGAGGGGAGACATTGCAGTGTGGGCTCTGAGCCAGAGAGGAGGGGAGACATTGCAGCGTGGGCTCTGGGCCAGAGAAGAGGGGAGACATTGCAGTGTGGGCTCAGGGCCAGTGAGGGAGAAAGAAATTGCAGTGTGGGCTCTGGGCCAGAAAGGAGGGGAGACATTGCAGTGTGGGCTCTGGGCAGAGAGGAGGGGAGACAATGCAGTGTGGGCTCTGGGCCAGTGAGGGCGAAAGACATTGCAGTGTGGGCTCTGGGCCAGAGAGGAGGGGAGACATTGCAGTGTGGGCTCTGAGCCAGAGAGGAGGGGAGACATTGCAGTGTGGGCTCTGGGCCAGAGAGGAGGGGAGACATTGAATTGTGGGCTCTGGGCCAGAGAGGAGGGGAGACATTGCAGAGTGGGTTCTGGGCCAGAGAGGAGGGGAGACATTGCAGTGTGGGCTCTGGGCCAGTGAGGATGAAAGACATTGCAGTGTGGGCTCTGGGCCAGAGAGGAGGGGAGACAATGCAGTGTGGGCTCTGGGCCAGAGAGGAGGGGAGACATTGCAGAGTGGGTTCTGGCCCAGAGAGGAGGGGAGACATTGCAGAGTGGGTTCTGGGCCAGAGAGGAGGGGAGACATTGCAGAGTGGGTTCTGGCCCAGAGAGGAGGGGAGACATTGCAGAGTGGGTTCTGGGCCAGAGAGGAGGGGAGACATTGCAGTGTGGGCTCTGGGCCAGTGAGGATGAAAGAAATTGCATTGTGGGCTCTGGGCAGAGAGGAGGAGAGACATTGCAGAATGGGTTCTGGGCCAGAGAGGAGGGGAGACAATGCAGTGTGGGCTCTGGGCCAGAGAGGAGGGGAGACATTGCAGAATGGGTTCTGGGCCAGAGAGGAGGGGAGACAATGCAGTGTGGGCTCTGGGCCAGAGAGGAGGGGAGACATTGCAGAATGGGTTCTGGGCCAGAGAGGAGGGGAGACATTGCAGAATGGGTTCTGGGCCAGAGAGGAGGGGAGACATTGCAGTGTGGGCTCTGGGCAGAGAGGAGGAGAGACTTTGCAGTGTGGGCTCTGGGCCAGAGAGGAGGAGAGACATTGCAGTGTGGGCTCTTGGCCAGAGAGGAGGAGAGACATTCGAGTGTGCGCTCTTGGCCAGAGAGGAGGAGAGACATTGGAGTGTGCGCTCTTGGCCAGAGAGGAGGGGAGACATTGCAGTGTGGGCTTTGGGACAGAGAGGAGGGGAGACATTGCAGTGTGGGCTCTGGGCAGAGAGGAGGGGAGACATTGCAGTGTGGGCTCTGGGCCGAGAGGAGGGGAGACATTGCAATGTGGGCTCTGGACCAGAGATGAGCGGAGACATTGCAGTGTGGGCTCTGGGCCAGAGAGGAGGAGAGACATTGCAGTGTGGGCTCTGGGCCAGAGAGGAAGGGAGATATTGCAGTGTGTGCTCTGAGCCAGAGAGGAGGGGAGACATTGCAGTGTGGGCTCTGGGCCAGAGAGGAGGGGAGACATTGCAGTGTGGGCTCTGGGCCAGTGAGGGCGAAAGACATTGCAGTGTGGGCTCTGGGCCAGAGAGTAGGGGAGACATTGCAGTGTGGGCTCTGGGCAGAGAGGAGGGGAGACATTGCAGTGTGGGCTCTGAGCCAGAGAGGAGGGGAGACATTGCAGCGTGGGCTCTGGGCCAGAGAAGAGGGGAGACATTGCAGTGTGGGCTCAGGGCCAGTGAGGGAGAAAGAAATTGCAGTGTGGGCTCTGGGCCAGAAAGGAGGGGAGACATTGCAGTGTGGGCTCTGGGCAGAGAGGAGGGGAGACAATGCAGTGTGGGCTCTGGGTCAGTGAGGGCGAAAGACATTGCAGTGTGGGCTCTGGGCCAGAGAGGAGGGGAGACATTGCAGTGTGGGCTCTGAGCCAGAGAGGAGGGGAGACATTGCAGTGTGGGCTCTGGGCCAGAGAGGAGGGGAGACATTGAATTGTGGGCTCTGGGCCAGAGAGGAGGGGAGACATTGCAGAGTGGGTTCTGGGCCAGAGAGGAGGGGAGACATTGCAGTGTGGGCTCTGGGCCAGTGAGGATGAAAGACATTGCAGTGTGGGCTCTGGGCCAGAGAGGAGGGGAGACAATGCAGTGTGGGCTCTGGGCCAGAGAGGAGGGGAGACATTGCAGAGTGGGTTCTGGCCCAGAGAGGAGGGGAGACATTGCAGAGTGGGTTCTGGGCCAGAGAGGAGGGGAGACATTGCAGAGTGGGTTCTGGCCCAGAGAGGAGGGGAGACATTGCAGAGTGGGTTCTGGGCCAGAGAGGAGGGGAGACATTGCAGTGTGGGCTCTGGGCCAGTGAGGATGAAAGAAATTGCATTGTGGGCTCCGGGCAGAGAGGAGGAGAGACATTGCAGAATGGGTTCTGGGCCAGAGAGGAGGGGAGACAATGCAGTGTGGGCTCTGGGCCAAAGAGGAGGGGAGACATTGCAGAATGGGTTCTGGGCCAGAGAGGAGGGGAGACAATGCAGTGTGGGCTCTGGGCCAGAGAGGAGGGGAGACATTGCAGAATGGGTTCTGGGCCAGAGAGGAGGGGAGACATTGCAGAATGGGTTCTGGGCCAGAGAGGAGGGGAGACATTGCAGTGTGGGCTCTGGGCAGAGAGGAGGAGAGACTTTGCAGTGTGGGCTCTGGGCCAGAGAGGAGGAGAGACATTGCAGTGTGGGCTCTTGGCCAGAGAGGAGGAGAGACATTCGAGTGTGCGCTCTTGGCCAGAGAGGAGGAGAGACATTGGAGTGTGCGCTCTTGGCCAGAGAGGAGGGGAGACATTGCAGTGTGGGCTTTGGGACAGAGAGGAGGGGAGACATTGCAGTGTGGGCTCTGGGCAGAGAGGAGGGGAGACATTGCAGTGTGGGCTCTGGGCCGAGAGGAGGGGAGACATTGCAATGTGGGCTCTGGACCAGAGATGAGCGGAGACATTGCAGTGTGGGCTCTGGGCCAGAGAGGAGGAGAGACATTGCAGTGTGGGCTCTGGGCCAGAGAGGAAGGGAGATATTGCAGTGTGTGCTCTGAGCCAGAGAGGAGGGGAGACATTGCAGTGTGGGCTCTGGGCCAGAGAGGAGGGGAGACATTGCAGTGTGGGCTCTGGGCCAGTGAGGGCGAAAGACATTGCAGTGTGGGCTCTGGGCCAGAGAGTAGGGGAGACATTGCAGTGTGGGCTCTGGGCAGAGAGGAGGGGAGACATTGCAGTGTGGGCTCTGAGCCAGAGAGGAGGGGAGACATTGCAGCGTGGGCTCTGGGCCAGAGAAGAGGGGAGACATTGCAGTGTGGGCTCAGGGCCAGTGAGGGAGAAAGAAATTGCAGTGTGGGCTCTGGGCCAGAAAGGAGGGGAGACATTGCAGTGTGGGCTGTGGGTGAGAAAGGAGGGGAGACATAGCAGTGTGGGCTCTGGGCCAGAGAGGAGGGGATACATTGCAGTGTGGGCTTTGGGCAGAGAGGACGGGAGACAATTAAGTGAGGGCTCTGGGCCAGGGAGGAGGGGAGACATTGCAGTGTGGGCTCTGGGCCGGAGAGTGCGAGAGACATTGCATTGTGGGCTCTGGGCAGAGAGGAGGAGAGACATTGCAGTGTGGGCTCTGGGCAGAGAGGAGGAGAGACATTGCAGTGTGGGCTCTGGGCCAGAGAGGAGGGGAGACATTGCAGAGTGGGTTCTGGGCCAGTGAGGATGAAAGACATTGCATTGTGGGCTCTGGGCAGAGAGGAGGGGAGACATTGCAGTGTGGGCTCTGGGTCAGAGAGTGCAAGAGACATTGCAGTGTGGTCTCTGGGCCAGTGAGGGCAAGAGACACTGCAGTGTGGGCTCTGAGCCAGAGAGGAGAGGAGACATTGCAGGGTGGGCTCTGAGCCAGTGCAGAGGGGAGACATTGCAGTGTGGGCTCTGGGCCAGAGAGGAGGGGAGACATTGCAATGTGGGCTCTGGGCAGAGAGGAGGGGAGACATTGCAGTGTGGGCTTTGGGACAGAGAGGAGGGGAGACATTGCAGTGTGGGCTCTGGGCAGAGAGGAGGGGAGACATTGCAGTGTGGGCTCTGGGCCGAGAGGAGGGGAGACATTGCAATGTGGGCTCTGGACCAGAGATGAGCGGAGACATTGCAGTGTGGGCTCTGGGCCAGAGAGGAGGAGAGACATTGCAGTGTTGGCTCTGAGCCAGAGAGGAGGAGAGACATTGCAGTGTGGGCTCTGGGCCAGAGAGGAAGGGAGATATTGCAGTGTGGGCTCTGAGCCAGAGAGGAGGGGAGACATTGCAGTGTGGGCTCTGGGCCAGAGAGGAGGGGAGACATTGCAGTGTGGGCTCTGGGCCAGTGAGGGCGAGAGACACTGCAGTGTGGCCTCTGGGCAGAGAGGAGGGGAGACATTGCAGTGTGGGCTCTGGGACAGAGAGGAGGGGAGAAATTGCAGTGTGGGCTCTGAGCCAGAGAGGAGGGGAGACATTGCAGCGTGGGCTCTGGACCAGAGAAGAGGGGAGACATTGCAGTGTGGGCTCAGGGCCAGTGAGGGAGAAAGAAATTGCAGTGTGGGCTCTGGGCCAGAAAGGAGGGGAGACATTGCAGTGTGGGCTTTGGGCCAGAGAGGAGCACTGGCTCAGAGCCCACCGTGCAATGTCTCCTCTCGTCTCTGGCTCAGACCCCACATTGCAATGTCTCCCCTCCTCTCTGGCCCAGAGCCCACACTGCAATGTCTCTTGCACTCTCTGGCCCAGAGCCCACACTTCAATGTCTGCCCTCCTCTCTGGCCCAGAGCCCACACTGCAATGTCTCCCCTCCTCTCTGGCCCAGAGCCCACACTGCAATGTCTCTCGCCCTCACTGGCCCAGAGACCACACTGCAATGTCTCCCCTCCTCTCTGGCCCAGAGCCCACACTGCAATGTCTCTCGCACTCTCTGGCCCAGAGCCCACACTGCAATGTCTCCCCTCCTCTCTGCCAAGAGCCCACACTGCAATGTCTCTCGCACTCTCTGGCCCAAAGCCCACACTGCGATGAGACGAGTGGAGACATTGCAGTGTGGGCTTTGGGCCAGAGAGGAGGGGAGACATTGCAGTGTGGGCTCTGAGCCAGAGACGAGAGGAGACATTGCAGTGTAGGCTCTGGGCCGAGAGGAGTGGAGACATTGCAGTGTGGGCTCTGGGCCAGAGAGGAGGGGAGACAGTGCAGTGTGGGCTCTGAGCCAGAGACGAGAGGAGACATTGCAATGTGGGCTCTGGGCCAGAGAGTGCAAGAGACATTGCAGTGTAGGCTCTGGGCAGAGAGGAGGGGAGACATTGCAATGTGGGCTCTGGGCCAGAGAGTGCAAGAAACATTGCAGTGTGGGCTCTGAGCCAGAGAGGAGGGGAGACATTGCAGTGTGTGCTCAGAGCCAGAGAGGAGGGGAGACATTGCAGTGTGGGCTCTGGGCCAGTGCACAGGGGAGATATTGCAGTGTGGGCTCTGGGCCAGTGCAGAGGGGAGACATTGCAGTGTGGGCTCAAAGCCAGAGAGGAGGGGAGACATTGCAGTGTGCGTTCTGAGCCAGAGAGGGGAGACATTGCAGTGTGGGCTCTGGGCCAGTGCAGAGGGGAGACATTGCAGTGTGGGCTCTGAGCCAGAGAGGAGGGGAGACATTGCAGTGTGCGTTCTGAGCCAGAGAGTGGAGACATTGCAATATGGGCTCTGGGCCAGTGCAGAGGGGAGACATTGCAGTGTGGGCTCTGGGCCAGTGCAGAGGGGAGACATTGCAGTGTGGGCTCTGAGCCAGAGAGGATGGGAGACATTGCAGTGTGCGTTCTGAGCCAGAGAGGAGGGGAGACATTGCAGTGTGGGCTCTGAGCCAGTGCAGAGGGGAGACATTGCAGTGTGGGCTCTGAGCCAGTGCAGAGGGGAGACATTGCATTGTGGGCTCTGAGCCAGAGAGGAGGGGGACATTGCAGTGTGGGCTCTGGGCCAGTGCAGAGGGGAGACATTGCAGTGAGGGCTCTGGGCCAGTGAGGATGAAAGACATTGCAGTGTGGGTTCTGGGCCAGAGAGGAGGGGAGACATTGCAGTGTGGGCTCTTGGCCAGAAAGTGTGAGAGACATTGCAGTGTGGGCTCTGGGCCAGAGAGGAAGGGAGATATTGCAGTGTGTGCTCTGAGCCAGAGAGGAGGAGAGACATTGCAGTGTGGGCTCTGGGCCAGAGAGGAGGGGAGACATTGCAGTGTGGGCTCTGGGCCAGTGAGGGCGAGAGACACTGCAGTGTGGGCTCTGGGCAGAGAGGAGGGGAGACATTGCAGTGTGGGCTCTGGGACAGAGAGGAAGGGAGATATTGCAGTGTGTGCTCTGAGCCAGAGAGGAGGAGAGACATTGCAGTGTGGGCTCTGGGCCAGAGAGGAGGGGAGACATTGCAGCGTGGGCTCTGGGCCAGAGAAGAGGGGAGACATTGCAGTGTGGGCTCTGGGCCAGAAAGGAGGGGAGACATTGCAGTGTGGGCTCTGGGTGAGAAAGGAGGGGAGACATAGCAGTGTGGGCTCTGGGACAGAGAGTGCGAGAGACATTGCAGTGTGGGCTCTGGGCCAGAGAAGAGGGGAGACATTGCAGTGTGGGCTCTGGGCAGAGAGGAGGGGAGACAATGCAGTGTGGGCTCTGGGTCAGTGAGGGCGAAAGACATTGCAGTGTGGGCTCTGGGCCAGAGAGGAGGGGAGACATTGCAGTGTGGGCTCTGAGCCAGAGAGGAGGGGAGACATTGCAGTGTGGGCTCTGGGCCAGAGAGGAGGGGAGACATTGAATTGTGGGCTCTGGGCCAGAGAGGAGGGGAGACATTGCAGAGTGGGTTCTGGGCCAGAGAGGAGGGGAGACATTGCAGTGTGGGCTCTGGGCCAGTGAGGATGAAAGACATTGCAGTGTGGGCTCTGGGCCAGAGAGGAGGGGAGACAATGCAGTGTGGGCTCTGGGCCAGAGAGGAGGGGAGACATTGCAGAGTGGGTTCTGGCCCAGAGAGGAGGGGAGACATTGCAGAGTGGGTTCTGGGCCAGAGAGGAGGGGAGACATTGCAGAGTGGGTTCTGGCCCAGAGAGGAGGGGAGACATTGCAGAGTGGGTTCTGGGCCAGAGAGGAGGGGAGACATTGCAGTGTGGGCTCTGGGCCAGTGAGGATGAAAGAAATTGCATTGTGGGCTCTGGGCAGAGAGGAGGAGAGACATTGCAGAATGGGTTCTGGGCCAGAGAGGAGGGGAGACAATGCAGTGTGGGCTCTGGGCCAGAGAGGAGGGGAGACATTGCAGAATGGGTTCTGGGCCAGAGAGGAGGGGAGACAATGCAGTGTGGGCTCTGGGCCAGAGAGGAGGGGAGACATTGCAGAATGGGTTCTGGGCCAGAGAGGAGGGGAGACATTGCAGAATGGGTTCTGGGCCAGAGAGGAGGGGAGACATTGCAGTGTGGGCTCTGGGCAGAGAGGAGGAGAGACTTTGCAGTGTGGGCTCTGGGCCAGAGAGGAGGAGAGACATTGCAGTGTGGGCTCTTGGCCAGAGAGGAGGAGAGACATTCGAGTGTGCGCTCTTGGCCAGAGAGGAGGAGAGACATTGGAGTGTGCGCTCTTGGCCAGAGAGGAGGGGAGACATTGCAGTGTGGGCTTTGGGACAGAGAGGAGGGGAGACATTGCAGTGTGGGCTCTGGGCAGAGAGGAGGGGAGACATTGCAGTGTGGGCTCTGGGCCGAGAGGAGGGGAGACATTGCAATGTGGGCTCTGGACCAGAGAAGAGCGGAGACATTGCAGTGTGGGCTCTGGGCCAGAGAGGAGGAGAGACATTGCAGTGTGGGCTCTGGGCCAGAGAGGAAGGGAGATATTGCAGTGTGTGCTCTGAGCCAGAGAGGAGGGGAGACATTGCAGTGTGGGCTCTGGGCCAGAGAGGAGGGGAGACATTGCAGTGTGGGCTCTGGGCCAGTGAGGGCGAAAGACATTGCAGTGTGGGCTCTGGGCCAGAGAGTAGGGGAGACATTGCAGTGTGGGCTCTGGGCAGAGAGGAGGGGAGACATTGCAGTGTGGGCTCTGAGCCAGAGAGGAGGGGAGACATTGCAGCGTGGGCTCTGGGCCAGAGAAGAGGGGAGACATTGCAGTGTGGGCTCAGGGCCAGTGAGGGAGAAAGAAATTGCAGTGTGGGCTCTGGGCCAGAAAGGAGGGGAGACATTGCAGTGTGGGCTCTGGGCAGAGAGGAGGGGAGACAATGCAGTGTGGGCTCTGGGCCAGTGAGGGCGAAAGACATTGCAGTGTGGGCTCTGGGCCAGAGAGGAGGGGAGACATTGCAGTGTGGGCTCTGAGCCAGAGAGGAGGGGAGACATTGCAGTGTGGGCTCTGGGCCAGAGAGGAGGGGAGACATTGAATTGTGGGCTCTGGGCCAGAGAGGAGGGGAGACATTGCAGAGTGGGTTCTGGGCCAGAGAGGAGGGGAGACATTGCAGTGTGGGCTCTGGGCCAGTGAGGATGAAAGACATTGCAGTGTGGGCTCTGGGCCAGAGAGGAGGGGAGACAATGCAGTGTGGGCTCTGGGCCAGAGAGGAGGGGAGACATTGCAGAGTGGGTTCTGGCCCAGAGAGGAGGGGAGACATTGCAGAGTGGGTTCTGGGCCAGAGAGGAGGGGAGACATTGCAGAGTGGGTTCTGGCCCAGAGAGGAGGGGAGACATTGCAGAGTGGGTTCTGGGCCAGAGAGGAGGGGAGACATTGCAGTGTGGGCTCTGGGCCAGTGAGGATGAAAGAAATTGCATTGTGGGCTCTGGGCAGAGAGGAGGAGAGACATTGCAGAATGGGTTCTGGGCCAGAGAGGAGGGGAGACAATGCAGTGTGGGCTCTGGGCCAGAGAGGAGGGGAGACATTGCAGAATGGGTTCTGGGCCAGAGAGGAGGGGAGACAATGCAGTGTGGGCTCTGGGCCAGAGAGGAGGGGAGACATTGCAGAATGGGTTCTGGGCCAGAGAGGAGGGGAGACATTGCAGAATGGGTTCTGGGCCAGAGAGGAGGAGAGACATTGCAGTGTGGGCTCTTGGCCAGAGAGGAGGAGAGACATTCGAGTGTGCGCTCTTGGCCAGAGAGGAGGAGAGACATTGGAGTGTGCGCTCTTGGCCAGAGAGGAGGGGAGACATTGCAGTGTGGGCTTTGGGACAGAGAGGAGGGGAGACATTGCAGTGTGGGCTCTGGGCAGAGAGGAGGGGAGACATTGCAGTGTGGGCTCTGGGCCGAGAGGAGGGGAGACATTGCAATGTGGGCTCTGGACCAGAGATGAGCGGAGACATTGCAGTGTGGGCTCTGGGCCAGAGAGGAGGAGAGACATTGCAGTGTGGGCTCTGGGCCAGAGAGGAAGGGAGATATTGCAGTGTGTGCTCTGAGCCAGAGAGGAGGGGAGACATTGCAGTGTGGGCTCTGGGCCAGAGAGGAGGGGAGACATTGCAGTGTGGGCTCTGGGCCAGTGAGGGCGAAAGACATTGCAGTGTGGGCTCTGGGCCAGAGAGTAGGGGAGACATTGCAGTGTGGGCTCTGGGCAGAGAGGAGGGGAGACATTGCAGTGTGGGCTCTGAGCCAGAGAGGAGGGGAGACATTGCAGCGTGGGCTCTGGGCCAGAGAAGAGGGGAGACATTGCAGTGTGGGCTCAGGGCCAGTGAGGGAGAAAGAAATTGCAGTGTGGGCTCTGGGCCAGAAAGGAGGGGAGACATTGCAGTGTGGGCTCTGGGCAGAGAGGAGGGGAGACAATGCAGTGTGGGCTCTGGGTCAGTGAGGGCGAAAGACATTGCAGTGTGGGCTCTGGGCCAGAGAGGAGGGGAGACATTGCAGTGTGGGCTCTGAGCCAGAGAGGAGGGGAGACATTGCAGTGTGGGCTCTGGGCCAGAGAGGAGGGGAGACATTGAATTGTGGGCTCTGGGCCAGAGAGGAGGGGAGACATTGCAGAGTGGGTTCTGGGCCAGAGAGGAGGGGAGACATTGCAGTGTGGGCTCTGGGCCAGTGAGGATGAAAGACATTGCAGTGTGGGCTCTGGGCCAGAGAGGAGGGGAGACAATGCAGTGTGGGCTCTGGGCCAGAGAGGAGGGGAGACATTGCAGAGTGGGTTCTGGCCCAGAGAGGAGGGGAGACATTGCAGAGTGGGTTCTGGGCCAGAGAGGAGGGGAGACATTGCAGAGTGGGTTCTGGCCCAGAGAGGAGGGGAGACATTGCCGAGTGGGTTCTGGGCCAGAGAGGAGGGGAGACATTGCAGTGTGGGCTCTGGGCCAGTGAGGATGAAAGAAATTGCATTGTGGGCTCCGGGCAGAGAGGAGGAGAGACATTGCAGAATGGGTTCTGGGCCAGAGAGGAGGGGAGACAATGCAGTGTGGGCTCTGGGCCAAAGAGGAGGGGAGACATTGCAGAATGGGTTCTGGGCCAGAGAGGAGGGGAGACAATGCAGTGTGGGCTCTGGGCCAGAGAGGAGGGGAGACATTGCAGAATGGGTTCTGGGCCAGAGAGGAGGGGAGACATTGCAGAATGGGTTCTGGGCCAGAGAGGAGGGGAGACATTGCAGTGTGGGCTCTGGGCAGAGAGGAGGAGAGACTTTGCAGTGTGGGCTCTGGGCCAGAGAGGAGGAGAGACATTGCAGTGTGGGCTCTTGGCCAGAGAGGAGGAGAGACATTCGAGTGTGCGCTCTTGGCCAGAGAGGAGGAGAGACATTGGAGTGTGCGCTCTTGGCCAGAGAGGAGGGGAGACATTGCAGTGTGGGCTTTGGGACAGAGAGGAGGGGAGACATTGCAGTGTGGGCTCTGGGCAGAGAGGAGGGGAGACATTGCAGTGTGGGCTCTGGGCCGAGAGGAGGGGAGACATTGCAATGTGGGCTCTGGACCAGAGATGAGCGGAGACATTGCAGTGTGGGCTCTGGGCCAGAGAGGAGGAGAGACATTGCAGTGTGGGCTCTGGGCCAGAGAGGAAGGGAGATATTGCAGTGTGTGCTCTGAGCCAGAGAGGAGGGGAGACATTGCAGTGTGGGCTCTGGGCCAGAGAGGAGGGGAGACATTGCAGTGTGGGCTCTGGGCCAGTGAGGGCGAAAGACATTGCAGTGTGGGCTCTGGGCCAGAGAGTAGGGGAGACATTGCAGTGTGGGCTCTGGGCAGAGAGGAGGGGAGACATTGCAGTGTGGGCTCTGAGCCAGAGAGGAGGGGAGACATTGCAGCGTGGGCTCTGGGCCAGAGAAGAGGGGAGACATTGCAGTGTGGGCTCAGGGCCAGTGAGGGAGAAAGAAATTGCAGTGTGGGCTCTGGGCCAGAAAGGAGGGGAGACATTGCAGTGTGGGCTGTGGGTGAGAAAGGAGGGGAGACATAGCAGTGTGGGCTCTGGGCCAGAGAGGAGGGGATACATTGCAGTGTGGGCTTTGGGCAGAGAGGACGGGAGACAATTAAGTGAGGGCTCTGGGCCAGGGAGGAGGGGAGACATTGCAGTGTGGGCTCTGGGCCGGAGAGTGCGAGAGACATTGCATTGTGGGCTCTGGGCAGAGAGGAGGAGAGACATTGCAGTGTGGGCTCTGGGCAGAGAGGAGGAGAGACATTGCAGTGTGGGCTCTGGGCCAGAGAGGAGGGGAGACATTGCAGAGTGGGTTCTGGGCCAGTGAGGATGAAAGACATTGCATTGTGGGCTCTGGGCAGAGAGGAGGGGAGACATTGCAGTGTGGGCTCTGGGTCAGAGAGTGCAAGAGACATTGCAGTGTGGTCTCTGGGCCAGTGAGGGCAAGAGACACTGCAGTGTGGGCTCTGAGCCAGAGAGGAGAGGAGACATTGCAGGGTGGGCTCTGAGCCAGTGCAGAGGGGAGACATTGCAGTGTGGGCTCTGGGCCAGAGAGGAGGGGAGACATTGCAATGTGGGCTCTGGGCAGAGAGGAGGGGAGACATTGCAGTGTGGGCTTTGGGACAGAGAGGAGGGGAGACATTGCAGTGTGGGCTCTGGGCAGAGAGGAGGGGAGACATTGCAGTGTGGGCTCTGGGCCGAGAGGAGGGGAGACATTGCAATGTGGGCTCTGGACCAGAGATGAGCGGAGACATTGCAGTGTGGGCTCTGGGCCAGAGAGGAGGAGAGACATTGCAGTGTTGGCTCTGAGCCAGAGAGGAGGAGAGACATTGCAGTGTGGGCTCTGGGCCAGAGAGGAAGGGAGATATTGCAGTGTGGGCTCTGAGCCAGAGAGGAGGGGAGACATTGCAGTGTGGGCTCTGGGCCAGAGAGGAGGGGAGACATTGCAGTGTGGGCTCTGGGCCAGTGAGGGCGAGAGACACTGCAGTGTGGCCTCTGGGCAGAGAGGAGGGGAGACATTGCAGTGTGGGCTCTGGGACAGAGAGGAGGGGAGAAATTGCAGTGTGGGCTCTGAGCCAGAGAGGAGGGGAGACATTGCAGCGTGGGCTCTGGACCAGAGAAGAGGGGAGACATTGCAGTGTGGGCTCAGGGCCAGTGAGGGAGAAAGAAATTGCAGTGTGGGCTCTGGGCCAGAAAGGAGGGGAGACATTGCAGTGTGGGCTTTGGGCCAGAGAGGAGCACTGGCTCAGAGCCCACCGTGCAATGTCTCCTCTCGTCTCTGGCTCAGACCCCACATTGCAATGTCTCCCCTCCTCTCTGGCCCAGAGCCCACACTGCAATGTCTCTTGCACTCTCTGGCCCAGAGCCCACACTTCAATGTCTGCCCTCCTCTCTGGCCCAGAGCCCACACTGCAATGTCTCCCCTCCTCTCTGGCCCAGAGCCCACACTGCAATGTCTCTCGCCCTCACTGGCCCAGAGACCACACTGCAATGTCTCCCCTCCTCTCTGGCCCAGAGCCCACACTGCAATGTCTCTCGCACTCTCTGGCCCAGAGCCCACACTGCAATGTCTCCCCTCCTCTCTGCCAAGAGCCCACACTGCAATGTCTCTCGCACTCTCTGGCCCAAAGCCCACACTGCGATGAGACGAGTGGAGACATTGCAGTGTGGGCTTTGGGCCAGAGAGGAGGGGAGACATTGCAGTGTGGGCTCTGAGCCAGAGACGAGAGGAGACATTGCAGTGTAGGCTCTGGGCCGAGAGGAGTGGAGACATTGCAGTGTGGGCTCTGGGCCAGAGAGGAGGGGAGACAGTGCAGTGTGGGCTCTGAGCCAGAGACGAGAGGAGACATTGCAATGTGGGCTCTGGGCCAGAGAGTGCAGGAGACATTGCAGTGTAGGCTCTGGGCAGAGAGGAGGGGAGACATTGCAATGTGGGCTCTGGGCCAGAGAGTGCAAGAAACATTGCAGTGTGGGCTCTGAGCCAGAGAGGAGGGGAGACATTGCAGTGTGTGCTCAGAGCCAGAGAGGAGGGGAGACATTGCAGTGTGGGCTCTGGGCCAGTGCACAGGGGAGATATTGCAGTGTGGGCTCTGGGCCAGTGCAGAGGGGAGACATTGCAGTGTGGGCTCAAAGCCAGAGAGGAGGGGAGACATTGCAGTGTGCGTTCTGAGCCAGAGAGGGGAGACATTGCAGTGTGGGCTCTGGGCCAGTGCAGAGGGGAGACATTGCAGTGTGGGCTCTGAGCCAGAGAGGAGGGGAGACATTGCAGTGTGCGTTCTGAGCCAGAGAGTGGAGACATTGCAATATGGGCTCTGGGCCAGTGCAGAGGGGAGACATTGCAGTGTGGGCTCTGGGCCAGTGCAGAGGGGAGACATTGCAGTGTGGGCTCTGAGCCAGAGAGGATGGGAGACATTGCAGTGTGCGTTCTGAGCCAGAGAGGAGGGGAGACATTGCAGTGTGGGCTCTGAGCCAGTGCAGAGGGGAGACATTGCAGTGTGGGCTCTGAGCCAGTGCAGAGGGGAGACATTGCATTGTGGGCTCTGAGCCAGAGAGGAGGGGGACATTGCAGTGTGGGCTCTGGGCCAGTGCAGAGGGGAGACATTGCAGTGAGGGCTCTGGGCCAGAGAGGAGGGGAGACATTGCAATGTTGGCTCTGGGCCAGAGAGGAGGGGAGACATTGCAGTGTGGGCTCTGGGCCAGAAAGTGCGAGAGACATTGCAGTGTGGGCTCTGGGCAGAGAGGAGGGGAGACATTGCAGTGCGGGCTCTAGGCCAGAGAGTGCGAGAGACATTGCAGTGTGGGCTCTGGGCCAGAGAGGAGGGGAGACATTGCAGTGTGGGCTCTGGGCCAGAGAGGAGGGTAGACATTGCAGTGTGGGCTCTGGGCCAGTGAGGGTGAGAGACATTGCAGTGTGGGCTCTTGGCCAGAGAGTCGAGAGACATTGCAGTGTGGGCTCTGAGCCAGAGAGTGCGAGAGACATTGCAGTGTGGGCTCTGGGCCAGTGAGGGTGAGAGACATTGCAGTGTGGGCTCTTGGCCAGAGAGTCGAGAGACATTGCATTGTGGGCTCTGTGCCAGAGAGTGCGAGAGACATTGCAGTGTGGGCTCTGGGCCAGAGAGGAGGGGAGACATTGCAGTGTGGGCTCTGAGCCAGAGAAAAGGGGAGACATTGCTGTGTGGGCTCTGGGCCAGAGAGTGCGAGAGACATTGCAGTGTGGGCTCTGGGCCAGTGAGGACGGGAGACATTGCAGTGTGGGCTCTGGGCCAGTGTAGAGGGGAGACATTGCAGTGTGGGCTCTGAGCCAGAGAGGAGGGGTGACATTGCAGTGTGGGCTCTGGGCCAGTGCCGATGGGAGACATTGCAGTGTGGGCTCTGGGCCTGAGATGAGGGGAGACATTGCAGTGTGGGCTCTGAGCCAGAGAAGAGGGGAGACATTGCTGTGTGGGCTCTGGGCCAGAGAGGAGGGGAGACATTGCAGTGTGGGCTCTGGGCCAGTGCAGATGGGAGACATTGCAGTGTGGGCTCTGGGCCAGAGAGGAGGGGAGACACTGCAGAGTTGGCTCTGGGCCAGTGCAGATGGGAGACATTGCAGTGTGGGCTCTGAGCCAGAGAGGAGGAGAGACATTGCAGAGTTGGCTCTGGCCCAGTGCAGATGGGAGACATTGCAGTGTGGGCTCTGGGCCAGAGAGGAGGGGAGACAATGCAGTGTGGGCTCTGGGCCAGAGAGGAGGGGAGACATTGCAGTGTGGG
This sequence comes from Scyliorhinus torazame, assembly GCF_047496885.1. Classification (NCBI taxonomy): domain Eukaryota; kingdom Metazoa; phylum Chordata; class Chondrichthyes; order Carcharhiniformes; family Scyliorhinidae; genus Scyliorhinus; species Scyliorhinus torazame. The sequence continues at coordinate 17,241,391 of NC_092708.1, forward strand.
CTCTGGGCCAGAGAGGAGGGGAGACATTGCAGTGTTGGCTCTGAGCCAGAGAGGAGGAGAGACATTGCAGTGTGGGCTGTGGGCCAGAAAGGAGGTGAGACATTGCAATGTGGGCTCTGGGCCAGTGGCGAGGTGAGACATTGCAGTGTGGGCTCTGAGCCAGAGAGGAGGGGAGACATTGCAGTGTGGGCTCTGGGCCAGTGCAGATGGGAGACATTGCAGTGTGGGCTCTGAGCCAGAGAAGAGGGGAGACATTGCTGTGTGGGCTCTGGGCCAGAGAGGAGGGGAGACATTGCAGTGTGGGCTCAGGGCCAGTTGCGAGGTGAGACATTGCAGTGTGGGCTCTGAGCCAGAGAGGAGGGGAGACATTGCAGTGTGGGCTTTGGGCCAGAGAGTGCGAGAGACATTGCAGTGTGGGCTCTGGGCCGAGAGGAGTGGAGACATTGCAGTGTGGGCTCTGAGCCAGAGAGGAGGGGAGACATTGCAGTGTGGGCTTTGGGCCAGAGAGTGCGAGAGACATTGCAGTGTGGGCTCTGGGCCGAGAGGAGTGGAGACATTGCAGTGTGGGCTCTGGGCCAGAGAGGAGGGGAGACAGTGCAGTGTGGGCTCTGAGCCAGAGACGAGAGGAGACATTGCAATGTGGGCTCTGGGCCAGAGAGTGCAAGAGACATTGCAGTGTAGACTCTGGGCAGAGAGGAGGGGAGACATTGCAATGTGGGCTCTGGGCCAGAGAGTGCAAGAGACATTGCAGTGTGGGCTCTGAGCCAGAGAGGAGGGGAGACATTGCAGTGTGTGCTCGGAGCCAGAGAGGAGGGGAGACATTGCAGTGTGGGCTCTGGGCCAGTGCACAGGGGAGATATTGCAGTGTGGGCTCTGGGCCAGTGCAGAGGGGAGACATTGCAGTGTGGGCTCTGAGCCAGAGAGGAGGGGAGACATTGCAGTGTGCGTTCTGAGCCAGAGAGTGGAGACATTGCAATGTGGGCTCTGGGCCAGTGCAGAGGGGAGACATTGCAGTGTGGGCTCTGGGCCAGTGCAGAGGGGAGACATTGCAGTGTGGGCTCTGAGCCAGAGAGGAGGGGAGACATTGCAGTGTGCGTTCTGAGCCAGAGAGGAGGGGAGACATTGCAGTGTGGGCTCTGAGCCAGTGCAGAGGGGAGGCATTGCAGTGTGGACTCTGAGCCAGTGCAGAGGGGAGACCTTGCAGTGTGGGCTCTGGGCCAGAGAGGAGGGGAGACATTGCAATGTGGGCTCTGGGCCAGAGAGGAGGGGAGACATTGCAGTGTGGGCTCTGAGCCATAGAGGAGGGGAGACATTGCAGTGTGGGCTCTGAGCCAGTGCAGAGGGGAGGCATTGCAGTGTGGGCTCTGGGCCAGTGTAGAGGGGAGACATTGCAGTGTGGGCTCTGAGCCAGAGAGGAGGGGTGACACTGCAGTGTGGGCTCTGGGCCAGAGAGGAGGGTAGACATTGCAGTGTGGGCTCTGGGCCAGTGCAGATGGGAGACATTGCAGTGTGGGCTCTGAGCCATAGAGGAGGGGAGACATTGCAGTGTTGGCTCTGAGCCAGACAAGAGAGGAGACATTGCAGGGTGGGCTCTGAGCCAGTGCAGAGGGTATACATTGCTGTGTGGGCTCTGGGCCAGAGATGAGGGGAGACATTGCAATGTGGGCTCTGGGCCAGAGAGGAGGGGAGACATTGCAGTGTGGGCTCTGAGCCATAGAGGAGGGGAGACATTGCAGTGTGGGCTCTGGGCCAGAGAGGAGGGGAGACATTGCAGTGTGGGCTCAGGGCCAGAGAATGCGAGAGACATTGCAGTGTGGGCTCTGGGCCAGAGAGGAGGGGAGACATTTCAGTGTGGGCTCTGGGCCAGAGAATGCGAGAGACATTGCAGTGTGGGCTCTGGGCTAGTGCAGAGGGTATACATTGCTGTGTGGGCTCTGGGCCAGAGAGGAGGGGAGACATTGCAATGTGGGCTCTGGGCCAGAGAGGAGGGGAGACATTGCAGTGTGGGCTCTGAGCCATAGAGGAGGGGAGACATTGCAGTGTGGGCTCTGGGCCAGAGAGGAGGGGAGACATTGCAGTTTGGGCTCAGGGCCAGAGAATGCGAGAGACATTGCTGTGTGGGCTCTGGGCCAGAGAGGAGGGGTGACACTGCAGTGTGGGCTCTGGGCCAGAGAGGAGGGTAGACATTGCAGTGTGGGCTCTGGGCCAGTGCAGATGGGAGACATTGCAGTGTGGGCTCTGAGCCATAGAGGAGGGGAGACATTGCAGTGTTGGCTCTGAGCCAGACAAGAGAGGAGACATTGCAGGGTGGGCTCTGAGCCAGTGCAGAGGGTATACATTGCTGTGTGGGCTCTGGGCCAGAGAGGAGGGGAGACATTGCAATGTGGGCTCTGGGCCAGAGAGGAGGGGAGACATTGCAGTGTGGGCTCTGAGCCATAGAGGAGGGGAGACATTGCAGTGTGGGCTCTGGGCCAGAGAGGAGGGGAGACATTGCAGTGTGGGCTCAGGGCCAGAGAATGCGAGAGACATTGCAGTGTGGGCTCTGGGCCAGAGAGGAGGGGAGACATTTCAGTGTGGTCTCTGGGCCAGAGAATGCGAGAGACATTGCAGTGTGGGCTCTGGGCCAGTGCAGAGGGTATACATTGCTGTGTGGGCTCTGGGCCAGAGAGGAGGGGAGACATTGCAATGTGGGCTCTGGGCCAGAGAGGAGGGGAGACATTGCAGTGTGGGCTCTGAGCCATAGAGGAGGGGAGACATTGCAGTGTGGGCTCTGGGCCAGAGAGGAGGGGAGACATTGCAGTTTGGGCTCAGGGCCAGAGAATGCGAGAGACATTGCTGTGTGGGCTCTGGGCCAGAGAGGAGGGGAGACATTGCAATGTGGGCTCTGGGCCAGAGAGGAGGGGAGACATTGCAGTGTGGGCTCTGAGCCATAGAGGAGGGGAGACATTGCAGTGTGGGCTCTGGGCCAGAGAGGAGGGTAGACATTGCATTGTGGGCTCTGTGCCAGAGAGTGCGAGAGACATTGCAGTGTGGGCTCTGGGCCAGAGAGGAGGGGAGACATTGCAGTGTGGGCTCTGAGCCAGAGAAAAGGGGAGACATTGCTGTGTGGGCTCTGGGCCAGAGAGTGCGAGAGACATTGCAGTGTGGGCTCTGGGCCAGAGAGGAGGGTAGACATTGCAGTGTGGGCTCTGGGCCAGTGCAGATGGGAGACATTGCAGTGTGGGCTCTGGGCCAGAGAGGAGGGGAGACACTGCAGAGTTGGCTCTGGGCCAGTGCAGATGGGAGACATTGCAGTGTGGGCTCTGAGCCAGAGAGGAGGAGAGACATTGCAGAGTTGGCTCTGGGCCAGTGCAGATGGGAGACATTGCAGTGTGGGCTCTGGGCCAGAGAGGAGGGGAGACAATGCAGTGTGGTCTCTGGGCCAGAGAGGAGGGGAGACATTGCAGTGTGGGCTCTGGGCCAGAGAGGAGGGGAGACATTGCAGTGTTGGCTCTGAGCCAGAGAGGAGGAGAGACATTGCAGTGTGGGCTGTGGGCCAGAAAGGAGGTGAGACATTGCAATGTGGGCTCTGGGCCAGTGGCGAGGGGAGACATTGCAGTGTGGGCTCTGAGCCAGAGAGGAGGGGAGACATTGCAGTGTGGGCTCTGGGCCAGTGCAGATGGGAGACATTGCAGTGTGGGCTCTGAGCCAGAGAAGAGGGGAGACATTGCTGTGTGGGCTCTGGGCCAGAGAGGAGGGGAGACATTGCAGTGTGGGCTCTGGGCCAGTTGCGAGGTGAGACATTGCAGTGTGGGCTCTGAGCCAGAGAGGAGGAGAGACATTGCAGTGTTGGCTCTGGGCCAGTGCAGATGGGAGACATTGAAGTGTGGGCTCTGGGCCAGAGAGGAGGGGAGACAATGCAGTGTGGGCTCTGGGCCAGAGAGGAGGGGAGACATTGCAGTGTGGGCTCTGGGCCAGAGAGGAGGGGAGACATTGCAGTGTTGGCTCTGAGCCAGAGAGGAGGAGAGACATTGCAGTGTGGGCTCTGGGCCAGAAAGGAGGTGAGACATTGCAATGTGGGCTATGGGCCAGTGGCGAGGGGAGACATTGCAGTGTGGGCTCTGAGCCAGAGAGGAGGGCAGACATTGCAGTGTGGGCTCTGGGCCATGCAGAAGGGAGACATTGCAGTGTGGGCTCTGGGCCAGAGAGTGCGAGAGACATTGCAGTGTGGGCTCTGAGCCAGAGAGGACGGGAGACATTGCAGTGTGGGCTCTGGGCAGAGAGGAGGAGAGTCATTTCAGTGTGGGCTCTGGGCCAGAAAGGAGGGGAGACATTGCAGTGTGGGCTCTGGGCCAGTGTAGAGGGGAGACATTGCAGTGTGGGCTCTGAGCCAGAGAGGAGGGGTGACACTGCAGTGTGGGCTCTGGGCCAGAGAGGAGGGTAGACATTGCAGTGTGGGCTCTGAGCCAGAGAGGAGGGGAGACATTGCAGTGTGTGCTCGGAGCCAGAGAGGAGGGGAGACATTGCAGTGTGGGCTCTGGGCCAGTGCACAGGGGAGATATTGCAGTGTGGGCTCTGGGCCAGTGCAGAGGGGAGACATTGCAGTGTGGGCTCAAAGCCAGAGAGGAGGGGAGACATTGCAGTGTGCGTTCTGAGCCAGAGAGGGGAGACATTGCAGTGTGGGCTCTGGGCCAGTGTAGAGGGGAGACATTGCAGTGTGGGCTCTGAGCCAGAGAGGAGGGGAGACATTGCAGTGTGTGTTCTGAGCCAGAGAGTGGAGACATTGCAATATGGGCTCTGGGCCAGTGCAGAGGGGAGACATTGCAGTGTGGGCTCTGGGCCAGTGCAGAGGGGAGACATTGCAGTGTGGGCTCTGAGCCAGAGAGGATGGGAGACATTGCAGTGTGCGTTCTGAGCCAGAGAGGAGGGGAGACATTGCAGTGTGGGCTCTGAGCCAGTGCAGAGGGGAGACATTGCAGTGTGGGCTCTGAGCCAGTGCAGAGGGGAGACATTGCATTGTGGGCTCTGAGCCAGAGAGGAGGGGGACATTGCAGTGTGGGCTCTGGGCCAGTGCAGAGGGGAGACATTGCAGTGAGGGCTCTGGGCCAGAGAGGAGGGGAGACATTGCAATGTTGGCTCTGGGCCAGAGAGGAGGGGAGACATTGCAGTGTGGGCTCTGGGCCAGAAAGTGCGAGAGACATTGCAGTGTGGGCTCTGGGCAGAGAGGAGGGGAGACATTGCAGTGCGGGCTCTAGGCCAGAGAGTGCGAGAGACATTGCAGTGTGGGCTCTGGGCCAGAGAGGAGGGGAGACATTGCAGTGTGGGCTCTGGGCCAGAGAGGAGGGTAGACATTGCAGTGTGGGCTCTGGGCCAGTGAGGGTGAGAGACATTGCAGTGTGGGCTCTTGGCCAGAGAGTCGAGAGACATTGCAGTGTGGGCTCTGAGCCAGAGAGTGCGAGAGACATTGCAGTGTGGGCTCTGGGCCAGTGAGGGTGAGAGACATTGCAGTGTGGGCTCTTGGCCAGAGAGTCGAGAGACATTGCATTGTGGGCTCTGTGCCAGAGAGTGCGAGAGACATTGCATTGTGGGCTCTGGGCCAGAGAGGAGGGGAGACATTGCAATGTTGGCTCTGGGCCAGAGAGGAGGGGAGACATTGCAGTGTGGGCTCTGAGCCAGAGAAAAGGGGAGACATTGCTGTGTGGGCTCTGGGCCAGAGAGTGCGAGAGACATTGCACTGTGGGCTCTGGGCCAGTGAGGACGGGAGACATTGCAGTGTGGGCTCTGGGCCAGTGTAGAGGGGAGACATTGCAGTGTGGGCTCTGAGCCAGAGAGGAGGGGTGACATTGCAGTGTGGGCTCTGGGCCAGTGCCGATGGGAGACATTGCAGTGTGGGCTCTGGGCCTGAGATGAGGGGAGACATTGCAGTGTGGGCTCTGAGCCAGAGAAGAGGGGAGACATTGCTGTGTGGGCTCTGGGCCAGAGAGGAGGGGAGACATTGCAGTGTGGGCTCTGGGCCAGTGCAGATGGGAGACATTGCAGTGTGGGCTCTGGGCCAGAGAGGAGGGGAGACACTGCAGAGTTGGCTCTGGGCCAGTGCAGATGGGAGACATTGCAGTGTGGGCTCTGAGCCAGAGAGGAGGAGAGACATTGCAGAGTTGGCTCTGGCCCAGTGCAGATGGGAGACATTGCAGTGTGGGCTCTGGGCCAGAGAGGAGGGGAGACAATGCAGTGTGGGCTCTGGGCCAGAGAGGAGGGGAGACATTGCAGTGTGGGCTCTGGGCCAGAGAGGAGGGGAGACATTGCAGTGTTGGCTCTGAGCCAGAGAGGAGGAGAGACATTGCAGTGTGGGCTGTGGGCCAGAAAGGAGGTGAGACATTGCAATGTGGGCTCTGGGCCAGTGGCGAGGTGAGACATTGCAGTGTGGGCTCTGAGCCAGAGAGGAGGGGAGACATTGCAGTGTGGGCTCTGGGCCAGTGCAGATGGGAGACATTGCAGTGTGGGCTCTGAGCCAGAGAAGAGGGGAGACATTGCTTTGTGGGCTCTGGGCCAGAAAGGAGGGGAGACATTGCAGTGTGGGCTCAGGGCCAGTTGCGAGGTGAGACATTGCAGTGTGGGCTCTGAGCCAGAGAGGAGGGGAGACATTGCAGTGTGGGCTTTGGGCCAGAGAGTGCGAGAGACATTGCAGTGTGGGCTCTGGGCCGAGAGGAGTGGAGACATTGCAGTGTGGGCTCTGAGCCAGAGAGGAGGGGAGACATTGCAGTGTGGGCTTTGGGCCAGAGAGTGCGAGAGACATTGCAGTGTGGGCTCTGGGCCGAGTGGAGTGGAGACATTGCAGTGTGGGCTCTGGGCCAGAGAGGAGGGGAGACAGTGCAGTGTGGGCTCTGAGCCAGAGACGAGAGGAGACATTGCAATGTGGGCTCTGGGCCAGAGAGTGCAAGAGACATTGCAGTGTAGGCTCTGGGCAGAGAGGAGGGGAGACATTGCAATGTGGGCTCTGGGCCAGAGAGTGCAAGAGACATTGCAGTGTGGGCTCTGAGCCAGAGAGGAGGGGAGACATTGCAGTGTGTGCTCGGAGCCAGAGAGGAGGGGAGACATTGCAGTGTGGGCTCTGGGCCAGTGCACAGGGGAGATATTGCAGTGTGGGCTCTGGGCCAGTGCAGAGGGGAGACATTGCAGTGTGGGCTCTGAGCCAGAGAGGAGGGGAGACATTGCAGTGTGCGTTCTGAGCCAGAGAGTGGAGACATTGCAATGTGGGCTCTGGGCCAGTGCAGAGGGGAGACATTGCAGTGTGGGCTCTGGGCCAGTGCAGAGGGGAGACATTGCAGTGTGGGCTCTGAGCCAGAGAGGAGGGGAGACATTGCAGTGTGCGTTCTGAGCCAGAGAGGAGGGGAGACATTGCAGTGTGGGCTCTGAGCCAGTGCAGAGGGGAGGCATTGCAGTGTGGACTCTGAGCCAGTGCAGAGGGGAGACCTTGCAGTGTGGGCTCTGGGCCAGAGAGGAGGGGAGACATTGCAATGTGGGCTCTGGGCCAGAGAGGAGGGGAGACATTGCAGTGTGGGCTCTGAGCCATAGAGGAGGGGAGACATTGCAGTGTGGGCTCTGAGCCAGTGCAGAGGGGAGGCATTGCAGTGTGGGCTCTGGGCCAGTGTAGAGGGGAGACATTGCAGTGTGGGCTCTGAGCCAGAGAGGAGGGGTGACACTGCAGTGTGGGCTCTGGGCCAGAGAGGAGGGTAGACATTGCAGTGTGGGCTCTGGGCCAGTGCAGATGGGAGACATTGCAGTGTGGGCTCTGAGCCATAGAGGAGGGGAGACATTGCAGTGTTGGCTCTGAGCCAGACAAGAGAGGAGACATTGCATGGTGGGCTCTGAGCCAGTGCAGAGGGTATACATTGCTGTGTGGGCTCTGGGCCAGAGAGGAGGGGAGACATTGCAATGTGGGCTCTGGGCCAGAGAGGAGGGGAGACATTGCAGTGTGGGCTCTGAGCCATAGAGGAGGGGAGACATTGCAGTGTGGGCTCTGGGCCAGAGAGGAGGGGAGACATTGCAGTGTGGGCTCAGGGCCAGAGAATGCGAGAGACATTGCAGTGTGGGCTCTGGGCCAGAGAGGAGGGGAGACATTTCAGTGTGGGCTCTGGGCCAGAGAATGCGAGAGACATTGCAGTGTGGGCTCTGGGCCAGTGCAGAGGGTATACATTGCTGTGTGGGCTCTGGGCCAGAGAGGAGGGGAGACATTGCAATGTGGGCTCTGGGCCAGAGAGGAGGGGAGACATTGCAGTGTGGGCTCTGAGCCATAGAGGAGGGGAGACATTGCAGTGTGGGCTCTGGGCCAGAGAGGAGGGGAGACATTGCAGTTTGGGCTCAGGGCCAGAGAATGCGAGAGACATTGCTGTGTGGGCTCTGGGCCAGAGAGGAGGGGTGACACTGCAGTGTGGGCTCTGGGCCAGAGAGGAGGGTAGACATTGCAGTGTGGGCTCTGGGCCAGTGCAGATGGGAGACATTGCAGTGTGGGCTCTGAGCCATAGAGGAGGGGAGACATTGCAGTGTTGGCTCTGAGCCAGACAAGAGAGGAGACATTGCAGGGTGGGCTCTGAGCCAGTGCAGAGGGTATACATTGCTGTGTGGGCTCTGGGCCAGAGAGGAGGGGAGACATTGCAATGTGGGCTCTGGGCCAGAGAGGAGGGGAGACATTGCAGTGTGGGCTCTGAGCCATAGAGGAGGGGAGACATTGCAGTGTGGGCTCTGGGCCAGAGAGGAGGGGAGACATTGCAGTGTGGGCTCAGGGCCAGAGAATGCGAGAGACATTGCAGTGTGGGCTCTGGGCCAGAGAGGAGGGGAGACATTTCAGTGTGGGCTCTGGGCCAGAGAATGCGAGAGACATTGCAGTGTGGGCTCTGGGCCAGTGCAGAGGGTATACATTGCTGTGTGGGCTCTGGGCCAGAGAGGAGGGGAGACATTGCAATGTGGGCTCTGGGCCAGAGAGGAGGGGAGACATTGCAGTGTGGGCTCTGAGCCATAGAGGAGGGGAGACATTGCAGTGTGGGCTCTGGGCCAGAGAGGAGGGGAGACATTGCAGTTTGGGCTCAGGGCCAGAGAATGCGAGAGACATTGCTGTGTGGGCTCTGGGCCAGAGAGGAGGGGAGACATTGCAATGTGGGCTCTGGGCCAGAGAGGAGGGGAGACATTGCAGTGTGGGCTCTGAGCCATAGAGGAGGGGAGACATTGCAGTGTGGGCTCTGGGCCAGAGAGGAGGGTAGACATTGCATTGTGGGCTCTGTGCCAGAGAGTGCGAGAGACATTGCAGTGTGGGCTCTGAGCCATAGAGGAGGGGAGACATTGCAGTGTGGGCTCTGGGCCAGAGAGGAGGGGAGACATTGCAGTTTGGGCTCAGGGCCAGAGAATGCGAGAGACATTGCTGTGTGGGCTCTGGGCCAGAGAGGAGGGGTGACACTGCAGTGTGGGCTCTGGGCCAGAGAGGAGGGTAGACATTGCAGTGTGGGCTCTGGGCCAGTGCAGATGGGAGACATTGCAGTGTGGGCTCTGAGCCATAGAGGAGGGGAGACATTGCAGTGTTGGCTCTGAGCCAGACAAGAGAGGAGACATTGCAGGGTGGGCTCTGAGCCAGTGCAGAGGGTATACATTGCTGTGTGGGCTCTGGGCCAGAGAGGAGGGGAGACATTGCAATGTGGGCTCTGGGCCAGAGAGGAGGGGAGACATTGCAGTGTGGGCTCTGAGCCATAGAGGAGGGGAGACATTGCAGTGTGGGCTCTGGGCCAGAGAGGAGGGGAGACATTGCAGTGTGGGCTCAGGGCCAGAGAATGCGAGAGACATTGCAGTGTGGGCTCTGGGCCAGAGAGGAGGGGAGACATTTCAGTGTGGGCTCTGGGCCAGAGAATGCGAGAGACATTGCAGTGTGGGCTCTGGGCCAGTGCAGAGGGTATACATTGCTGTGTGGGCTCTGGGCCAGAGAGGAGGGGAGACATTGCAATGTGGGCTCTGGGCCAGAGAGGAGGGGAGACATTGCAGTGTGGGCTCTGAGCCATAGAGGAGGGGAGACATTGCAGTGTGGGCTCTGGGCCAGAGAGGAGGGGAGACATTGCAGTTTGGGCTCAGGGCCAGAGAATGCGAGAGACATTGCTGTGTGGGCTCTGGGCCAGAGAGGAGGGGAGACATTGCAATGTGGGCTCTGGGCCAGAGAGGAGGGGAGACATTGCAGTGTGGGCTCTGAGCCATAGAGGAGGGGAGACATTGCAGTGTGGGCTCTGGGCCAGAGAGGAGGGTAGACATTGCATTGTGGGCTCTGTGCCAGAGAGTGCGAGAGACATTGCAGTGTGGGCTCTGGGCCAGAGAGGAGGGGAGACATTGCAGTGTGGGCTCTGAGCCAGAGAAAAGGGGAGACATTGCTGTGTGGGCTCTGGGCCAGAGAGTGCGAGAGACATTGCAGTGTGGGCTCTGGGCCAGAGAGGAGGGTAGACATTGCAGTGTGGGCTCTGGGCCAGTGCAGATGGGAGACATTGCAGTGTGGGCTCTGGGCCAGAGAGGAGGGGAGACACTGCAGAGTTGGCTCTGGGCCAGTGCAGATGGGAGACATTGCAGTGTGGGCTCTGAGCCAGAGAGGAGGAGAGACATTGCAGAGTTGGCTCTGGGCCAGTGCAGATGGGAGACATTGCAGTGTGGGCTCTGGGCCAGAGAGGAGGGGAGACAATGCAGTGTGGTCTCTGGGCCAGAGAGGAGGGGAGACATTGCAGTGTGGGCTCTGGGCCAGAGAGGAGGGGAGACATTGCAGTGTTGGCTCTGAGCCAGAGAGGAGGAGAGACATTGCAGTGTGGGCTGTGGGCCAGAAAGGAGGTGAGACATTGCAATGTGGGCTCTGGGCCAGTGGCGAGGGGAGACATTGCAGTGTGGGCTCTGAGCCAGAGAGGAGGGGAGACATTGCAGTGTGGGCTCTGGGCCAGTGCAGATGGGAGACATTGCAGTGTGGGCTCTGAGCCAGAGAAGAGGGGAGACATTGCTGTGTGGGCTCTGGGCCAGAGAGGAGGGGAGACATTGCAGTGTGGGCTCTGGGCCAGTTGCGAGGTGAGACATTGCAGTGTGGGCTCTGAGCCAGAGAGGAGGAGAGACATTGCAGTGTTGGCTCTGGGCCAGTGCAGATGGGAGACATTGAAGTGTGGGCTCTGGGCCAGAGAGGAGGGGAGACAATGCAGTGTGGGCTCTGGGCCAGAGAGGAGGGGAGACATTGCAGTGTGGGCTCTGGGCCAGAGAGGAGGGGAGACATTGCAGTGTTGGCTCTGAGCCAGAGAGGAGGAGAGACATTGCAGTGTGGGCTCTGGGCCAGAAAGGAGGTGAGACATTGCAATGTGGGCTATGGGCCAGTGGCGAGGGGAGACATTGCAGTGTGGGCTCTGAGCCAGAGAGGAGGGCAGACATTGCAGTGTGGGCTCTGGGCCATGCAGAAGGGAGACATTGCAGTGTGGGCTCTGGGCCAGAGAGTGCGAGAGACATTGCAGTGTGGGCTCTGAGCCAGAGAGGACGGGAGACATTGCAGTGTGGGCTCTGGGCAGAGAGGAGGAGAGTCATTTCAGTGTGGGCTCTGGGCCAGAAAGGAGGGGAGACATTGCAGTGTGGGCTCTGGGCCAGTGTAGAGGGGAGACATTGCAGTGTGGGCTCTGAGCCAGAGAGGAGGGGTGACACTGCAGTGTGGGCTCTGGGCCAGAGAGGAGGGTAGACATTGCAGTGTGGGCTCTGGGCCAGTGCCGATGGGAGACATTGCAGTGTGGGCTCTGGGCCTGAGAGGAGGGGAGACATTGCAGTGTGGGCTCTGAGCCAGAGAAGAGGGGAGACATTGCTGTGTGGGCTCTGGGCCAGAGAGGAGGGGAGACATTGCAGTGTGGGCTCTGGGCCAGTTGCGAGGTGAGACATTGCAGTGTGGGCTCTGAGCCAGAGAGGAGGAGAGACATTGCAGTGTTGGCTCTGGGCCAGTGCAGATGGGAGACATTGAAGTGTGGGCTCTGGGCCAGAGAGGAGGGGAGACAATGCAGTGTGGGCTCTGGGCCAGAGAGGAGGGGAGACATTGCAGTGTGGGCTCTGGGCCAGAGAGGAGGGGAGACATTGCAGTGTTGGCTCTGAGCCAGAGAGGAGGAGAGACATTGCAGTGTGGGCTCTGGGCCAGAAAGGAGGTGAGACATTGCAATGTGGGCTATGGGCCAGTGGCGAGGGGAGACATTGCAGTGTGGGCTCTGAGCCAGAGAGGAGGGCAGACATTGCAGTGTGGGCTCTGGGCCATGCAGAAGGGAGACATTGCAGTGTGGGCTCTGGGCCAGAGAGTGCGAGAGACATTGCAGTGTGGGCTCTGAGCCAGAGAGGACGGGAGACATTGCAGTGTGGGCTCTGGGCAGAGAGGAGGAGAGTCATTTCAGTGTGGGCTCTGGGCCAGAAAGGAGGGGAGACATTGCAGTGTGGGCTCTGGGCCAGTGCAGATGGGAGACATTGCAGTGTGGGCTCTGAGCCATAGAGGAGGGGAGACATTGCAGTGTTGGCTCTGAGCCAGACAAGAGAGGAGACATTGCATGGTGGGCTCTGAGCCAGTGCAGAGGGTATACATTGCTGTGTGGGCTCTGGGCCAGAGAGGAGGGGAGACATTGCAATGTGGGCTCTGGGCCAGAGAGGAGGGGAGACATTGCAGTGTGGGCTCTGAGCCATAGAGGAGGGGAGACATTGCAGTGTGGGCTCTGGGCCAGAGAGGAGGGGAGACATTGCAGTGTGGGCTCAGGGCCAGAGAATGCGAGAGACATTGCAGTGTGGGCTCTGGGCCAGAGAGGAGGGGAGACATTTCAGTGTGGGCTCTGGGCCAGAGAATGCGAGAGACATTGCAGTGTGGGCTCTGGGCCAGTGCAGAGGGTATACATTGCTGTGTGGGCTCTGGGCCAGAGAGGAGGGGAGACATTGCAATGTGGGCTCTGGGCCAGAGAGGAGGGGAGACATTGCAGTGTGGGCTCTGAGCCATAGAGGAGGGGAGACATTGCAGTGTGGGCTCTGGGCCAGAGAGGAGGGGAGACATTGCAGTTTGGGCTCAGGGCCAGAGAATGCGAGAGACATTGCTGTGTGGGCTCTGGGCCAGAGAGGAGGGGTGACACTGCAGTGTGGGCTCTGGGCCAGAGAGGAGGGTAGACATTGCAGTGTGGGCTCTGGGCCAGTGCAGATGGGAGACATTGCAGTGTGGGCTCTGAGCCATAGAGGAGGGGAGACATTGCAGTGTTGGCTCTGAGCCAGACAAGAGAGGAGACATTGCAGGGTGGGCTCTGAGCCAGTGCAGAGGGTATACATTGCTGTGTGGGCTCTGGGCCAGAGAGGAGGGGAGACATTGCAATGTGGGCTCTGGGCCAGAGAGGAGGGGAGACATTGCAGTGTGGGCTCTGAGCCATAGAGGAGGGGAGACATTGCAGTGTGGGCTCTGGGCCAGAGAGGAGGGGAGACATTGCAGTGTGGGCTCAGGGCCAGAGAATGCGAGAGACATTGCAGTGTGGGCTCTGGGCCAGAGAGGAGGGGAGACATTTCAGTGTGGGCTCTGGGCCAGAGAATGCGAGAGACATTGCAGTGTGGGCTCTGGGCCAGTGCAGAGGGTATACATTGCTGTGTGGGCTCTGGGCCAGAGAGGAGGGGAGACATTGCAATGTGGGCTCTGGGCCAGAGAGGAGGGGAGACATTGCAGTGTGGGCTCTGAGCCATAGAGGAGGGGAGACATTGCAGTGTGGGCTCTGGGCCAGAGAGGAGGGGAGACATTGCAGTTTGGGCTCAGGGCCAGAGAATGCGAGAGACATTGCTGTGTGGGCTCTGGGCCAGAGAGGAGGGGAGACATTGCAATGTGGGCTCTGGGCCAGAGAGGAGGGGAGACATTGCAGTGTGGGCTCTGAGCCATAGAGGAGGGGAGACATTGCAGTGTGGGCTCTGGGCCAGAGAGGAGGGTAGACATTGCATTGTGGGCTCTGTGCCAGAGAGTGCGAGAGACATTGCAGTGTGGGCTCTGAGCCATAGAGGAGGGGAGACATTGCAGTGTGGGCTCTGGGCCAGAGAGGAGGGGAGACATTGCAGTTTGGGCTCAGGGCCAGAGAATGCGAGAGACATTGCTGTGTGGGCTCTGGGCCAGAGAGGAGGGGTGACACTGCAGTGTGGGCTCTGGGCCAGAGAGGAGGGTAGACATTGCAGTGTGGGCTCTGGGCCAGTGCAGATGGGAGACATTGCAGTGTGGGCTCTGAGCCATAGAGGAGGGGAGACATTGCAGTGTTGGCTCTGAGCCAGACAAGAGAGGAGACATTGCAGGGTGGGCTCTGAGCCAGTGCAGAGGGTATACATTGCTGTGTGGGCTCTGGGCCAGAGAGGAGGGGAGACATTGCAATGTGGGCTCTGGGCCAGAGAGGAGGGGAGACATTGCAGTGTGGGCTCTGAGCCATAGAGGAGGGGAGACATTGCAGTGTGGGCTCTGGGCCAGAGAGGAGGGGAGACATTGCAGTGTGGGCTCAGGGCCAGAGAATGCGAGAGACATTGCAGTGTGGGCTCTGGGCCAGAGAGGAGGGGAGACATTTCAGTGTGGGCTCTGGGCCAGAGAATGCGAGAGACATTGCAGTGTGGGCTCTGGGCCAGTGCAGAGGGTATACATTGCTGTGTGGGCTCTGGGCCAGAGAGGAGGGGAGACATTGCAATGTGGGCTCTGGGCCAGAGAGGAGGGGAGACATTGCAGTGTGGGCTCTGAGCCATAGAGGAGGGGAGACATTGCAGTGTGGGCTCTGGGCCAGAGAGGAGGGGAGACATTGCAGTTTGGGCTCAGGGCCAGAGAATGCGAGAGACATTGCTGTGTGGGCTCTGGGCCAGAGAGGAGGGGAGACATTGCAATGTGGGCTCTGGGCCAGAGAGGAGGGGAGACATTGCAGTGTGGGCTCTGAGCCATAGAGGAGGGGAGACATTGCAGTGTGGGCTCTGGGCCAGAGAGGAGGGTAGACATTGCATTGTGGGCTCTGTGCCAGAGAGTGCGAGAGACATTGCAGTGTGGGCTCTGGGCCAGAGAGGAGGGGAGACATTGCAGTGTGGGCTCTGAGCCAGAGAAAAGGGGAGACATTGCTGTGTGGGCTCTGGGCCAGAGAGTGCGAGAGACATTGCAGTGTGGGCTCTGGGCCAGAGAGGAGGGTAGACATTGCAGTGTGGGCTCTGGGCCAGTGCAGATGGGAGACATTGCAGTGTGGGCTCTGGGCCAGAGAGGAGGGGAGACACTGCAGAGTTGGCTCTGGGCCAGTGCAGATGGGAGACATTGCAGTGTGGGCTCTGAGCCAGAGAGGAGGAGAGACATTGCAGAGTTGGCTCTGGGCCAGTGCAGATGGGAGACATTGCAGTGTGGGCTCTGGGCCAGAGAGGAGGGGAGACAATGCAGTGTGGTCTCTGGGCCAGAGAGGAGGGGAGACATTGCAGTGTGGGCTCTGGGCCAGAGAGGAGGGGAGACATTGCAGTGTTGGCTCTGAGCCAGAGAGGAGGAGAGACATTGCAGTGTGGGCTGTGGGCCAGAAAGGAGGTGAGACATTGCAATGTGGGCTCTGGGCCAGTGGCGAGGGGAGACATTGCAGTGTGGGCTCTGAGCCAGAGAGGAGGGGAGACATTGCAGTGTGGGCTCTGGGCCAGTGCAGATGGGAGACATTGCAGTGTGGGCTCTGAGCCAGAGAAGAGGGGAGACATTGCTGTGTGGGCTCTGGGCCAGAGAGGAGGGGAGACATTGCAGTGTGGGCTCTGGGCCAGTTGCGAGGTGAGACATTGCAGTGTGGGCTCTGAGCCAGAGAGGAGGAGAGACATTGCAGTGTTGGCTCTGGGCCAGTGCAGATGGGAGACATTGAAGTGTGGGCTCTGGGCCAGAGAGGAGGGGAGACAATGCAGTGTGGGCTCTGGGCCAGAGAGGAGGGGAGACATTGCAGTGTGGGCTCTGGGCCAGAGAGGAGGGGAGACATTGCAGTGTTGGCTCTGAGCCAGAGAGGAGGAGAGACATTGCAGTGTGGGCTCTGGGCCAGAAAGGAGGTGAGACATTGCAATGTGGGCTATGGGCCAGTGGCGAGGGGAGACATTGCAGTGTGGGCTCTGAGCCAGAGAGGAGGGCAGACATTGCAGTGTGGGCTCTGGGCCATGCAGAAGGGAGACATTGCAGTGTGGGCTCTGGGCCAGAGAGTGCGAGAGACATTGCAGTGTGGGCTCTGAGCCAGAGAGGACGGGAGACATTGCAGTGTGGGCTCTGGGCAGAGAGGAGGAGAGTCATTTCAGTGTGGGCTCTGGGCCAGAAAGGAGGGGAGACATTGCAGTGTGGGCTCTGGGCCAGTGTAGAGGGGAGACATTGCAGTGTGGGCTCTGAGCCAGAGAGGAGGGGTGACACTGCAGTGTGGGCTCTGGGCCAGAGAGGAGGGTAGACATTGCAGTGTGGGCTCTGGGCCAGTGCCGATGGGAGACATTGCAGTGTGGGCTCTGGGCCTGAGAGGAGGGGAGACATTGCAGTGTGGGCTCTGAGCCAGAGAAGAGGGGAGACATTGCTGTGTGGGCTCTGGGCCAGAGAGGAGGGCAGACATTGCAGTGTGGGCTCTGGGCCAGTTGCGAGGTGAGACATTGCAGTGTGGGCTCTGAGCCAGAGAGGAGGGGAGACATTGCAGTGTGGGCTCTGGGCCAGAGAGGAGGGGAGACATTGCAGTGTGGGCTCTGAGCCAGAGAGGAGGAGAGACATTGCAGAGTTGGCTCTGGCCCAGTGCAGATGGGAGACATTGCAGTGTGGGCTCTGGGCCAGAGAGGAGGGGAGACAATGCAGTGTGGGCTCTGGGCCAGAGAGGAGGGGAGACATTGCAGTGTGGGCTCTGGGCCAGAGAGGAGGGGAGACATTGCAGTGTTGGCTCTGAGCCAGAGAGGAGGGGAGACATTGCAGTGTGGGCTGTGGGCCAGAAAGGAGGTGAGACATTGCAATGTGGGCTCTGGGCCAGTGGCGAGGTGAGACATTGCAGTGTGGGCTCTGAGCCAGAGAGGAGGGGAGACATTGCAGTGTGGGCTCTGGGCCAGTGCAGATGGGAGACATTGCAGTGTGGGCTCTGAGCCAGAGAAGAGGGGAGACATTGCTGTGTGGGTTCTGGGCCAGAGAGGAGGGGAGACATTGCAGTGTGGGCTCAGGGCCAGTTGCGAGGTGAGACATTGCAGTGTGGGCTCTGAGCCAGAGAGGAGGGGAGACATTGCAGTGTGGGCTTTGGGCCAGAGAGTGCGAGAGACATTGCAGTGTGGGCTCTGGGCCGAGAGGAGTGGAGACATTGCAGTGTGGGCTCTGAGCCAGAGAGGAGGGGAGACATTGCAGTGTGGGCTTTGGGCCAGAGAGTGCGAGAGACATTGCAGTGTGGGCTCTGGGCCGAGAGGAGTGGAGACATTGCAGTGTGGGCTCTGGGCCAGAGAGGAGGGGAGACAGTGCAGTGTGGGCTCTGAGCCAGAGACGAGAGGAGACATTGCAATGTGGGCTCTGGGCCAGAGAGTGCAAGAGACATTGCAGTGTAGGCTCTGGGCAGAGAGGAGGGGAGACATTGCAATGTGGGCTCTGGGCCAGAGAGTGCAAGAGACATTGCAGTGTGGGCTCTGAGCCAGAGAGGAGGGGAGACATTGCAGTGTGTGCTCGGAGCCAGAGAGGAGGGGAGACATTGCAGTGTGGGCTCTGGGCCAGTGCACAGGGGAGATATTGCAGTGTGGGCTCTGTGCCAGTGCAGAGGGGAGACATTGCAGTGTGGGCTCTGAGCCAGAGAGGAGGGGAGACATTGCAGTGTGCGTTCTGAGCCAGAGAGTGGAGACATTGCAATGTGGGCTCTGGGCCAGTGCAGAGGGGAGACATTGCAGTGTGGGCTCTGGGCCAGTGCAGAGGGGAGACATTGCAGTGTGGGCTCTGAGCCAGAGAGGAGGGGAGACATTGCAGTGTGGGCTCAGGGCCAGTTGCGAGGTGAGACATTGCAGTGTGGGCTCTGAGCCAGAGAGGAGGGGAGACATTGCAGTGTGGGCTTTGGGCCAGAGAGTGCGAGAGACATTGCAGTGTGGGCTCTGGGCCGAGAGGAGTGGAGACATTGCAGTGTGGGCTCTGAGCCAGAGAGGAGGGGAGACATTGCAGTGTGGGCTTTGGGCCAGAGAGTGCGAGAGACATTGCAGTGTGGGCTCTGGGCCGAGAGGAGTGGAGACATTGCAGTGTGGGCTCTGGGCCAGAGAGGAGGGGAGACAGTGCAGTGTGGGCTCTGAGCCAGAGACGAGAGGAGACATTGCAATGTGGGCTCTGGGCCAGAGAGTGCAAGAGACATTGCAGTGTAGGCTCTGGGCAGAGAGGAGGGGAGACATTGCAATGTGGGCTCTGGGCCAGAGAGTGCAAGAGACATTGCAGTGTGGGCTCTGAGCCAGAGAGGAGGGGAGACATTGCAGTGTGTGCTCGGAGCCAGAGAGGAGGGGAGACATTGCAGTGTGGGCTCTGGGCCAGTGCACAGGGGAGATATTGCAGTGTGGGCTCTGGGCCAGTGCAGAGGGGAGACATTGCAGTGTGGGCTCTGAGCCAGAGAGGAGGGGAGACATTGCAGTGTGCGTTCTGAGCCAGAGAGTGGAGACATTGCAATGTGGGCTCTGGGCCAGTGCAGAGGGGAGACATTGCAGTGTGGGCTCTGGGCCAGAGAGGAGGGGAGACATTGCAATGTGGGCTCTGGGCCAGAGAGGAGGGGAGACATTGCAGTGTGGGCTCTGAGCCATAGAGGAGGGGAGACATTGCAGTGTGGGCTCTGAGCCAGTGCAGAGGGGAGGCATTGCAGTGTGGGCTCTGGGCCAGTGTAGAGGGGAGACATTGCAGTGTGGGCTCTGAGCCAGAGAGGAGGGGTGACACTGCAGTGTGGGCTCTGGGCCAGAGAGGAGGGTAGACATTGCAGTGTGGGCTCTGGGCCAGTGCAGATGGGAGACATTGCATTGTGGGCTCTGAGCCATAGAGGAGGGGAGACATTGCAGTGTTGGCTCTGAGCCAGACAAGAGAGGAGACATTGCAGGGTGGGCTCTGAGCCAGTGCAGAGGGTATACATTGCTGTGTGGGCTCTGGGCCAGAGAGGAGGGGAGACATTGCAATGTGGGCTCTGGGCCAGAGAGGAGGGGAGACATTGCAGTGTGGGCTCTGAGCCATAGAGGAGGGGAGACATTGCAGTGTGGGCTCTGGGCCAGAGAGGAGGGGAGACATTGCAGTGTGGGCTCAGGGCCAGAGAATGCGAGAGACATTGCAGTGTGGGCTCTGGGCCAGAGAGGAGGGGAGACATTTCAGTGTGGGCTCTGGGCCAGAGAATGCGAGAGACATTGCAGTATGGGCTCTGGGCCAGTGCAGAGGGTATACATTGCTGTGTGGGCTCTGGGCCAGAGAGGAGGGGAGACATTGCAATGTGGGCTCTGGGCCAGAGAGGAGGGGAGACATTGCAGTGTGGGCTCTGAGCCATAGAGGAGGGGAGACATTGCAGTGTGGGCTCTGGGCCAGAGAGGAGGGGAGACATTGCAGTTTGGGCTCAGGGCCAGAGAATGCGAGAGACATTGCTGTGTGGGCTCTGGGCCAGAGAGGAGGGGTGACACTGCAGTGTGGGCTCTGGGCCAGAGAGGAGGGTAGACATTGCAGTGTGGGCTCTGGGCCAGTGCAGATGGGAGACATTGCAGTGTGGGCTCTGAGCCATAGAGGAGGGGAGACATTGCAGTGTTGGCTCTGAGCCAGACAAGAGAGGAGACATTGCAGGGTGGGCTCTGAGCCAGTTCAGAGGGTATACATTGCTGTGTGGGCTCTGGGCCAGAGAGGAGGGGAGACATTGCAATGTGGGCTCTGGGCCAGAGAGGAGGGGAGACATTGCAGTGTGGGCTCTGAGCCATAGAGGAGGGGAGACATTGCAGTGTGGGCTCTGGGCCAGAGAGGAGGGGAGACATTGCAGTGTGGGCTCAGGGCCAGAGAATGCGAGAGACATTGCAGTGTGGGCTCTGGGCCAGAGAGGAGGGGAGACATTTCAGTGTGGGCTCTGGGCCAGAGAATGCGAGAGACATTGCAGTGTGGGCTCTGGGCCAGTGCAGAGGGTATACATTGCTGTGTGGGCTCTGGGCCAGAGAGGAGGGGAGACATTGCAATGTGGGCTCTGGGCCAGAGAGGAGGGGAGACATTGCAGTGTGGGCTCTGAGCCATAGAGGAGGGGAGACATTGCAGTGTGGGCTCTGGGCCAGAGAGGAGGGGAGACATTGCAGTTTGGGCTCAGGGCCAGAGAATGCGAGAGACATTGTTGTGTGGGCTCTGGGCCAGAGAGGAGGGGAGACATTGCAATGTGGGCTCTGGGCCAGAGAGGAGGGGAGACATTGCAGTGTGGGCTCTGAGCCATAGAGGAGGGGAGACATTGCAGTGTGGGCTCTGGGCCAGAGAGGAGGGTAGACATTGCATTGTGGGCTCTGTGCCAGAGAGTGCGAGAGACATTGCAGTGTGGGCTCTGGGCCAGAGAGGAGGGGAGACATTGCAGTGTGGGCTCTGAGCCAGAGAAAAGGGGAGACATTGCTGTGTGGGCTCTGGGCCAGAGAGTGCGAGAGACATTGCAGTGTGGGCTCTGGGCCAGAGAGGAGGGTAGACATTGCAGTGTGGGCTCTGGGCCAGTGCAGATGGGAGACATTGCAGTGTGGGCTCTGGGCCAGAGAGGAGGGGAGACACTGCAGAGTTGGCTCTGGGCCAGTGCAGATGGGAGACATTGCAGTGTGGGCTCTGAGCCGGAGAGGAGGAGAGACATTGCAGAGTTGGCTCTGGGCCAGTGCAGATGGGAGACATTGCAGTGTGGGCTCTGGGCCAGAGAGGAGGGGAGACAATGCAGTGTGGTCTCTGGGCCAGAGAGGAGGGGAGACATTGCAGTGTGGGCTCTGGGCCAGAGAGGAGGGGAGACATTGCAGTGTTGGCTCTGAGCCAGAGAGGAGGAGAGACATTGCAGTGTGGGCTGTGGGCCAGAAAGGAGGTGAGACATTGCAATGTGGGCTCTGGGCCAGTGGCGAGGGGAGACATTGCAGTGTGGGCTCTGAGCCAGAGAGGAGGGGAGACATTGCAGTGTGGGCTCTGGGCCAGTGCAGATGGGAGACATTGCAGTGTGGGCTCTGAGCCAGAGAAGAGGGGAGACATTGCTGTGTGGGCTGTGGGCCAGAGAGGAGGGGAGACATTGCAGTGTGGGCTCTGGGCCAGTTGCGAGGTGAGACATTGCAGTGTGGGCTCTGAGCCAGAGAGGAGGAGAGACATTGCAGTGTTGGCTCTGGGCCAGTGCAGATGGGAGACATTGAAGTGTGGGCTCTGGGCCAGAGAGGAGGGGAGACAATGCAGTGTGGGCTCTGGGCCAGGGAGGAGGGGAGACATTGCAGTGTGGGCTCTGGGCCAGAGAGGAGGGGAGACATTGCAGTGTTGGCTCTGAGCCAGAGAGGAGGAGAGACATTGCAGTGTGGGCTCTGGGCCAGAAAGGAGGTGAGACATTGCAATGTGGGCTATGGGCCAGTGGCGAGGGGAGACATTGCAGTGTGGGCTCTGAGCCAGAGAGGAGGGCAGACATTGCAGTGTGGGCTCTGGGCCATGCAGAAGGGAGACATTGCAGTGTGGGCTCTGGGCCAGAGAGTGCGAGAGACATTGCAGTGTGGGCTCTGAGCCAGAGAGGACGGGAGACATTGCAGTGTGGGCTCTGGGCAGAGAGGAGGAGAGTCATTTCAGTGTGGGCTCTGGGCCAGAAAGGAGGGGAGACATTGCAGTGTGGGCTCTGGGCCAGTGTAGAGGGGAGACATTGCAGTGTGGGCTCTGAGCCAGAGAGGAGGGGTGACACTGCAGTGTGGGCTCTGGGCCAGAGAGGAGGGTAGACATTGCAGTGTGGGCTCTGGGCCAGTGCCGATGGGAGACATTGCAGTGTGGGCTCTGGGCCTGAGAGGAGGGGAGACATTGCAGTGTGGGCTCTGAGCCAGAGAAGAGGGGAGACATTGCTGTGTGGGCTCTGGGCCAGAGAGGAGGGCAGACATTGCAGTGTGGGCTCTGGGCCAGTTGCGAGGTGAGACATTGCAGTGTGGGCTCTGAGCCAGAGAGGAGGAGAGACATCGCAGTGTTGGCTCTGGGCCAGAGAGAAGGGGAGACATTGCAGTGTGGGCTGTGGGCCAGAGAGGAGGGGAGACATTGCAGTGTGGGCTCTGGGCCAGAGAGAAGGGGAGACATTGCAGTGTGGGCTGTGGGCCAGAGAGGAGGGGAGACATTGCAGTGTTGGCTCTGAGCCAGAGAGGAGGAGAGACATTGCAGTGTGGGCTCTGGGCCAGAAAGGAGGTGAGACATTGCAATGTGGGCTATGGGCCAGTGGCGAGGGGAGACATTGCAGTGTGGGCTCTGAGCCAGAGAGGAGGGGAGACATTGCAGTGTGGGCTCTGGGTCAGTGCAGAAGGGAGACATTGCAGTGTGGGCTCTGGGCCAGAAAGGAGGGGAGACATTGCAGTGTGGGCTCTGGGTCAGTGCAGAAGGGAGACATTGCAGTGTGGGCTCTGGGCAGAGAGGAGGAGAGTCATTGCAGTGTGGGCTCTGAGCCAGAGAGGAGGAGAGACATTGCAGTGTGGGCTCTGGGCCAGTGGAGAGGGGAGACATTGCAGTGTGGGCTCTGAGCCAGAGAGGAGGAGAGATATTGCAGTGTGGGCTCTGGGCCAGAGAGGAGGAGAGACATTGCAGTGCGGGCTCTGGGCAGAGAGGAGGAGAGATATTGCAGTGTGGGCTCTGTGCCAGAGAGGAGGAGAGACATTGCAGTGTTGGCTCTGAGCCAAAGAGGACGGGAGACATTGCAGTGTGAGCTCTGGGCAGAGAGGAGGAGAGACATTGCAGTGTGGGCTCTGGGCCAGAGAGGAGGGGAGACACTGCAGTGTGGGCTCGAGGCCAGAGAGTGCAAGAGACATTGCAGTGTGGGCTCTGAACCAGTGCAGAGGGGAGACATTGCAATGTGGGCTCTGTGCCAGTGCAGAGGGGAGACAATGCAGTGTGGGCTCTGGGCCAGGACAGAGGGGAGACATTGCAGTGTTGGCTCTGGGCCAGAAAGGAGGGGAGACATTGCAGTGTGGGCTCTGAGCCAGAGAGGAGGGGAGACATTGCAGTGTGGGCTCTGGGCCAGAAAGGAGGGGAGACATTGCAGTGTGGGCTCTGGGCCAGAAAGGAGGGGAGACATTGCAGTGTTGGCTCTGGGCCAGAAAGGAGGGGAGACATTGCAGTGTGGGCTCTGAGCCAGAGAGGAGGGGAGACATTGCAGTGTGGGCTCTGGGCCAGAAAGGAGGGGAGGCATTGCAGTGTGGGCTCTGGGCCAGAAAGGAGGGGAGACATTGCAGTGTTGGCTCTGGGCCAGAAAGGAGGGGAGACATTGCAGTGTGGGCTCTGAGCCAGAGAGGAGGGGAGACATTGCAGTGTGGGCTCTGGGCCAGAAAGGAGGGGAGGCATTGCAGCGTGGGCTCTGGGCCAGAAAGGAGGGGAGGCATTGCAGTGTGGGCTCTGGGCCAGAAAGGAGGGGAGGCATTGCAGTGTGGGCTCTGGGCCAGAGAGGAGGGGAGACATTGCAGTGTGGGCTCTGGGCCAGAAAGGAGGGGAGGCATTGCAGTGTGGGCTCTGGGCCAGAAAGGAGGGGAGGCATTGCAGTGTGGACTCTGGGCCAGAGAGGAGGAGAGACATTGCAGTGTGGGCTCTGGGCAGAGAGGAGGAGAGACATTGCAGTGTGGGCTCTGGGCCAGAAAGGAGGGGAGGCATTGCAGTGTGGGCTCTGGGTCAGAAAGGAGGGGAGGCATTGCAGTGTGGGCTCTGGGCCAGAGAGGAGGAGAGACATTGCAGTGTGGGCTCTGGGCAGAGAGGAGGAGAGACATTGCAGTGTGGGCTCTGGGCCAGAAAGGAGGGGAGGCATTGCAGTGTGGGCTCTGGGCCAGAGAGGAGGAGAGACATTGCAGTGTGGGCTCTGGGCCAGAAAGGAGGGGAGGCATTGCAGTGTGGGCTCTGGGCCAGAGAGGAGGAGAGACATTGCAGTGTGGGCTCTGGGCAGAGAGGAGGAGAGACATTGCAGTGTGGGCTCTGGGCCAGAAAGGAGGGGAGGCATTGCAGTGTGGGCTCTGGGCCAGAGAGGAGGAGAGACATTGCAGTGTGGGCTCTGGGCCAGAAAGGAGGGGAGGCATTGCAGTGTGGGCTCTGGGCAGAGAGGAGGGTAGACATTGCAGTGTGGGTCTGGGCCAGAGAGGAGGGTAGACATTGCAGTGTGGGTCTGGGCCAGAGAGTGCGAGAAACTTTGCAGTGTGGGCTCTGGGCCAGAGAGGAGGGGAGACATTGCAGTGTGGGCTCTGGGTCAGTGCAGAAGGGAGACATTGCAGTGTGGGCTCTGGGCCAGAAAGGAGAGGAGACATTGCAGTGTGGGCTCTGGGTCGGTGCAGAAGGGAGACATTGCAGTGTGGGCTCTGGGCAGAGAGGAGGAGAGTCATTGCAGTGTGGGCTCTGAGCCAGAGAGGAGGAGAGACATTGCAGTGTGGGCTCTGGGCCAGTGGAGAGGGGAGACATTGCAGTGTGGGCTCTGAGCCAGAGAGGAGGAGAGATATTGCAGTGTGGGCTCTGGGCCAGAGAGGAGGAGAGACATTGCAGTGCGGGCTCTGGGCAGAGAGGAGGAGAGATATTGCAGTGTGGGCTCTGTGCCAGAGAGGAGGAGAGACATTGCAGTGTTGGCTCTGAGCCAGAGAGGACGGGAGACATTGCAGTGTGAGCTCTGGGCAGAGAGGAGGAGAGACATTGCAGTGTGGGCTCTGGGCCAGAGAGGAGGGGAGACACTGCAGTGTGGGCTCTAGGCCAGAGAGTGCAAGAGACATTGCAGTGTGGGCTCTGAACCAGTGCAGAGGGGAGACATTGCAATGTGGGCTCTGTGCCAGTGCAGAGGGGAGACAATGCAGTGTGGGCTCTGGGCCAGGACAGAGGGGAGACATTGCAGTGTTGGCTCTGGGCCAGAAAGGAGGGGAGACATTGCAGTGTGGGCTCTGAGCCAGAGAGGAGGGGAGACATTGCAGTGTGGGCTCTGGGCCAGAAAGGAGGGGAGACATTGCAGTGTGGGCTCTGGGCCAGAAAGGAGGGGAGACATTGCAGTGTTGGCTCTGGGCCAGAAAGGAGGGGAGACATTGCAGTGTGGGCTCTGAGCCAGAGAGGAGGGGAGACATTGCAGTGTGGGCTCTGGGCCAGAAAGGAGGGGAGGCATTGCAGTGTGGGCTCTGGGCCAGAAAGGAGGGGAGACATTGCAGTGTTGGCTCTGGGCCAGAAAGGAGGGGAGACATTGTAGTGTGGGCTCTGAGCCAGAGAGGAGGGGAGACATTGCAGTGTGGGCTCTGAGCCAGAGAGGAGGGGAGGCATTTCAGTGTGGGCTCTGGGCCAGAAAGGAGGGGAGGCATTGCAGTGTGGGCTCTGGGCCAGAAAGGAGGGGAGGCATTGCAGTGTGGGCTCTGGGCCAGAGAGGAGGAGAGACATTGCAGTGTGGGCTCTGGGCCAGAAAGGAGGGGAGGCATTGCAGTGTGGGCTCTGGGCCAGAAAGGAGGGGAGGCATTGCAGTGTGGGCTCTGGGCCAGAAAGGAGGGGAGGCATTGCAGTGTGGGCTCTGAGCCAGAGAGGAGGGGAGACATTGCAGTGTGGGCTCTGAGCCAGAGAGGACGGGAGACATTGCAGTGTGGGCTCTGAGCCAGAGAGGAGGGGAGACATTGCAGTGTGGGCTCTGAGCCAGAGAGGAGGGGAGGCATTTCAGTGTGGGCTCTGAGCCAGAGAGGACGGGAGACATTGCAGTGTGGGCTCTGAGCCAGAGAGGAGGGGAGACATTGCAGTGTGGGCTCTGGGTCAGTGCAGAAGGGAGACATTGCAGTGTGGGCTCTGGGCCAGAAAGGAGGGGAGACATTGCAGTGTGGGCTCTGGGTCAGTGCAGAAGGGAGACATTGCAGTGTGGGCTCTGGGCAGAGAGGAGGAGAGTCATTGCAGTGTGGGCTCTGAGCCAGAGAGGAGGAGAGACATTGCAGTGTGGGCTCTGGGCCAGTGGAGAGGGGAGACATTGCAGTGTGGGCTCTGAGCCAGAGAGGAGGAGAGATATTGCAGTGTGGGCTCTGGGCCAGAGAGGAGGAGAGACATTGCAGTGCGGGCTCTGGGCAGAGAGGAGGAGAGATATTGCAGTGTGGGCTCTGTGCCAGAGAGGAGGAGAGACATTGCAGTGTTGGCTCTGAGCCAAAGAGGACGGGAGACATTGCAGTGTGAGCTCTGGGCAGAGAGGAGGAGAGACATTGCAGTGTGGGCTCTGGGCCAGAGAGGAGGGGAGACACTGCAGTGTGGGCTCGAGGCCAGAGAGTGCAAGAGACATTGCAGTGTGGGCTCTGAACCAGTGCAGAGGGGAGACATTGCAATGTGGGCTCTGTGCCAGTGCAGAGGGGAGACAATGCAGTGTGGGCTCTGGGCCAGGACAGAGGGGAGACATTGCAGTGTTGGCTCTGGGCCAGAAAGGAGGGGAGACATTGCAGTGTGGGCTCTGAGCCAGAGAGGAGGGGAGACATTGCAGTGTGGGCTCTGGGCCAGAAAGGAGGGGAGACATTGCAGTGTGGGCTCTGGGCCAGAAAGGAGGGGAGACATTGCAGTGTTGGCTCTGGGCCAGAAAGGAGGGGAGACATTGCAGTGTGGGCTCTGAGCCAGAGAGGAGGGGAGACATTGCAGTGTGGGCTCTGGGCCAGAAAGGAGGGGAGGCATTGCAGTGTGGGCTCTGGGCCAGAAAGGAGGGGAGACATTGCAGTGTTGGCTCTGGGCCAGAGAGGAGGGGAGACATTGCAGTGTGGGCTCTGAGCCAGAGAGGAGGGGAGACATTGCAGTGTGGGCTCTGGGCCAGAAAGGAGGGGAGGCATTGCAGCGTGGGCTCTGGGCCAGAAAGGAGGGGAGGCATTGCAGTGTGGGCTCTGGGCCAGAAAGGAGGGGAGGCATTGCAGTGTGGGCTCTGGGCCAGAGAGGAGGGGAGACATTGCAGTGTGGGCTCTGGGCCAGAAAGGAGGGGAGGCATTGCAGTGTGGGCTCTGGGCCAGAAAGGAGGGGAGGCATTGCAGTGTGGACTCTGGGCCAGAGAGGAGGAGAGACATTGCAGTGTGGGCTCTGGGCAGAGAGGAGGAGAGACATTGCAGTGTGGGCTCTGGGCCAGAAAGGAGGGGAGGCATTGCAGTGTGGGCTCTGGGCCAGAAAGGAGGGGAGGCATTGCAGTGTGGGCTCTGGGCCAGAGAGGAGGAGAGACATTGCAGTGTGGGCTCTGGGCAGAGAGGAGGAGAGACATTGCAGTGTGGGCTCTGGGCCAGAAAGGAGGGGAGGCATTGCAGTGTGGGCTCTGGGCCAGAGAGGAGGAGAGACATTGCAGTGTGGGCTCTGGGCCAGAAAGGAGGGGAGGCATTGCAGTGTGGGCTCTGGTCCAGAGAGGAGGAGAGACATTGCAGTGTGGGCTCTGGGCAGAGAGGAGGAGAGACATTGCAGTGTGGGCTCTGGGCCAGAAAGGAGGGGAGGCATTGCAGTGTGGGCTCTGGGCCAGAGAGGAGGAGAGACATTGCAGTGTGGGCTCTGGGCCAGAAAGGAGGGGAGGCATTGCAGTGTGGGCTCTGGGCAGAGAGGAGGGTAGACATTGCAGTGTGGGTCTGGGCCAGAGAGGAGGGTAGACATTGCAGTGTGGGTCTGGGCCAGAGAGTGCGAGAAACATTGCAGTGTGGGCTCTGGGCCAGAGAGGAGGGGAGACATTGCAGTGTGGGCTCTGGGTCAGTGCAGAAGGGAGACATTGCAGTGTGGGCTCTGGGCCAGAAAGGAGAGGAGACATTGCAGTGTGGGCTCTGGGTCGGTGCAGAAGGGAGACATTGCAGTGTGGGCTCTGGGCAGAGAGGAGGAGAGTCATTGCAGTGTGGGCTCTGAGCCAGAGAGGAGGAGAGACATTGCAGTGTGGGCTCTGGGCCAGTGGAGAGGGGAGACATTGCAGTGTGGGCTCTGAGCCAGAGAGGAGGAGAGATATTGCAGTGTGGGCTCTGGGCCAGAGAGGAGGAGAGACATTGCAGTGCGGGCTCTGGGCAGAGAGGAGGAGAGATATTGCAGTGTGGGCTCTGTACCAGAGAGGAGGAGAGACATTGCAGTGTTGGCTCTGAGCCAGAGAGGACGGGAGACATTGCAGTGTGAGCTCTGGGCAGAGAGGAGGAGAGACATTGCAGTGTGGGCTCTGGGCCAGAGAGGAGGGGAGACACTGCAGTGTGGGCTCTAGGCCAGAGAGTGCAAGAGACATTGCAGTGTGGGCTCTGAACCAGTGCAGAGGGGAGACATTGCAATGTGGGCTCTGTGCCAGTGCAGAGGGGAGACAATGCAGTGTGGGCTCTGGGCCAGGACAGAGGGGAGACATTGCAGTGTTGGCTCTGGGCCAGAAAGGAGGGGAGACATTGCAGTGTGGGCTCTGAGCCAGAGAGGAGGGGAGACATTGCAGTGTGGGCTCTGGGCCAGAAAGGAGGGGAGACATTGCAGTGTGGGCTCTGGGCCAGAAAGGAGGGGAGACATTGCAGTGTTGGCTCTGGGCCAGAAAGGAGGGGAGACATTGCAGTGTGGGCTCTGAGCCAGAGAGGAGGGGAGACATTGCAGTGTGGGCTCTGGGCCAGAAAGGAGGGGAGGCATTGCAGTGTGGGCTCTGGGCCAGAAAGGAGGGGAGACATTGCAGTGTTGGCTCTGGGCCAGAAAGGAGGGGAGACATTGTAGTGTGGGCTCTGAGCCAGAGAGGAGGGGAGACATTGCAGTGTGGGCTCTGAGCCAGAGAGGAGGGGAGGCATTTCAGTGTGGGCTCTGGGCCAGAAAGGAGGGGAGGCATTGCAGTGTGGGCTCTGGGCCAGAAAGGAGGGGAGGCATTGCAGTGTGGGCTCTGGGCCAGAGAGGAGGAGAGACATTGCAGTGTGGGCTCTGGGCCAGAAAGGAGGGGAGGCATTGCAGTGTGGGCTCTGGGCCAGAAAGGAGGGGAGGCATTGCAGTGTGGGCTCTGGGCCAGAAAGGAGGGGAGGCATTGCAGTGTGGGCTCTGAGCCAGAGAGGAGGGGAGACATTGCAGTGTGGGCTCTGAGCCAGAGAGGACGGGAGACATTGCAGTGTGGGCTCTGAGCCAGAGAGGAGGGGAGACATTGCAGTGTGGGCTCTGAGCCAGAGAGGAGGGGAGGCATTTCAGTGTGGGCTCTGAGCCAGAGAGGACGGGAGACATTGCAGTGTGGGCTCTGGGCCAGTGGAGAGGGGAGACATTGCAGTGTGGGCTCTGAGCCAGAGAGGAGGGGAGACATTGCAGTGTGGGCTCTGGGCCAGAGAGGAGGGGAGACATTGCAGTGTGGGCTCTGAGCCAGAGAGGAGGAGAGACATTGCAGTGTGGGCTCTGGGCCAGAGAGGAGGGGAGACATTGCAGTGTGGGCTCTGAGCCAGAGAGGAGGGGCGACATTGCAGTGTGGGCTCTGGGCCTGAGAGGAGGGGAGACATTGCAGTGTGGGCTCTGGGCCAGAGAGGAGGGGAGACATTGCAGTGTGGGCTCTGAGCCAGTGCAGAGAGGAGACATTGCAGGGTGGGCTCTGAGCCAGTGCAGAGAGGAGACACTGCAGCGTGGGCTCTGGGCCAGTGGAGAGGGGAGACATTGCAGTGTGCGCTCTGGGCCAGACAGGAGGGGAGACATTGCAGTGTGGGCTCTGGGCCAGAAAGGAGGTGAGACATTGCAGTGTGGGCTCTGGGCCAGTGGAGAGGGGAGACATTGCAGTGTGGGCTCTGAGCCAGTGCAGAGAGGAGACACTGCAGCGTGGGCTCTGGGCCAGTGGAGAGGGGAGACATTGCAGTGTGCGCTCTGGGCCAGACAGGAGGGGAGACATTGCAGTGTGGGCTCTGAGCCAGTGCAGAGAGGAGACACTGCAGCGTGGGCTCTGGGCCAGAAAGGAGGTGAGACATTGCAGTGTGGGCTCTGAGCCAGTGCAGAGAGGAGACACTGCAGCGTGGGCTCTGGGCCAGTGGAGAGGGGAGACATTGCAGTGGGCGCTCTGGGCCAGACAGGAGGGGAGACATTGCAGTGTGGGCTCTGGGCCAGAGAGTGCGAGAGACATTGCCTTTGAACACCAAATTAGGGAATAATCAGAACAGCGAACGCCGCCACGCCCAATGGTGAAACAGCAAGCTGACACTTCCGCGTGACTTTTCCACAGCCCCCCGAGGCTCGGGTAAGGTGGTTTGATGGTGTGGGGTGGAGGGTGAGATGTTTGTGTCTGGCTGTTGCTGCGTCACATTTGCTGATACCTGTGACGGTCACTTTAAAGATCAGTTTGTCGGCGCCTGCGTCACAAACGTATTGGCCAGAATCCCCCGGCTCCGAGTCGAAGATCATCAGCTCCCGCGTCAGACCCCGCGACTCGATCCTGATCTTGTCGTTGGGCAGGAGCTCGGCACCGTCCCTGTACCATCGAACCTGCACATCAGAGCGAGAGAGCTGGCAACTCATGGCGATGGTCTCAGACTCTGTGAAGCTGCGGTCTTCTGAGATCTGGGAGCTTCCAACAATCGTCACTGGGGAATCTGCAATAGAAACGGCAGAGTTAGTCGACCAGGAATGATCGGAATCTGGTGCGGTGGTCACGCAGGATATTAGATAACTCCAGCACCACAGCCACAGCTCAACAACAACATCAACCTGAATCTGTATAGCACTGTGGTAGTCCCCACTGTTGTATTATATTGTATATACTGCACTGCATACAAGGGTATTACGGTAATCCCCTATACTACAGGTACAGGGGTAGATTCCTGCCTGCTGGCTCCGCCCAGTAGGCGGAGTATAAATGTGTGTGCTCTCCGAGCTGCAGCCATTTCGGAGCAGCTGCGGGAGGCTACACATCTCTGCGTAATAAAGCCTCGATTACTCTCTACTCTCGTCTCGTCGTAATTGATAGTGCATCAATTTATTACACAAGAGATTTTACAAAGATGGACCTCCGCATCAAGCCGGATCGCTTGCAGCTGCATCCTCAAGCAGACAACGCCATAAAGGGCTTTGCACATTGGCTAGCTTGCTTTGGAGCATACATCGGATCTGCAACAAACCCAATCCCAGAAGCTCCAGATTCTGTACACGCGGCTGAGCTCGCAGCTGTAGGAGGCCAGACATCTCTCGTCCTGTCATAATTGACAGTGCATCAAGCACCGTATACACTAAAACACACCGCAGTACTTAAGATTAACGTGCAGGTTCAGTCAGCAGTTCCGAAGGCAAATGCAATGTTCGCATTCATGTGAAGAGGGCTAGAATACAAGAGCAGGGATGTACTTCTGAGGCTCTATAAGGCTCTGGTAAGACCCCATTTGGAGTGTTGTGAGCAGTTTTGGGCCCCGTATCTAAGGAAGGATGTGCTGGCCTTGGAAAGGGTCCAGAGGTGGTTCACAAGAATGATCCCTGGAATGAAGAACTTGTCGTATGAGGAACGGTTGAGGACTCTGGGTCTGTACTCGTTGGGAGTTTAGAAGGATGAGGGGGGATCTTATTGAAACTTACAGGATACTGCGAGGCCTGGATAGAGTGGACGTGGAGAGGATGTTTCCCCTTGTAGGAAAAACTAGAAGCAGAGGACACCATCTCAGACTAAAGGGACAATCCTTTAAAACAGAGATGAGGAGGAATTTCTTCAGCCAGAGGGTGGTGAATCTGTGGAACTCTTTGCCGCAGAAGGTTGTGGAGGCCAATTCACTGAGTGTCTTTAAGACAGAGACAAATAGGTTCTTGATTAATAAGGGAATCAGGGGTTATGCGGAGAACGCAGGAGAATGGGGATGAGAAAAGTATCAGCCATGATATCCTGCTCGTATATCTTATTGTCTTATGATTGTCTTTGTGGGCAGCACGGTAGCACACGTGGCTAGCACTGTGGCTTCACAGCACCAGGGTCCCAGGTTCGATTCCCCGCTTGGGTCACTGTCTGTGCGGAGACTGCACGTTCTCCCCGTGTGTGCGTGGGTTTCCTCCGGGTGCTCCGGTTTCCTCCCACAGTCTAAAGACGTGCAGGTTAGGTGGATTGGCCATGCTAAATTGCCCTTAGTGACCAAAAAGGTTAGGTGGGGTTATTGGGTTACAGGGATAGGGTGGAAGTGAGGGCTTAAGTGGGTCGGTGCAGACTCGATGGGCCGAATGGCCTCCTTCTGCACGGTAAGTTCTATGATCTAAAATCTGACACTGACCCACAGATGGAGACCCAGGACAGTCTCAGAAGCTGGATCGAAAGGATGGGTTTTCAAGAGTGTTCCGAATCTCAGGAAGGCTGAGAGAGGTGGGGGTGAGGTCGAGGTGAGTGTCCTCAGTGACCAAGTGGAAACTAACACTGCGTTTTCTTGGAGGCCACCAGAGATAACGGTGAAGGAGCAGGAAGGGAAACCATCGATGGCGATTCACTGGCTGGGATTGGATAAGAATGGAAGCAGGGGAGAGCAGCCCCACCCAGCTGGAGGACAGGGGAGAGGGTGTCGGAGGAGGATGGTGTGGTCAACGTGTCACAGGCTGCAGACAGCTCGAGGACGACGAGGAGGAAAAGTTTCCCTTTGTCACAGCCACGCAGGGTGGCAGCCGTCACTGTGTCCGTGCTGCGAGAGGGACAGGAATCTGACTGGAGGATTACTCCTGTGAAATCTGAACACAGATTTGGGAAGTGACGACATGGTCAAGGATTTTGGAGAGGAAAGGGAAGTTGGAGATGGGACAGTGGTTTGCAAGATTGGAGAGTGCGCCAGCCAGTCAGGAACATCAGAGAGTTCCTCCTGTCCTATCAGTGACAGGCACTGACCCTGGAGTTACTGTCCAGGGAGAGTCTCAGTGAGGGGGCTGACCCGAGACACCTTACCTTCCACACAGACTCTGAATACAACACTGTCATCCTGGACATCACAGAGGTACTCCCCCGAGTCTGTGGTCCGAGCGTCCAGTATCCGCAGTGACCGCAACGTTCCCTCCTTCCCGATGGACATCCTCTCGTTTCCCTCCAGCTTTTCCCCGTCCTTGTACCATTTGGAAGCAGCGTCCGGGCGAGAGAGTTCACACTCGAGCACAACATCCTCGGAGGTCAAGTACTGGTGCTCTGCCGGTCCGTCAGCCAGGCGCATAATCTTAACTGGCGGCTCTGCAGGGAGAACCAGGGAGTTGGTGGTTTAATGGCAACTCATCAACAACAACTTGCATTTGTATACAACCTTCAACGCAGTGTCACCCTTCCAAGAGGGCAGCATGGTTGCACAGTTGCTTCACAGCTCCAGGGTCCCGGTTTGGCTCACTGTCTGTGTGGAGTCTGCACGTTGTCCCCGTGTCTGCGTGGGTTTCCTCCGGGTGCACGGTAGCACAAGTGGATAGCACTGTGGCTTCACAGCGCCAGGGTCCCAGGTTCGATTCCCCGCTGGGTCACTGTCTGTGCGGAGTCTGCACGTTCTCCCTGTGTCTGCGTGGGTTTCCTCCGGGTGCTCCAGTTTCCTCCCACAGTCCAAAGACGTGCAGGTTAGGTGGATTGGCCGTGCTAAATTGCCCTTAGAGTCCAAAAAAGGTTTAGGTGGGGTTACAGGGATAGGGTGGAGGCGTGGGCTAGAGTGGGGGTGCTCTTTCCGAGGGCCGGTGCAGACTCGATGGGCCGAATGGTCTCCTTCTGCACTGTAAATTCTATGATTCTATGAAGACTTTTTCGAAGGAGAACAATCAGAAAAGCAAAAATTGACGTTGAACCACAGGAGAACAGGCAGCTGAAAGTTTTATATCAAATTATCTAGAATTCATAAGAGAGTGAAACAGCCCATTGGAGAATGGAGGAAGAGGTGGAGAGATGGGAAGGTCTAGGGAGGGATTTTGGAACCTCGGGCTGAGGCAACCAATGGGTGGCCATCAATTGTGAGCCAACGGTCAACAGGAATGGTCAAGAGGCCGGAATTAGAGGAGCGCCAGGATCCCAGAGGGTTGTGGGTCTCGACAAGATAACAGAAATAGAGAGGGAGCGAGGTAATGTAAACAGGAGAACAGAGATGGGAATTTTAAAATCCAGAATGACGTCATTCGGCACATCGAGTCTGCACCGACCGTCCGAAAGGACACCCTACCCAGGCCCATTCCCCCGCCCCATACTCATAAACCCACACAGCCTGCACATCTTTGGTCTGTGTGAGGAAACCGGAGCACCCGGAGGAAACTCACGCACACACCGGGAGAAAGTGCTGATGTGGGAAGTGGGGGAGGAGATTGAATGGCCTCTGATCCAAATGTTTTGTTTCTCTCTGGCCACGGGGTTGGTGCCAGAGGACTGGAGAATAGCTACTGTGGTCTTACTATTTAAGAAAGACTACAGAGATAAGCCAGGGAACTACAGACGAGTGAGTCTCCCGTCAGTGGTAGGGAAACTACTGGGGAAGAGTCTGAAGGAGAGAATCTATCTCCACTTGGAGCGACAAGGTTTGATCAGGAATAGTCAACATGACTTTGTCGGAGGGAGGCCATGCCTAACAAATTTGATTGCATTTTTTGAGCATGTGACCAGGTGTGTAGATGAGGGTAGTGCAGTTGATGTAGTTTACATGGATTTCAGCAAAGCCTTTGACAAGGCCCCACATGGAAGACTTGCAAAGAAGGCAAATGCACATGGGGATACAGGGTGATTTGATAAACTGGATTCATAATTGGCTTAGCTGTAGGAGACAGAGGGTGATGACAGACGGCTGCTTTAGTGTCTGGAAGTCAGTGGTCATTGGTGTATCACAGGAATCTGTGCTGGGCCCCCGATTGTCATTTATATAAACAACATAGATGACTATGTGGGGGGGGGGGGGGGGGGGGGGTAGGATCAGTAAGTTTGCGGATGACACAAAGAGTCCCAAGTTGTGGATGGAGCTGTGAAGAAGGCCTCTGGTGTGCTTGCGTTCATTAACAGAGGGATTGAAGCCGTGAGGTGATGATGCAGCTGCACAAAACCTTGGTAAGGCCACATTTGGAGTACTGTGTACAGTTCTGGTCGCCTCATTTTAGGAAGGATGTGGAAGCTTTGGAAAAGGTGCAAAGGAGATTTACCAGGATGTTGCCTGGTAGGTCTTACGAGGAAAGGTTGAGGGTGCTAGGCCTTTTCTCATTAGAACGGAGAAGGATGAGGGGCGACTTGATAGAGGTTTATAAGATGATCAGGGGAATAGATAGAGTAGACAGTCAGAGACTTTTTCCCCGGGTGGAACACACCATTACAAGGGGACATAAATTTAAGGTGAATGGTGGAAGATATAGGGGGGATGTCAGAGGTAGGTTCTTTACCCAGAGAGTAGTGGGGGCATGGAATGCACTGCCTGTGGAAGTAGTTGAGTCAGAAACATTAGGGACCTTCAAGCAGCTATTGGATAGGTACATGGATTACGGTAGAATGATATAGTGTAGATTAATTTGTTCTTAAGGGCAGCACGGTAGCATTGTGGATAGCACAATTGCTTCACAGCTCCAGGGTCCCAGGTTCGATTCCGGCTTGGGTCACTATCTGTGCGGAGTCTGCACATCCTCCCCGTGTGTGCGTGGGTTTCCTCCGGGTGCTCCGGTTTCCTCCCACAGTCCAAAGATGTGCAGGTTAGGTGGATTGGCCATGATAAATTGCCCTTAGTGTCCAAAATTGCCCTTAGTGTTGGGTGGGATTACTGGGTTATGGGGATAGGGTGGAGGTGTTGATCTTGGGTGGGGTGCTCTTTCCAAGAGCCGGTGCAGACTCAATGGGCCGAATGGCCTCCTGCACTGCAAATTCTATGATAATCTATGATTAATCTGGGACAAAGGTTCGGCACAACATCGTGGGCCGAAGGGCCTGTTCTGTGCTGTATTTTTCTATTCACCTGAGGAAGGAGCAGCGCTCCGAAAGCTAGTGACATCGAAACAAACCTGTTGGACTTTAACCTGGTGTTGTAAGACTTCGTACTGTACTTTTCTATGTTCTATGTTCTCTGAGTACAGACCCAGAGTCCTCAACCATTCCACATACGACAAGTTCTTCATTCCAGGGATCATTCTTGTGAACCTCCTCTGGACCATTTCCAAGGCCAGCACGTCCTTCCTTAGATACGGGGCCCAAAACTGCTCACAATACTCCAAATGGGGTTTAACCCTGAAAAGTGTGAGGTGACACACTTTGGAAAGAGTAATTTAACAAGGAAGTATACAATGAAAGGTCTGACACTGTGAGGTTCCGAGGAACAAAGGGACCTTGGCGTGTTTGTCCATAGATCTCTGAAGCCAGAAGGGCGGGTTAATCGGGTGGTGAAAAAGGCACATGGGACACTTGCCATTATCAATTGAGGCACAGATTACAAAAGCAGGGAGGTCATGATGGAGTTGTATAGAACTTTGGTGAGGCCACAGCTGGAGAATTGTGTGCAATTCTGGTCGCCACATTATAGGAACAATGGAGATTCATTCCTGTAATGGAAACAAACTCCTCCCTCCCTACAGACCCCCAATAAACACCTCCTCACTCATCCCGCTGCCACCCCAACACACGCCCCCCCTCTCCAATTTTCCACCCCCCCCCCCCCCTCCCTGACGGTTCAATACTCCTTAACGAAGTCAATGAACGGCTTCCACCTCGAGGTGAACCCTCCCCCCACCCCCACCCTGAACAGCGAACTTGATCTTTTCCAAATGCAGGAACTCTGCCTAATCGCTCACCCACACCCCTGCCATCGGCGGCTCCGAGTCCCACCAGCCCAACAAAATCCATCTCCGGGCTTTCAGGGAGGCGAAGGCCAACACGTCGGCCGCTTTCCCCATCTGGATTCCCGGATCCTTCGACACTCCAAATATCGCCACCTCCCAACTCGGGGCAACCTCTCCCTCAAACTCTGACATTACGTCTGCAAATCCCTCCCAAAACCCCCTCAACCTCGGACACGCCCAGAATATGTGGACATGATTAGATGGCCCTCCCGCATATCGCCCGCACCCATCCTCCACCCCTGGAAAGAACCGACTCATCCTGGACACCGTCATGTGGGCCCTGTGCACCACCTTAAATTGGACAAGGCCTAGTCCTGCACGCGGCGAGGACACATTCACCCTCCGCAGAGCTCCACGCCATACTCTGGCCCCCAACACCCCACCCGACTCCTCCCACTTATGGCTAACCTCCTCCACGGGACCACACTCCCTCTTGGTCAGGTGCTTTTCATCTGTTTGTGCAGAGCCGGTGGGCCAAAGGGTCTCTTCTGCACTGTGTGATTCTGTGAACGTACTGTTATGGGCCAGGGTTTAGAGAACCCCAAAGTGTATCATGGAGTTCACCTGACCCACAACTTTTAATAGATTGTGGTATGGGGAGCACACGGCCCACTCTACAGGTGTGATGCAACAGAGAGCTAAAGTACTTTTAAAACAAAACAATGTTTATTTATGAATCCAGTTGACACTTTATAAACCCACAGTGAACATCTTAACAACTATCAACAACAATAATCCCCACAGATACAATACTCTATAAGTAACCCTTCATAACCCTTCATAACTCTCCTAACAACATCCATAAGACCAAAAGACCCTTTTTACAGAAAGACAGCAGGTTAAAATTCTCTACAGAAACCGGTATTACTTTGAAATCCTCACATGAGCTGAAGACAGTCTGCAGCTTGTCGAGAGAGATCATTGTACAGCTGCTTGCTTTGCCCGCAGCTATCCAGCTCTGAAAACGAAGCTAAAACACACTGTAGCTGCCTGCTCAAAAACGAAAGTGAAAGACAGCCAGCCCAGCTCCACCCACACTCTGACATCACTGCAGCTATTTGATAAACACCCATTTCTTAAAGGTACATCCACTATAACTATTTGACAAACACCGAGTTCTTAAAGGTACTCTCACATGACAGTACAAACTCCGGAATCGAACCGGGTCCCTTGCGCTGTGAGGCAGCAGTGCTAACCACTGTGCCACCGTGTCACCCTAAAACTGCAAACCGCCTCCGGTAGCGAGGGGTTATCGGACTGGCAGACAGTAGAGATCCGTGCACACAGGGGTGATGGGTAAATGGGACTTGGTGCAACTTAGCACATAGAGTTAGGATGAGGCCAAGTTAACAGCGTGGAATATAGGAGGTCGGGAAAGAGTACATTGGAATAATAGAGATTTAGAGATGATGAATGGAAGGATAAGGGTTTTAGTCACAGGCAGCTGGGGCAGAGTTGGAAATAGGCAACGTTATAAAGATGGTAATTGTTGTCTTGTTTACGCAGAGGGTAAGGGACAAATGCACTTCAGTAATGGGAATGGTTAGGTTAAAACTCAGGCAGTTATTGGGAGAGGGATGAGGTTAATGAATAGAGAATGGATTGGGTGTGGGGGACCAAATCTGGGGGTTTTTAACTTCCGAATACTTAAATGGAGAGAATTTCAGCTCATCCAGGTCTAGACGCTGGTTAAACAGTCGGACAAATGAATGTAACGAGAGGAGTGGAACGAGGTGGGGGTGGGGTAGAGCTGGGTGTTCTCAGTGTAATTGTGAAACCTAACGCCGTGTTTCCAGATGATGCCACCGGGGGGCAGTGTGTAGCTGAGAAACAGGAGGGGGGACAAGGATAGATCCTTCGGGGGACACCAGAGGAAACGGTGCGGGAGCAAGAAGAGAAACCATGCTTGGTGATTCTCTGGCTGGGATTGGATAAGAATGGAAGTAGGGGGGGAGCAGCCCCACCCAGCTGGAGGACAGGGGAGAGGGTGTCGGAGGAGGATGGTGTGGTCAACGTGTCACAGGCTGCAGACAGCTCGAGGAGGACGAGTTTCCCTTTGTCTCTGGTGCTGTGGCAGCGGCCGAACCCTGATTGGAGGGATTCAAACGCGGAGTTCTAGACCTAAGAAATAGGAACAGAAATAGTGTTCAAGGACCCGGCCTCCACACCTTCTGCACCTGTATGGAGCTTTCTGGGTTTCATGAATAAATACCCCCAAGTCCCTTTGTGCTCCGGCTTTCTGCAGTCTCTCCCTATTTAAATAATAACCCGCCTTCTCATTCTTTCTTCCAAAATGAACAATCCCACACAAACCTCACATCGATTCACTGCCCACTCACTTAGCCTGTCAATATCTCTCTGAAAAAGGGCAGCACGGTGGCGCAGTGGGTTAGCACTGCTGCCTCACGGCGCCGAGGTCCCAGGTTCGATCCCGGCTCTGGGTCACTGTCCGTGTGGGGTTTGCACATTCTCCCCGTGTCTGCATGGGTTTCGCTCCCACAACCCAAAAGATGTGCGGGTAGGTGAATTGGTCACGCTAAAATTGCCCCTTAATTGGAAGAAATGAATGGGGCACTCTAAATTTAAAAAAAAAAAAATCTCTCTGAAAACTATTTCTACCCTTCGTACAACCTGCCTTCACTTCCAATTTTGTGTTCTCCACAAATTTAGCCACAGTACACACTGTTCCTTCCTCCAAATCGTTCATATATATTGTAAAGAGCTGCGGCCCCAGCACTGAGCCCTGTGGAACTCCACTGATTACTGCCCGCCTAGCTAAGATACACCCCCCTTATGGTTGCTCTTGCTTCCTGGTAGTTAACCAATCCTCTATCCATGCCAGAATGTTACCACCAACACCGTGAGCTCCTATCTTGCTTAGTCACCTTTTGTGTGGCACCTTAGCCTTTTGAAAATCCAAATATATAGCATCGACTGGTTTTCCTCTATCTACCCTGGCTTATACTTCCTCAAAGAACTCGAGTAAATTTGTCAGACATGATCTCCCCTTCATGAAACCATGCTGACTCAGCTTGATCAGGTTATGACTTTCCAGATACATTGCTGTTATGTCCTTGATAATCGATTCTAATATTTTTCGAATAGCTAAACTTAAAATAACGGGCCGGTAATTTCCCTTAAAAACATTTCCCGAGACCGAAGGGCCTGATCCTCTATTGTTCTTTGTTCTTTGAGATACTTTACCTTCCACACCGACTCTGAATACAACACTGTCATCCTGGACATCACAGAGGTACTCCCCCGAGTCTGTGGTCCGAGCGTCCAGTATCCGCAGTGACCGCAACGTTCCCTCCTTCCCGATGGATATCCTCTCATTTTCCTCCAGCTTTTCCCCGTCCTTGTACCATTTGGCAGCAGCGTCCGGGCGAGAGAGTTCACACTCGAGCACAACGTCCTCGGAGGTCAAGTACTGGTGCTCTGCCGGTCCGTCAGCCAGGCGCATAATCTTAACCGGCAGCTCTGCAGGTAGAACCAGGGAGTTGGTGGTTTAATGGCAACTCAACAACAACAATTTGCATTTGTACAGCACCTTTAATGCAGTGAAACTATCCCAAGATTTGCAATCAATTTAGAATTGACACTGAGCAACATGCGGACATATTAGCGCTGAAGACCTAAAGCTTTACATAGAATTCCGCACGTTCTGTTCTCCCCGTGTCTGCGTGGGTTTCCTCCGGGTGCTCCGGTTTCCTCCCACAAGTCCCAAAAGTCGTGCTGTTAGGTAATTTGGACAATCTGAATTCTTCCTCTGTGTCCTCTGTAGAGGGATAGGTAGTATTGAGGAAGCAAGAGGGCGACAGAAGGATTTGGACAAGCTAGGAGAGTGGG
Source organism: Scyliorhinus torazame (assembly GCF_047496885.1). Lineage (NCBI taxonomy): Eukaryota > Metazoa > Chordata > Chondrichthyes > Carcharhiniformes > Scyliorhinidae > Scyliorhinus > Scyliorhinus torazame. The sequence continues at coordinate 17,282,015 of NC_092708.1, forward strand.
CAATGAAGTGGCAAATGAAATACAATGTGGAAAAGTGTGAGGTTATGCACTTTGGAAGGAGGAATTTAGGCATACACTGTTTTCTAAACAGTGAACTGTTTAGGAAATCAGAAGCACAAAGCGACTTGGGAGTCCTTGTTCCCGATTCTCTTAAGGTTAATGTGCAGGTTCAGTCGGCGGTTAGGAAGGCAAATGCAATGTTAGCATTCATGTCGAGAGGGCTAGAATACAAGACCAGGGATGTACTTCTGAGGCTGTATAAGGCTCTGGTCAGACCCCATTTGGAGTATTGTGAGCAGTTTTGGGCCCCGTATCTAAGGAAGGATGTGCTGGCCTTGGAAAGGGTCCAGAGGAGATTCACAAGAATAATCCCTGGAATGAAGAACTTGTCGTATAAGGAACGGTGAGGACTCTGGGTCTGTACTCGTTGGAGTTTAGAAGGATGAGAGGGGATCTTACTGAAACTTACAAGATACTGCGAGGCCTGGATAGAGTGGGCGTAGAGAGGATGTTTCCATTTGTAGGAAAAACTAGAAGCAGAGGACACCATCTCAGACTAAAGGGACGATCCTTTAAAACAGAGGTGAGGAGGAATTTCTTCAGCCAGAGGGTGGTGAATCTGTGGAACTCTTTGCCGCAGAAGGCTGTGGAGGCCAAATCACTGAGTGTCTTTAAGACAGCGATAGATAGGTTCTTGATTAATAAGGGGGTCAGGGGTTATGGGGAGAAGGCAGGAGAATGGGGATGAGAAAACATCAGCCATGATTGAATGGCGGAGCAGACTCAATGGGCCGAGTGGTCTAATTCTGCTCCTATGTCTTGTGGTCTTATGGTACGGAGTGTGGCGACAAGGGGATTTTCACAGTAACTTCATTGCAGTGTTAATGTAAGCCCACTTGTGACAATAATAAAGATTATTATTATTATTATTATTATTATTATTAATGTTTTTATCGATCCCCCCCTTAAACTCATCTATTTACCTCAACCGCTCGCTGTGGGAGTGCCACGTTCTCACCACTCTCCAGGTAAAGAGGTTTCTCCTGAATTCCCGAGTGACTTGCATGAGTGACCAATACGATAGCTGGTCAAACAGGCAGTTTTTCAGAAGCATTTTAAGGGAGGAGAAAGACGGGGGAGAGGTTTGCAGATGGAATCCCAGAGCTCGAAGCCCCGGAAACTGAAGGAGAGACCACCAATGGTGGAACGGTGAAAATCGGGGATGAGAAAGTGACGGGAATTAGTGGAGAACTGAGATCCTGGGGTCTTGCGGGGCTGGAGGTGATTACAGGAATAGAGAGTGTCATGTGAGGGTACCTTTAAGACATGGATGTTTAAGCAATGTACCTTTAAGAAAACAGTGATGTCAGAGAGTGGGTGGAGCTGGGCTTTAGGTCAGCCATTTTGGCAGGTTTTTAGTTTCAGGTTAAAAACAGCTTGTGTGTGTCTGTGTGTTTCCAGAGAGCTGCAATTTTGAAAAGAGCTTGGGAGTGGCTGTGTTTGCAGGGAGCTGGATCTCTGACATAAAAGACCATCTCTGGATCATTTGGGTGATTTAAACTCATAATAGTAAAGCCTTTAACCTGATGTGATTTTGTTTAAAGGTGTTAAGTCTCTTGGAAGTTTGAAGGAACATTTTAAGGAATTATTTTCTGTTGCAATATTTTCTTAGTTCTCTTTGAAGTAAGGGGTGTTAAGAGATCCAATGTTTATTTAAGATGTTAAGTTGATTTCATGGAATAAACAGTGTTTTGTGTTTAAAAACCCTCGTGTCCATAATTGTAATCCCACACCTAGGGAACAAGCCGTGTGCTAGGAAAAGCAACAAATAAATTAAAGGGAGAGGTTGCTTGAACTCCATGATACATTTTGGGGTTCTGAAAACGCCTCGCCCATAACAAAAGGGACAGTGGCATGGAGGAACATGAATGCAAAGGTGAAAATGTGTGAATCAAAGTGTTGTTTTGTCGGGGCTCAATGAGGATTTGGAGTGATGGGTGAATGGGACTTGGTGCCGGTTAGGACACAGCTTATGGAGAGTGGAGGATGTGATACCGGCCAAGAGAGTATTAGAATAGTCGAGTGTGTAGGTGGCACAGGCACGGACGAGGGTCTCAGTTACAGACGGGCTGAAGCAGGGGTGGAGATGGGCGATGTAACACCGGCACGGTGGTTAGCACTGCTGCCTCACAGCGCCAGGGACCCGGGTTCGATTCCCGGCTTGGGTCACTGTCTGTGCGGAGTCTGCACGTTCTCCCCGTGTCTGCGTGGGTTTCCTCCGGGTGCTCCGGTTTCCTCCCACAGTCCAAAGATGTGCAGGTTGGGTGGATTGGATATGCTAAATTGCCCCTTAATGTCAAGATCTGCAGGTTAGGTGGGGTTACGTGTTTAGGGCAGTGGAGTGGTCGAGGAAGGAAGCCCTTTTAGGAGAGCCAGTGAAGACTTGATAGGCCAAATGGCCTCTTTCTGCACTGAAGGGATTCTATGATTCCATGATAGGTTGAGCTTACCTCAGTGATGGTAAGTAGAATGGATTGCAAGCTCAGATCAGAGTCAGACAGGGCCATGATATTGAGGATTTTGCCGAGTGTACAAATTGTTATATATTATATTTGATATTTGTGGCAGTCATGTTATTAAAAACCCTGGTTTAAGATACATACAGGCAGTATGTCTGCTAAAGCTGTAATTAAGGCGTCGTAAAAGAGTACGGTAATCATTCATTCCAACCACGTACTTGGTTACAGATAAAGGCCTAATGGAGCATTGTTTATATTTTGGATGGTTCCCTGGAGTGTAGATAATTTATGAGAGATTATATTTAGTCTTAGCTAAACAGGTCATGGAACTTAATGGGGTACAGATTATCTAATTAGTGAGAGGAGCCAAGTCTGTCTGTAGGTTTGCAGTCTGTTGTACGATTTTAAGTTGAACAGCAGTTTGCTATAAGACTTGAGTCTGACAAGCCAAATGTGCACTGGATCTGCTCTTGAAAGAGTCTCTTGCTGAAAGCACCTGCACAGATAAGGAAGTGACCTGTTTTGTTAACTTTATTTATAGGTGGCATTTGAACTGTATTGGGTTGCTTAATTGGAATTTGTAGCAGGTGTGGATAGTAAGTTCAAGTTTTTCCTTTCATTTAAGAACTGTTTAACTGTTAATTGTACAGCTATTTATTTGATGTAAATAGGATTAATTCTGTGTTTACCGGCTGCACGGTAGCACAAGTGGATAGCACTGTGGCTTCACAGCGCCAGGGTCCCAGGTTCGATTCCCCGCTGGGTCACCGTCTGTGTCACCGTCGGAGTCTGCACGTTCTCCCCGTGTCTGCGTGGGTTTCCTCCGGGTGCTCCAGTTTCCTCCCACAGTCCAAAGATGTGCAGGTTAGATGGATTGGCCGTGCTAAATTGCCCTTAAGTGTTCAAAAAGGTTAAGAGGGGTTATTGGGTTACGGGGATAGGGTGGAAGTGAGGGCTTAAGTGGGTCAGTGCAGACTCAATGGGCCGAATGGCCTCCTTCTGCACTGTATGTTCTATGTTCTAAATTAAAGTATGTTGTGACATAAAAGATGCCTATTGGACAGAGTCATTGCTCCTGGGGGTGAAGTGTCCTTTCCTCAAAGTTTTACACATTGGAAAGTTGTCTGGGTTTCTTGTCCGGTATCCTAACGAAAGTTGGCGTCTGGTCCGATATTCCTAACAGGGTGGTCTGGTTTAATCCCGCATAGTTACCAGGGAGTCAGTGGGAGGAGACTGTAAATAGTGATGCGGCCTGAAGTCTACGTCTGAACGTGCCTTTTTCCTTCCCAATGTTTAATTGGAGAGAATTTCTGTTCCTGCAGACGGTGGTTTGCAAGAATGGAGAGTGCGCCAGCCAGTCAGGAACATCAGAGAGTTCCTCCTGTCCTATCAGTGACAGGCACTGACCCTGGAGTTACTGTCCAGGGAGAGTCTCAGTGAGGGGGCTGACCCGAGACACCTTACCTTCCACACAGACTCTGAATACAACGCTGTCATCCTGGACATCACAGAGGTACTCCCCCGAGTCTGTGGTCCGAGCGTCCAGTATCCGCAGTGACCGCAACGTTCCCTCCTTCCCGATGGACATCCTCTCGTTTCCCTCCAGCTTTTCCCCGTCCTTGTACCATTTGGCAGCAGCGTCCGGGCGAGAGAGTTCACACTCGAGCACAACGTCCTCGGAGGTCAAGTACTGGTGCTCTGCCGGTCCGTCAGCCAGGCGCATAATCTTAACCGGCGGCTCTGCAGGTAGAACCAGGGAGTTGGTGGTTTAATGGCAACTCAACAACAACAACTTGCATTTATGTAGCATCTTTAACACAGTGAAACTATCAAAGAATAAGTGACGCCAATCCATAAATATTTGGAGAGTGATCAAAAAAATATTAACAAACAATTGTACAGAATTTAATAATCTGGGCTATGCTGGCATTAATACAGAACAGTCTCCTCCCAGCCCTTCTCATCTCCCCCTTTCTGACTCACATTCTGTTTCTTTCTCACCCAGCAGTTCCTCTTAATATCAATTTGGTTAACTTCAATCACTATCTGTGGGAGCAAGTTCCACATTGTCACCACTCCCAGGCTAAAGACATTTCTCTTCAAATCCCTGTTGGATTTATTGATGTCCAATCAAATAACTGGTCAAATCGAAAGATTTCAAGAAGCGTCTTTAAGGAGGAGAGAGAGATAGATGGAGAGTAGGAGGGGATTCCAGGGCTTAGGGACCTGGGCACGTTCGCCAATGGTGGAGCGATGGAAACCGAGGAGGGTAAAAAGCCTAGAATTGGAGGGGCGCAGAGATCGCGGTGGTTGTGATTCAGGAGACGGTTTCAGAGCTAGGGAGGGCGTGAGGCCATGGGGACGAGTTGGCAGGTCTGAGAATTTTCAATCTGGAAACACACGGAGAAGATTGGGGAATGTGCGTGTCAGGACACAGGAGGCAGAGTATTGGAGGGCCTCAGGTGTATGAGGAGTGGATGGCGACTGGCCAGGAAAGATTTGGAATAGTCGAGTAAGAAAGTTATAAAGGCAGAGTGGAGGCTTTAAATCTGCAGACTAGCTGGGTGGGACGGAGAGTGGAGATGTGAGTGAAACGGAGGGAGCTGGATTTGGTGCCTGAGCTACACAAGAAACACACATTCACCAGTCCACATGCTAACTTATTGTTGTACGTTAGCACAGTGGTTAGCACTGTGACTTCAAGCACCAGGGTCCCAGGTTCAATTCCCGGCTGGGTCACTGTCTGTGGGGAGTCTGCACGTTCTCCCCGTGTCTGCGTGGGTTTCCTCCGGGTGCTCCGGTTTCCTCCCACAAGTCCCGAAAGACATTCTGAATTCTCCCTCAGTGTAACTGAACAGGCGCCAGAGTGTGGCGACTAGGGGCTTTTCACAGTGCCTTCATGCTGTGTTAATGTAAGCCTAGTTGTGACCATAAAGATTATTATTATTGTATTACTAGAACAGGCGGCTTGGAATTTGATTCCCCAGTTGCCCCCACTCAGACATTCGGGGCGGGGCCAGGGGCAGCTCCATTGACCTCAGTACCCTGGGTTAAGGAGGAACAAAATGAGCTTGAATCCCCTTCAGTCTTTTCCTCTCCCTGTGCTGCCCAGTGCTGATGCACAGAGGCAGAACCTGTTCTGTTAATCCCAGGGCCCAGGTTGGTGCTTGTTCAGGACTGCAGTTGAGGTTAGCGGGCCTAAGCACGATGTGGAATAACGAGTCACTGTCAAAAAACTGCGGAGAAATGCGAGAGATATTGGTGTGAGATGCCAGAGGAGGAAAGCAAATGGAATTATAGCCCAGCAGAATCCCAGCAGGAGAATCACAGCCCAGCAGAATCCCAGCAGGAGAATCATAGCCCAGCAGAATCCCAGCAGGAGAATCATAGCCCAGCAGACTCCCAGCAGGAGAATCATAGCCCAGCAGAATCCCAGCAGGAGAATCATAGCCCAGCAGAATCCCAGCAGGAGAATCATAGCCCAGCAGAATCCCAGCAGGAGAATCATAGCCCAGCAGAATCCCAGCAGGAGAATCATAGCCCAGCAGAATCCCAGCAGGAGAATCATAACCCAGCAGAATCCCAGCAGGACAATGTTCCCAAACAATCACCAAGTGTAAAGGATTATTGTGAATCAAACCTTCAATGGGAGCAATATTGGGAGTAGTATTGGTCCCCATATCTAAGGAAGGATGTGCTGGCCTTGGAAAGGATCCAGAGGACGTTCACAAGAATGATCCCTGGAATGAAGAACTTGTCCTATGAGGAACGGTTGAGGACTCTGGGTCTGTACTCGTTGGGAGTTTAGAAGGATGAGAGGGGATCTTATTGAAACTTAAAGGATACTGCGAGGCCTGGATAGAGTGGATGTGGAGAGGATGTTTCCACTTGTAGGAAAAACTAGAACTAGAGGTCACACTCTCAGACTAAAGGGACGATCCTTTAAAACAGAGATGAGGAGGAATTATTTCAGCCAGAGGGTGGTGAATCTGTGGAACCATTTGCCGCAGAAGGCTGTGGAGGTCAATTCACTGAGTGTCTTTAAGACAGAGATAGATAGGTTCTTGATTAACAAGGGGATCAGGGGTTATGGGTTGAAGGCAGGAGAATGGGGATGAGAAAAATATCAGCCATGATTGAATGGCGGAGCAGATTCGATGGGCTGAGTGGCCTAATTCTGCTCCTATGTCTTATGGTCTTATGGGACAGTGGAGAGTGGGTTGGGCATAGGATGAAACAGGACAGGGTGCAGGTATAGGACAGGGTGCAGGTATAGGACAGGGTGCAGGTATAGGACAGGGTGCAGGTGTAGGACAGGGTGCAGGTGTAGGACAGGGTGCAGGTGTAGGACAGGGTGCAGGTGTAGGACAGGGTGCAGGTGTAGGACTGGGTGCAGGTGTCGGACAGGGTGCAGGTGTCGGACAGGGTGCAGGTGTCGGACAGGGTGCAGGTGAAGGACAGGGTGCAGGTGAAGGACAGGGTGCAGGTGTAGGACAGGGTGCCGGCGTAGGACAGGGTGCAGGAATATGACAGGGTGCAGGTGTATGACAGGGTGCAGGCGTAGGACAGGATGCATGCGTAGGACAAGGTGCAGGTGTAAGACAGGGTGCAGGTGTAGGACAGGGTGCAGGTGTAGGACAGGGTGCAGGTGTAGGACTGGGTGCAGGTGTCGGACAGGGTGCAGGTGTCAGACAGGGTGCAGGTGTCAGACAGGGTGCAGGTGTAGGACAGGGTGCAGGTGTAGGACAGGGTGCAGGTGTAGGACAGGGTGCAGGCGTAGGACAGGGTGCAGGTGTAGGACAGGGTGCAGATCTAGGACCGGGTGCGGGTGTAGGACAGGGTGCAGGCGTAGGACAAGGTGCACACGTATGACAGGGTGCAGGCGTATGACAGGGTGCACGCGTATGACAGGGTGCACGCGTATGACAGGGTGCAGGCGTATGACAGGGTGCAGCTCTGGGACAGGGTGCAGGTCACGGACAGGGTACAGGGGTAGGACGGTGCAGGCGTATGACAGGGTGCACGCGTATGACAGGGTACAGGTGTATGACAGGGTGCAGGTGTAGGACAGGGTGCAGGCAGATGACAGGGTGCAGGCGTATGACAGGGTGCAGGCGTATGACAGGGTGCAGGCGTATGACAGGGTGCACACATATGACAGGGTGCACACGTATGACAGGGTGCAGGCGTATGACAGGGTGCAGGCGTATGACAGGGTGCAGGTGCAGGACAGGGTGTAGGTGTAGGACAGGGTGCAGGCGTAGGACAAGGTGCACACGTATGACAGGGTGCAGGCGTATGACAGGGTGCAGGCGTATGACAGGGTGCAGGTGCAGGACAGGGTGCAGGTGTAGGACAGGGTGTAGGTGTAGGACAGGGTGCAGGTGTAGGACAGGGTGCAGGTGTAGGACTGGGTGCAGGTGTAGGACAGGGTGCAGGTGTAGGACAGGGTGCAGGTGTAGGACAGGGTGCAGGCATAGGACAGGGTGCAGGTGTAATCAAGGGTGCAGGTGTAGGACAGGGTGCAGGTGTAGGACAGGGTGCAGGTGTAGGACAGGGTGCAGGCGTAGGACAAGGTGCACACGTATGACAGGGTGCAGGCGTATGACAGGGTGCAGGCGTATGACAGGGTGCAGGCGTATGACAGGGTGCAGGTGTATGACAGGGTGCAGCTCTGGGACAAGGTGCAGGTTTCGGACAGGGTACAGGGGTAGGACGGTGCAGGGTTATGACAGGGTGCAGGCGTAGGACAAGGTGCACACGTATGACAGGGTGCAGGCGTATGACAGGGTGCAGGTGTATGACAGGGTGCAGGCGTAGGACAAGGTGCACACGTATGACAGGGTGCAGGCGTATGACAGGGTGCAGGCGTATGACAGGGTGCAGGCGTATGACAGGGTGCAGGTGTATGACAGGGTACAGCTCTGGGACAGGGTGCAGGTTTCGGACAGGGTACAGGGGTAGGACGGTGCAGGCGTATGACAGGGTGCACGCGTATGACAGGGTACAGGCGTATGACAGGGTGCAGGCGTATGACAGGGTGCAGGCGTATGACAGGGTGCAGGCGTATGACAGGGTGCAGGCGTATGACAGGGTGCAGGTGCAGGACAGGGTCCAGGTGCAGGAGAGGGTGCAGGTGTAGGACAGGGTGCAGGCATATGACAGGGTGCAGGCGTATGACAGGGTGCAGGCGTATGACAGGGTGCAGGCGTATGACAGGGTGCAGGTGTAGGAGAGGGTGCAGGCGTATGACAGGGTGCAGGCGTATGACAGGGTGCAGGGTTATGACAGGGTGAAGGTGTCGGACAGGGTGCAGGCATATGACAGGGTGCAGATGTAGGACAGAGTGCAGGTGTATGACAGGGTGCAGGTGTATGACGGTGCAGGTGTATGACGGTGCAGGTGTAGGACAGGGTGCAGGTGTATGACAGGGTGCAGGTGTATGACGGTGCAGGTGTATGACGGTGCAGGTGTAGGACAGGGTGCAGGTGTAGGACAGGGTGCAGGCGTATGACAGGGTGCAGGTGTAGGACAGGGTGCAGGTGTATGACAGGGTGCAGGTGTATGACGGTGCAGGTGTATGACGGTGCAGGTGTAGGACAGGGTGCAGGTGTAGGACAGGGTGCACGCGTATGACAGGGTGCAGGTCTAGGACAGGGTGAAGATGTAGGACAGGGTGCAGGTGTAGGACAGGGTGCAGGTGTAAGACAGGGTGCAGGTGTAAGACAGGGTGCAGGTGTAAGTCAGGGTGCAGGTGTAAGACAGGGTGCAGGTGTAAGACAGGGTGCAGGTGTAGGACAGGGTGCAGGCGTATGACAGGGTGCACGCGTATGACAGCGTGCAGGTGTAGGACAGGGTGCAGGTGTAGGACAGGGTGCAGGTGTAGGACAGGGTGCAGATGTAGGACAGGATGCAGCCGTATGACAGGGTGCAGGTGTAGGACGGTGCAGGCATAGGACAGGGTGCAGGTGTAGGACAGGGTGCAGGTGTAGGACAGGGTGCAGGTGTAGGACAGGGTGCAGGTGTAGGACAGGGTGCAAATGTAGGACAGGGTGCAAATGTAGGACAGGGTGCAGGTGTAGGACAGGGTGCATGTGTAGGACAGGGTGCAGGCGTAGGACAGGGTGCAGGTGTAATCAAGGGTGCAGGTGTAGGACAAGGTGCAGGCATATGACAGGGTGCAGGCATATGACAGGGTGCAGGCATATGACAGGGTGCAGGTGTAGGACAGGGTGCAGGTGTAGGACAAGGTGCACACGTATGACAGGGTGCAGGCATATGACAGGGTGCAGGCATATGACAGGGTGCAGGTGTAGGACAGGGTGCAGGTGTAGGACAGGATGCAGGCGTAGGACAAGGTGCACACGTATGACAGGGTGCAGGCATATGACAGGGTGCAGGCATATGACAGGGTGCAGGCATATGACAGGGTGCAGGCGTATGACAGGGTGCAGCTCTGGGACAGGGTGCAGGTCTCGGACAGGGTACAGGGGTAGGACGGTGCAGGCGTATGACAGGGTGCACGCGTATGACAGGGTGCAGGTGTATGACAGGGTGCAGGTGTAGGACAGGGTGCAGGCAGATGACAGGGTGCAGGTGTAGGACAGGATGCAGGCGTATGACAGGGTGCAGGCGTATGACAGGGTGCAGGCGTATGACAGGGTGCAGGCGTATGACAGGGTGCAGGCGTAGGACAGGGTGCAGGCGTATGACAGGGTGCAGGCATATGACAGGGTGCAGGCGTAGGACAGGGTGCAGGTGTAGTACAGGGTGCAGATGTAGGACAGGGTGCAGGTGTAGGACAGGGTGCAGGTGTAGGACAGGGTGCAGGTGTAGGACAGGATGCAGGCGCGTGACAGGGTGCAGGCGTATGACAGGGTGCAGGTGTAGGACAGGGTGCAGGCATAGGACAGGGTGCAGGTGTAGGACAGGGTGCAGGTGTAGGACAGGGTGCAGGCGTAGGACAGGGTGCAGGTGTAGGACAGGGTGCAGGTGTAGGACAGGGTGCAGGTGTAGGACAGGGTGCAGGTGTCGGACAGGGTGCAGGTGTAGGACTGGGTGCAGGTGTAGGACAGGGTGCAGGTGTAATCAAGGGTGCAGGTGTAGGACAGGGTGCAGGTGTAGGACAGGGTGCAGGTGTAGGACAGGGTGCAGGTGTAGGACAGGGTGCAGGTCTAGGACAGGCTGCAGGTGTAGGACAGGGTGCAGGCGTAGGACAAGGTGCACACGTATGACAGGGTGCAGGCATATGACAGGGTGCAGGCGTATGACAGGGTGCAGGCCTATGACTGGGTGCAGGCGTATGACAGGGTGCAGGCGTAAGACAGGGTGCAGCTCTGGGAAAGGGTGCAGGTCTCGGACATGGTACAGGGGTAGGACGGTGCAGGCGTATGACAGGGTGCACGCGTATGACAGGGTGCAGGTGTATGACAGGGTGCAGGCAGATGACAGGGTGCAGGTGTAGGACAGGGTGCAGTTGTAGGACAGGATGCAGGCTTATGACTGGGTGCAGGTGTAGGACAGGGTGCAGGCGTATGACAGGGTGCAGGTGTAGGACAGGGTGCAGGCGTATGACAGGGTGCAGGTGTAGGACAGGGTGCAGGTGTAGGACAGGGTGCAGGCATAGGACAGGGTGCAGGTGTAGGACAGGGTGCAGGCGTATGACAGGGTGCAGGCATATGACAGGGTGCAGGCGGATGACAGGGTGCAGGTGTATGACAGGGTGCAGGTGTAGGACAGGGTGCAGGCGTATGACAGGGTGCAGGTCGAGGACAGGGTGCAGATGTAGGACAGGGTGCAGATGTAGGACAGGGTGCAGGCGTATGACAGGGTGCAGGCGTATGACAGGGTGCAGGTGTAGGACAGGGTGCAGGTGTAGGACAGGGTGCAGGTCTAAGACAGAGTGCAGGCGTAGGACAGGATGCAGGCGTATGACAGGGTGCACGCGTATGACAGCGTGCAGGTGTAGGACAGGTTGCAGATGTAGGACAGGGTGCAGATGTAGGACAGGGTGCAGCCATATGACAGGGTGCAGGTGTAGGACAGGGTGCAGGCATAGGACAGGGTGCAGGTGTAGGACAGGGTGCAGGTGTAGGACAGGGTGCAGATGTAGGACAGGTTGCAGGCGTATGACAGGGTGCAGGCATATGACAGGGTGCAGGCATATGACAGGGTGCAGGCGTAGGACAGGGTGCAGGTGTAGGACAGGGTGCAGGCGTATGACAGGGTGCAGATGTAGGACAGGGTGCAGGCGTAGGACAGGGTGCAGGGGTAGGACAGGGTGCAGGGGTAGGACAGGGTGCAGGCGTATGACAGGGTGCACGTGTATGACAGGGTGCAGGTGTATGACAGGGTGCAGGCGTATGACAGGGTGCAGGCGTATGACAGGGTGCAGGCGTATGACAGGGTGCAGGTGTAGGTCAGGGTGCAGGTGTAGGACGGGGTGCAGGTGTAGGACAGGGTGCACGCATATGACAGGGTGCAGTTGTAGGACAGGGTGCAGATGTAGGACAGGGTGCAGGTGTAGACAGGATGCACGTGTAGGACAGGGTGCAGATGTAGGACAGGGTGCAGATGTAGGACAGGGTGCAGGTGTAGGACAGGGTGCAGGTGTAGGACAGGGTGCACGTGTAGGATAGGGTGCAGATCTAGGACAGGGTGCAGGCGTATGCCAGGGTGCACGCATATGACAGGGTGCAGTTGTAGGACAGGGTGCAGATGTAGGACAGGGTGCAAGTGTAGCACAGGGTGCACGTGTAGGACAGGGTGCAGATGTAGGACAGGGTGCAGGTGTATGACAGGGTGCACGCATATGACAGGGTGCAGTTGTAGGACAGCGTGCAGATGTAGGTCAGGGTGCAGGTGTAGGACAGGGTGCAGGTGTAGGACAGGTTGCACGTGTATGACAGGGTGCAGGCGTATGACAGGGTGCAAGTCTAGGACAGGGTGCAGGTCAAGTCACGGTGCAGGCGTAGGTCAGGGTGCAGGTGTATGACAGGGTGCAAGTCTAGGACGGGGTGCAGGCATCGGACAGCGTGCACGCGTATGACAGGGTGCAGGTGAAGGACAGGGTGCAGGTGTAGGACAGGGTGCAGGTGTAGGACAGGGTGCATGTGTATGACAGGGTGTAGGTATAGGTCAGGATGCTGGTGCAAGACAGGGTGCAGGTGTAGGACAGGGTGCAGGTGTAGGACAGGGTGCAGGTGTAGGACAGGGTGCAGGTGTAGGACAAGGTGCAGGTGTAGGACAGGGTGCAGGCGTATGACAGGGTGCAGGTGTAGGACAGGGTGCAGGTCTAGGACAGGGTGCAGGTGTAGGACAGGGTGCAGGCATATGACTGGGTGCACGCGTATAACAGGGTGCAGGTGTATGACAGGGTGCAGGCTTATGAAAGAGTGCACGCGTATGACAGGGTGCAGGTGTAGGACAGGGTGCAGGTGTAGGACAGGGTGCAGGTGTAGGACAGGGTGCAGGTCTAGGAAGGGGTGCAGGCGTAGGACAGGGTGCACGCGTATGACAGGGTGCCGGTGAAGGACATGGTGCAGGTGTAGGACAGGGTGCACGTGTAGGACAGTGTGTAGGTATAGGACAGGATGCAGGTGTAAGACAGGGTGCAGGTGTAAGACAGGGTGCAGGTGTAGGACAGGGTGCAGGTGTAAGACAGGGTGCAGGTGTAGGACAGGGTGCAGGTGTAGGACAGGGTGCAGGTGTAGGACAGGGTGCAGGCGTATGACAGGGTGCAGGCGTATGACAGGGTGCAGGCGTATGACAGGGTGTAGGTGTAGGTCAGGGTGCAGGTGTATGACAGGGTGCAGGTGTAGGACAGGGTGCAGATGTAGGACAGGGTGCACATGTAGGACAGTGTGCAGGCATATGACAGGGTGCAGGTGTAGGACAGGGTGCAGGTGAAAGACAGGGTGCAGGTGTAAGACAGGGTGCAGGCGTATGACAGGGTGCAGGTGTAGGACAGGCTGCAGATGTATGACAGGGTGCAGGTGTAGGACAGGGTGCAGGTCTAGGACAAGGTGCAGGTGTAGGACAGGGTGCAGGCGTATGACTGGGTGCACGCGTATAACAGTGTGCAGATGTATGACAGGGTGCAGGCTTATGAAAGAGTGCACGCGTATGACAGCGTGCAGGTGTAGGACAGGGTGCAGATGTAGGACAGGGTGCAGATGTAGGACAGGGTGCAGGCGTATGACAGGGTGCAGGCGTATGATAGGGTGCAGGTGTAGGTCAGGGTGCAGGTGTATGACAGGGTGCAGGTGTAGGACAGGGTGCAGGTGTAGGACAGGGTGCAGATGTAGGACAGGGTGCAGGTGTAAGACAGGGTGCAGGTGTAAGACAGGGTGCAGGCGTATGACAGGGTGCAGGCGTATGACAGGGTGCAGGTGTAAGAAAGGGTGCAGGCGCAAGACAGGGTGCAGGCGCATAACAGGGTGCAGGTGTAGGACAGGCTGCAGGTGTATGACAGGGTGCAGGCGTATGACAGGGTGCAGGAATAGGACAGAGTGCAGGTGTAGGACAGTGTGCAGGCGTATGACAGGGTGCAGGTCTAGGACAGGGTGCAGGTCTAGGACAGGGTGCAGGTCTAGGACAGGGTGCAGGCGTAAGACAGCGTGCAGGCGTATGACAGGGTGCAGGTCTAGGAAGGGGTGCAGGCGTAGGACAGGGTGCACGCGTATGACAGGGTGCAGGTCTAGGAAGGGGTGCAGGTCTAGGACAGGGTTCAGGTGTAGGACATGGTGCAGGTGGGGGTGAATTGGGGATGAACCTAGGCAGTGTCGTAATATTCACCTATATATCATGGTGTAGACACACACTGATGGACACATAGTGGGACCAATCAACACACACAACACCGCAGCCAATCACCAGTGATTGCACACACACTATAAAGACAGGGGGCATCAGAGTTGCCGCTTATTCGAGTTGCAGCTAGCTGGGAGCACAGAGCTCACAGCCTGCAACACAGACATTCACCATGTGCTGAGTGCATCGACTGGTTAGGACAAAGCAAAGGTCTTTAGTTAAAGCTAGTATCGTATTAATCCACAGTCAGAGTATGTTACAACAGTTAATGATTCAATAAAATAGTGTTGCACTATTTCAAGTGTTGGTGACCTGTATGTGTTCCATGGATCCAGAGCACCCAACACAACATGATACCAGGAGTGGTTGCATACTAGCACTTCTTAGACCTACCTGCAAGTGATCTGCCTTCTGCCAGCATTCCGTCATCCTGCAACATGGACAACATCAGCCCGCAGGAATCAGATAGGGGACTGGGCGAACTGGGATATGGCTCAGTCACTCAATAGGAACCAAAGTGGTGAGAGGCAGTTATCTGGCATGCCTGCCATTCAACCTGCTCAAGTTAACAGGGCCGGAGAGTGATTGATTCTTCCTCACAGCAGCCTTTATGTCAAAAGGTTGTGGCTTCAAGACCTACTCCAGAGATTTGGGCACAGAAATCCAGGCTGACGCTCCCAGTGCAGGACTAAGGGCATGCTGCACTGCCGGAGGTGCTGTCTTTCAGATAAGACATTAAACCGAGGTCCCGTCTGTCCTCTTGGGTGGATAGAAAAGATCCCATGGAGCATTATTGCAAAGACAAACAGCTGGCCGTTATCACGCTGCTAGCTATGAAATGAAATGAAATGAAAACCGCTTATTGTCACAAGTAGGCTTCAAATGAAGTTACTGTGAAAAGCCCCTAGTCGCCACATTCCGGCGCCTGTTCGGGGAGGCTGGTACGGGAATTGAACCGTGCTGCTGGCCTGCCTTGGTCTGCTTTCAAAGCCAGCGATTTAGCCCTGTGCTAAACAGCCCCTATGGGATCCTGCCGTGCACAAATTAGCAGCTATGTTACCGACATTACAACAGTGGCTGAACTACAAATGTATTTAAGTAGCTGTAAACAGCTTTGGGACATTCGGCGGCTGTGAACGATAGAACATAGAACGATACAGCGCAGTACAGGCCCTTCGGCCCACGATGTTGCACCGAAACAAAAGCCATCTAACCTACACTATGCCATTATCATCCATATGTTTATCCAATAAACTTTTAAATGCCCTCAATGTTGGCGAGTTCACTACTGTAGCAGGTAGGGCATTCCACGGCCTCACTACTCTTTGCGTAAAGAACCTACCTCTGACCTCTGTCCTATATCTATTACCCCTCAGTTTAAAGTTATGTCCCCTCGTGCCAGCCATTTCCATCCGCGGGAGAAGGCTCTCACTGTCCACCCTATCTAACCCCCTGATCATTTTGTATGCCTCTATTAAGTCTCCTCTTAACCTTCTTCTCTCCAACGAAAACAACCTCAAGTCCATCAGCCTTTCCTCATAAGATTTTCCCTCCATACCAGGCAACATCCTGGTAAATCTCCTCTGCACCCGCTCCAAAGCCTCCACGTCCTTCCTATAATGCGGTGACCAGAACTGTACGCAATACTCCAAATGCGGCCGTACCAGAGTTCTGTACAGCTGCAACATGACCTCCTGACTCCGGAACTCAATCCCTCTACCAATAAAGGCCAACACTCCATAGGCCTTCTTCACAACCCTATCAACCTGGGTGGCAACTTTCAGGGATCTATGTACATGGACACCTAGATCCCTCTGCTCATCAACACTTCCAAGAACTTTACCATTAGCCAAATATTCCGCATTCCTGTTATTCCTTCCAAAGTGAATCACCTCACACTTCTCTACATTAAACTCCATTTGCCACCTCTCAGCCCAGCTCTGCAGCTTATCTATATCCCTCTGTAACCTGCTACATCCTTCCACACTATCGACAACACCACCGACTTTAGTATCGTCTGCAAATTTACTCACCCACCCTTCTGCGCCCTCCTCTAGGTCATTGATAAAAATGACAAACAGCAACGGCCCCAGAACAGATCCTTGTGGTACTCCACTTGTAACTGAACTCCATTCTGAACATTTCCCATCAACCACCACCCTCTGTCTTCTTTCAGCTAGCCAATTTCTGATCCACATCTCTAAATCACCCTCAATCCCCAGCCTCCGTATTTTCTGCCATAGCCTACCGTGCGGAACCTTATCAAACGCTTTGCTGAAATCCATATACACCACATCAACTGCTCTACCCTCATCTACCTGTTCAGTCACCTTCTCAAAGAACTCGATAAGGTTTGTGAGGCATGACCTACCCTTCACAAAGCCATGCTGACTATCCCTGATCATATTATTCGTATCTAGATGATTATAAATCTTGTCTCTTATAATCCCCTCCAAGACTTTACCCACTACAGACGTGAGGCTCACCGGTCTATAGTTGCCGGGGTTGTCTCTGCTCCCCTTTTTGAACAAAGGGACCACATTTGCTGTCCTCCAGTCCTCTGGCACTGTTCCTGTAGCCAATGATGACATAAAAATCAAAGCCAAAGGTCCAGCAATCTCTTCCCTGGCCTCCCAGAGAATCCTAGGATAAATCCCATCAGGACCCGGGGACTTATCTATTTTCAGCCTGTCCAGAATTGCCAACACCTCTTCCCTACGTACCTCAATGCCATCTATTCTATTAGCCTGGGTCTCAGCATTCTCCTCCACAACATTATCTTTTTCCTGAGTGAATACTGATGAAAAATATTCATTTAGTATCTCGCCTATCTCTTCAGACTCCACACACAACTTCCCATCCCTGTCCTTGACTGGTCCTACTCTTTCCCTAGTCATTCGCTTATTCCTGACATACCTATAGAAAGCTTTTGGGTTTTCCTTGATCCTACCTGCCAAATACTTCTCATGTCCCCTCCTTGCTCGTCTTAGCTCTCTCTTTAGATCCTTCCTCGCTACCTTGTAACACCTACGATGTTATATGGGCGGCAATGTAGCGCAGTGGTCAGCACTGCTGCCTCACAGCTCCAAGGTCCCAGGTTCGATTCCCGGCTTGGGTCACTGTCTGTGTGGAGACTGCACGTTCTCCCCGTGTCTGCGTGGGTTTCCTCCGGGTGTCCCGGTTGCCTCCCACAAGTCCCGAAAGACGTGCTGTTCGGTGAATTGGACATTCTGAATTCTCCCTCTGTGTACCCGAACAGACGCCGGAATGTGGCGACTAGGGGCTTTCACAGTAACTTCATTGCAGTGTTAATGTAAGCCTACTTGTGACACTAATAAAGATTATTGTATAAATGAAGACTTTCTTAATCCGTCACTGCTGATTAACCCTTTCCTCCCTTTTGCTCTACAATTGCTGTCCTTTCTGGCAACTGGGCCAACGAGACCTCACAAGATGAGTCAGCTGAGGAATTGTAATCCCCAACGACCCCGGGCTGGGGAGGTGAAATATGAAGTTTCTGTCCGAAGGACTCACCGGAGATGGTTACTTCGAACGTGGCTGTATCATCGACTGCGTCACACTTGTACAGCCCTCGGTCCTCCATCGTAGCCGAGCGGACGGTCAGCCTCCTGCAAGCCCCGTCCACCTCCATCCTGGACCTCGTACTCCTCTCCACCTCCACCCCGTCCTTGTACCATCTCACCTCCGCCTCGGGCCTCGAGAGCTCACACGAGAGGACAGCCTCACCACCGGTCAGTACGCTCATCGTCGGAGCGGAGCGGTTGACGATTTTCACCGGCGGCTCTGGATCCAACGCAACGTCAGAGGGAGGGAGACAGAGAGAAGGACGGAGGAAGAAAGAAACAGAGAGATTTGGAGGACGAGGAAGAGAAAGATGGAGGAAGAAAATAGAGACAAGAGAGAGGACAGAGAGATAAAGTGAACGAGGCGGGCAGAATAAAAGAGAGAGGGCAAGAGGCAGAGAGCAAGGAAGGAAGAAGGAATCAGAGAGAAGGAGGGAGAAACACAATGAGCAAGAGACAAAATGAGTAGAGAGAAACGGGTAGGGAGTGAAATAGGGAGAGGCAGAAGGAGAGAGTAGGAGGGAGAGGCAATGAAACATGGAGCAAGACAGGAATTTATAGGAAAACAAAGAGAGAAAAAGAAAGAGGTACAAAGAGATAAAGATAATGGTCTGGATTCTGCAATGCGCCGGCATCGCACCCACGCCCGGGCGTTTCTCGATGGTGTGGGGCTGCCCACAATGGGAAACCCAGCTGATGGGACGGAGAATCCCGCCCAATATATGGGCGAAATTCTCCCCCAACGGCGGGATGTCCGCCGACTGGCGCCAAAGACGGCGCCAATCAGACGGGCATCGCGCCGGCCCAAAGGTGCAGAATGCTCTGCATCTTTGGCGGCCTAGCCCCAACATTGAGGGATTTCCGCCCCGCCAGCTGGCGGAAATGGCGTTTGTTGCCCCGCCAGCTGGCGCGGAAATGCGGCGCATGCGCGGGAGCGTCAGCGGCCGCTGTCAGTTTCCCGGCGCATGCGCGGGAGCGTCAGCGGCCGCTGTCAGTTTCCCGCGCATGCGCAGTGGGGAGAGTCTCTTCCGCCTCCGCCATGGTGGAGGCTGTAGCGGAGGCGGAAGGGAAAGAGTGCCCCCACGGCACAGGCCCGCCCGCGGATCGGTGGGCCCCGATCGCGGGCCAGGCCACCGTGGGGGCACCCCCCGGGGTCAGATCGCCCCGTTCCCCCCCCCAGGACCCCGGAGCCCGCCCACGCCGCCTGGTCCCGCCGGTAAATACCAGGTTTGATTTACATCGGCGGGACAGGCAATTCCTGGGCGGGACTTCGGCCCATCCGGGCCGGAGAATTGAATGGGGGGTCCCGCCAACCGGCGCGGCCCGATTCCCGCCCCCGCCCAATCTCCGGTACCGGAGACTTCGGCGGGGGCGGGATTTACGGCGGCCAACGGCCATTTTCCGACCCGGCGGGGGGTCGGAGAATGACGCCCATGAAGTGAGAGTGAGAGGGAAGTGTGGCGGAGACTGAGAGTGAATGAAATCAATTACAGGAGAAAAGCTGAAGGGGGCAGTATAAACAATACAAAATGACTGGTTTTCTCAGATAGTTTTGCTCCTGGAACAAGTTTGAGACAACAAAAGGTCGCAACCCGGCCCTGAGATTCCGCGGGTTGCCTTCCTGAATTATGCTGTGACTCTGAATGAAACCAGCGGGAATCCCAGAAGGAATGATGTCAATGAGGGAAAGTGACCATTTCTCTGGAGGTTGCACTGGGACCAGGAGAATCCAGGTGAATTTCAGGGTCATCCTGTCGGGAGTGTAACCTTTGGGGTGTGACCTTTGGGATATGACCTTTGGGATATGACCTTTGGGGTGTGATGTTTGGGATTTGACCTTTGGGGTGTGACCTGTGCAGTGTGTAATTTGGAGTTTGACCTTTGAGATGTAACCCTTAGTGTGTGACCTTTGGGGTGTGACCTTTGGGGTATGACCTCTGTGCTGTGACCTTTGGGATGTGACCTCTGCTGTATGACCTCTGCAGCGTGACCTTCGTCTAGGAAGTAATACATAAAGTTTGCGTGTGGCTTGACCGGGGACTCACCGGAGACGGTCAGTTCAAACTTGGCCGAATCGTCAACTGCATCGCATACATATGTCCCTCCGTCCTCCATTGCAGCCGAGCGGATGGTCACCCTCCTGGACACTCCATCCACCTCCAGCATAGACCTCTTGCTCCCTTTCATCTCCACCCCATCCTTGTACCACCTCACCACCGCCTCGGGTCGCGAGAGCTCACACGAGAGGACGACCTCATCTCCGGTCAGCACGCTCTTCACCGCAGGGGAACAGTTGACGATTTTCACAGGAGGCTCTGGATCAAACACAGTGAGAGAAGGAGAGAGAGAAAGAGAGAATGTGAGACCGAGTGCAAAAGAGAAGACGAGAATTGTTGAATCCTTTAGAACAGAGATGAGGAGGAATTTCTTCAGCCAGAGGGTGGTGAATCTGTGGAATTCTTTGCCGCAGAAGGCTGTGGAGGCCAACTCACTGAGTGTCTTTAAGACAGAGATAGATAGGTTCTTGATTAATAAGGGGATCAGGGGTTATGTGGAGAAGGCAGGAGAATGGGGATGAGGAAATATCAGCCATGATTGAATGGCGGAGCAGACTTGATGGGCCGAGTGGCCTAATTCTGCTCCTATGTCTTATGGTCTTATGGAAGAGTGTTGGAGAGAGAGAGGAGAAAATATGTGGCACAAAGAGAGAGGACAGAAAGAGAGAAAGTGAAAGACAAAGAGAGATGGCAAGAATGAGAGATAGAGTGGGGGAGAGAGAGAAGAATATAGAAACAAGCAGAGACAGAGCGGTAGAAGATGCGATATGGTGAGAAAGAGAGAAAGAAAAAAATGAGACAGAGGAAGAGAGAGGGAGGTGGAGGCAATGAAACATGGAAGAAGAAAGAAATAGTAAAAGATAGAGAGCAAAAGAAAGGGATAGAGAGAGAAAATATATATGAATTGAGAGCGAGAGGGAAAGTGTGGCGGAGAATGAGAGTGAATGAAAGAGTGAGTTCCTATTACAGGAGAAAAGCTGAAGGGGGCAGTATAAACCAATAAAAATAGACTGGTTTTCTCAGATAGTTTTGCTTCCTGAACAAAGTTTGAGACAACAAAATGTGACAACTCGGTCCTGAGATCCCGTGGCATGTCTTCCTGACTGAGTGACACCAGCGGGAATCCCAGAAGGAATTATGTCAATGAGGGAAAGTGACCATTTCACCAGGAGAATCCTGGTGAATTTCAGGGTCATTGTGTCGGGAGTGTGACCTTTGGGGCTTGACCTTTGTGGTTTGAGCTTTGGAGCTTGACCTTTGGGGTGTGACCTGTGCAGTGTGAGCTTCAGGGTGTGGCCTTTGGGGTGTGTCTTTTGGGGTGTGACCTCTGTGGTGCGACCTTTGTGATGTGGCCTTTAGGGTGTGACCTTTGGGCTATGACGTCTGTGCTGTGATTTTTGGGATGTGACCTCTGCAGCGTGAGGTCAGTGACCCTGGTCTAGGAAATGAAATACAAAGTTTGCGTGTGGCTTGACTCACTGGAGATGGTCAGTTCAAACTTGACTGAATCGTCAACTGCATCGCATACATATGTCCCTCTGTCCTCCATTGCAGCCGTGCGGATGGTCACCCTCCTGGACACTCCATCCACCTCCAGCATAGACCTCTTGCTGCCTTTCATCTCCACCCCATCCTTGTACCACCTCACCACCGCCTCGGGTCGCGAGAGCTCACACGAGAGGACAACCTCATCACCGGTCAGCACGCTCTTCACCGCAGGGGAACAGTTGACGATTTTCACAGGAGGTTCTGGACCAAACACAGTGAGAGAAGGAGAGAGAAAGAAGGTGGTGGAGGGGGGAGAGGGAGAGGGAGAGACAGGACGCAAGGTAGACGAAAGGAGAGGTTGAGAAACATGAGGGAGCAAGGTACATGGAGAGGGTGAAATAGAGAAGCGGAATTAAACAGAGACGGTGCGAGGAAGCGAGCGAGGTAAAACAAAGGGGTAGATTGAGAGACGTAGATGGAGACAGAAAGGGAGAAGGAACCAGCAAGAGTGGGACGGCAAGATAGAGAGCATCAGAGGGAGGGAGGGAGAAGGGAGAGGCCAGCAAAGAGGGAGAAACAGAAACAGAGCAGGAAGAAAAAAATGGAGAGGAAACATGAAACAGACAGCAGGAACGATAGAAACATCAAAGGATAAGAGAAACAGAAAGAGGGAGAGAAAGAAATAGGGACAGAGGAATGAAAGAGAATGAGGGAGAGAAAGTTACAATTACCATGAATAAGGTAAAGGAGGAATAGAATTCTGTTGAAAACATGCAGCAGAGGAAATCCCAGTAGCACATTTCCCACGAAGCGACACAAAATGTCTGTGCAATCCCTCCACACGGCCTTGTCAGTATGGTGTGTCTAACAGTAATAGTGACCCTGTCACACTGCTTCAGGTAAGTTAGTGACAAAGTGTTTAAAGGAGCAGGAACGTTCTTGTGTCCATGAGATGCACAACGTATTATTCTGCTGTCCTGTTCCTTTAAGGCCACTGATCCGATTCCCGTCGATGTAAATGCAGGGTTCGAGCACAAGCTCACAGTCGCAGGATAAGGGGTCAACCGTTTAGCACTGGCCTGAGGAGATATTTCTTCACTCAGAGGGTTGTGGATCTTTGGTATTCTCCATCCCAGAAGGTTATTGATGTTCAGTCATTGAGATAATTGAATTCTGAGTTTGGTAATTTTTGGGGGCGCTAAGGGAATTGAAGGATATCGGGATTGGTTGAGTAAGTTGGTTCAAGGTCGAGGATTGACCATGATCATATTGAATGACGGAACATGGTGATGGGCTGAATGGCCTCCTCCTGCTCCTATTTATTAAGTTCTTATCCTGGGGTTAATTAAAGGCTAATTGCCTGTTCCCCAAACTGAGATAAACCGTCATAAAATCACTGGCTCCCCCGTTTTCCAGACGGTTCTGCCTCTGAAAGAAGGCGTACAGTCTGGGAATGTTACAATTCATCCCTGGAATAGTTTGGATTTTCTCTTCCCCTCCTGTTGGATCTCTGGATGGGAGCGGAGGGAATGGTGCCAATGGGTCAAGTGCAGCTTAACCGGGGACTCACCGTAGACGGTCACTTCAAACTTGGCCGAATCGTCGACTGAGTCGCACACGTACGTCCCTCGGTCCTCCATCGTAGCTGAGCGGACCGTCAGCCTCCTGCACGCTCCGTCCACCTCCATCATGGACCCCGTACTCCTCTCCACCTCCACCCCATCCTTGTACCATCTCACCTCCGCATCGGGTCGCGAGAGCTCACACGAGAGGACAACCTCACCACCGGTCAGCACGCTCATCGCCGGAGCGGAACAGTTGCCGATTTTCACCGGCGGCTCTGGATCAAACACAGTGAGAGAAGGAGAGAGAGAGAAAGAGGAGAGGATGAGAGAAAAAGTGATGGAGAAAGTGAGAGGGAGACGAAGAGAATAGTGGAAGGCAGAGTAAGAGAGGAGAGAAAGAAAAGGCTTGCGAGAAACCTAAGGGGAGATAGAAGAAAAAGAGGAAGAGAGAAGTATAATGAGATAGAGGCGAGGAAAAGAGATTCAGAGTCCTTATGGCGCACAAAGTCGCTCTTCAGCCCATTGAGTCCATTTCAGAGAGTGGGAGGAGAGCTCAGGAAGGGAGATAGAGAGCGATAGAAAGGAAAAGAGAGACAGAGAGAAATGGAATTAAACATCCGCTCGGGAAGTATCGCACATAAGCATGACTGGATCAAAGCTCAGGTACACCCCCGGAAGGCCATGCTCGATGGCTCTTAACATTGATGGCAGTTGGCAGCCACGCTGGCGCAGTGGTTAGCACAGCTGCCTCACGGCGCCGAGGACCCGGGTTCGAATCCCGGCCCTGGGTCACTGTCCGTGTGGAGTTTGCACATTCTCCCCGTGTCTGCGTGGGTTTCACCCCCACAACACAAAGATGTGCAGGGTAGGTGGATTGGCCACGCTAAATTGCCCCTTAATTGGAGCCATTTTTTAAAAAAATTAATGACGGTGGCAGAGGTAAAAGGAAGAAAGAACTTAGGAGCAGGAAGAGGCCATTCAACCCCTCAAGTGTATTAAAGAGGGATAGAAGGAGGTTATTATCCCCCAGAGCTCATTCCAAAGGAACATGCGGAGGTCATTTAACCCCTCAACCTGTTACACAGGAACATTTGTAGGCCATTCAGCCCCTCGAACCTGTTAAATAGGAATAGGAAAAGGCCGTTCAGCCCCTCAAGCCTGTGATACTGGAACATGAGGAGAACATACAGCCCCTCAAATGTGTTACACAGGAACAGGAGGAGGCCATTCAGGCCTGTTGTGTCATTCAATTAGATCATGGCTGAACTCTGTTTTTCTGAAGCCCTTACTACCTTTACCTAATAAAAATCCCTTCCTCCCAAACTTGCATTTCTATAGCACCATTAGCCACCTCAGGATGTCCAAACACTTTACAGACAATCACCTGCTTTCCAAAGTGTAGTCTTTTGGAAACATGACAACCAATATTCGCACAGGAAAATCCCGTGAAAAGGAATATGATAAGGACCAGATTATCTGGTTTCCTGATGCTTGTTGAGGAATAAAGATTGACCCCAGCTTCGGGAACAATTCCTTGGCTCCTCTTTGCAGTAGTTCCCCGGATATGTCCATGTGAGGGTTCTGTAAGGACGTATCAGCCAAGTTAGATAGGGGAGAACCAGTTGATGTTGTATATTTGGATTTTCAGAAGGCATTTGGCTTAGGCACCACACAACAGGCTAAGACGCAAGAAAGGAGCTCACGATGTTGGTGGTAATATTCTGGCACGGATAGAGGATTGGCTAACTAGCAGGAAGCAACAATAAGGGGTCTTTCTCAGGTTGGAGGGTGGTAACCAGTAGAGTTCCACAGGGGTCAGTGCCGGGGCCGCAGCTCTTCACAATAAATATGAATGATTTGGAGGGTGGAGCAGACTGTACTGTGACCAAATCTGCGGATAAAACAAAGGTGGGCGGGAATGCAGGTTGTGAGGAGGATACAAATAGTTTACAGAGAGACATTGACAGGTTCAGGGAGTGGGCAGAAAATTGGCAAATGGAATTCAATGTGGGAAGATGTGAGATTGTTGATTTGGAAGAAAGAATGAGAAGGCGGGTTATTATTTAAATGGAGAGAGATTGCAGAAAGCTGGGGCTTGGAGGGCCTTGTTCATGAAACCCAGAAAGTTAACATACGGGTTCAGAAGGTTATAGAGGAGGCACATGGAATGCTGGCTTTTATTTCAAGGGGGCTGGAGTGTAAAGGTGAAGAGGTTTTGCTGCATCTGTACACGGTACTCGTGGGGCCACATTTAGAATACTGGGTACAGTTTTAGTCGCCTTATTTAAGGAAATATATATTATCATTGGAGGCAGCACTGAGGAGGTTTGCGAGGATGATTCCGAGTATGGAGGGCCTGCCGGATGACGACAGATTAAACAGGTTGGGTCTGTAATCCTCGCGGTCCAGAGGAATGAGAGCTGATCTGATTGAAGCATACTGGGCAGGATTCTCCGGTTGCTGACGGCGAAATCGCTTTCGGTGAACGGCCGGAGAATCCGCGTTTCCTACCAAATCGGGGGCGACGCCACTTTCGCGATGCTCCGCACCCCCCCCCCCTCCAAAGCGCCGCACCCGCAGAGTACACCACGCCACGCACTGACGGCCTCAGGACACAACCTGAGGCCCCCCCCCCCCGACGCTCCGCCCCCAACCGGCCGAATTCCCGACGGCGTGGGACAGGCGTGGTCTCATCCGTCGGGACCTCAGCGTGGCGGCGGCGGACACAGTCGGGGGAGGGCCGATCCGCGGACGGGGGGAGGGGGGGGTGCTTTATCAGGGGCTGGGGACATTGTGTGTGGGGGGGGGGGGTGGTCCAGGGCGGGCGAGCTGGCCAAAGGGGGGCACTATTTTGCGGGCTGAGCCCGCGGGCTGTGTCCTCCATGTAGCGCGGCCCGACCGCTGCAGCCCACCGCCGTGCACACGGTGCGGCCACACACCCGGCAATTCTCCGGGGCGTGTCGGCAGCTTTAGCCGGGTGCTCGACGCTGCCGTCCTGCTAGCCCCCGGCAACACAGGGAATCAACGGCCGTTTTGAGCCAGTCTTTGTGGCGTAAAACGCCACCGTTCCCACATCGACGTGGGGGCATTGCCCCAGAACCAGAGAATCCATTTTTAGGAGGTTAAACAGGATAAAGTTATAAGGAGAGGCTGGATAGGCTGGGACTTTTTTCCCTGGAGCGTCGAAGGCTTAGGGGTGACCTTATAGAGGCCTATAAAATAATGAGGAGCATCGATAAGGTCGATAGTCCACATCTTTTCCCAAAGATAGAGAAGTCTAGAACTAGAGGGCAGAGGTTTAAGGTGAGAGGGGAGAGATACAAAAGAGACCAGAGGGGAAATTTCTTCACACAGTGGGTGGTGAGTGTCTGGAACGGGCTGCCAGAGGCAGTGGTAGAGGCGGGTACAATTTTTTCCTTTAAGAAGCAGTTAGACAGTTACATGGGCAGGGTGGGTATAGAGGGATGTGGGCCAAATGCGGGCAAGTGGGACTAGTTTAGAGATAGAAACTGGGCGGCATGGACAAGCTGGGCCGAAGGGCCTGTTTTCATGCTGTAAACATCGACGACTCTGAAATGTTGGGAGGATGTTTCCCCTCGCGGGAGGGAGCAGATCAGAGGACACAGTCGCTGAATAAAGGGGAGCTCATTCCCGACGGATTTGAGGAAGAATGTCTTCTCTCAGAGAAGGCGTGTTGAGAGGGATGTTTCTCGGGGCCTGCAGCGATGGGAAAGCCACAACGAGGCCGCACGGCCACAAAACGCCATGCAGATCGAGGCGCCCGTTTTAAAGTCAGCCCCGATCTCTCGACCCCACTCAGCCTCCGGACACCCCCAGCTGCACCCAACTTACCTCTAACGGGGTCCTCGAGCCCCCCTCACCCCACCTCATACGAACCAAGGCACCCCGGGCCCGGTCCCTGGCACGGGCAACCTGGCACCGAGGCACCTTGGCACTACCAGCCTGACACCCTGGCAGTGCCTCAGTAGTGTCACCCAGACACCCTGTCAACCTGCCCAATGCCCGACCACCTGGGTGTCTACAATGGCCTGGGAGACTCCCCAAGTATCATTATGACTGGTCCACGTTTGTGTGGAGCTGTACTCAATATCGCATGGGCAAAGTCTCCCATGTGTTATCGTTAGGCTCCGGGCACTGGGAGAATCCAACGCAAACATGTTTAAATCAGCCTAATGGCTGGTATATCATGCCCAATGTTACATCCAACACATGGCACTACCTCATACTGACCCTCTGACAGTGCAGCACTCCCTCAGTACTGACCCTCTGACAGTGCAGCACTCCCTCAGTACTGAACCTCTGACAGTGCAGCACTCCCTCAGTACTGACCCTCTGACAGTGCAGCACTCCTTCAGTACTGACCCTCTGACAGTGCAGCACTCCCTCAGTACTGACCCTCTGGCAGTGCAGCACTCCCTCAGTACTGACCCTCTGACAGTGCGGCACTCCCTCAGTACTGACTCTCTGACAGTGCGGCACTCCCTCAGTACTGACCCTCTGGCAGTGCAGCACTCCCTCAGTACTGACCCTCTGACAGTGCGGCACTCCTCAGCACTGACCCTCTGACAGTGCGGCACTCCCTCATACTGACCCTCTGACAGTGCAGAACTCCCTCAGTACTGACCCTCTGACAGTGCGGCACTCCCTCAGTACTGACTCTCTGACAGTGCGGCACTCCCTCATACTGACCATCTGACAGTGCAGCACTCCCTCATACTGACCCTCTGACAGTGCAGCACTCACTCATACTGACCCTCTGACAGTGCGGCACTCCCTCAGTACTGACTCTCTGACAGTGCGGCACTGCCTGAGTCCTGATCCTCTGACAGTGCAGCACTCCCTCATACTGACGCCCTGAAAGTGCAGCACTCCCTCAGTACTGACCCTCTGGCAGTGCAGCACTCCCTCAGAACTGACCCTCTGACAGTGCAGCGCACCCTCAGTGCTGACCCTCTGACACTGCGGCACTCCCTCAGTACTGAGCCTCTGACAGTGCAGCACTCCCTCAGTACTGACACTTTGACAGTGCAGCACTCCCTCAGTACAGACCCTCTGACAGTGCAGCACTCTCTCAGTACTGACCCTCTGACAGTGCAGCACTCCCTCAGAACTGACCCTCTGACAGTGCAGCATTCCCGCAGTACTGGACCTCTGACAGTGCAGCACTCCCTAAGTACTGACCCTCTGACAGTGCAGCACTGCCTCAGTACTGACCCTCTGACAGTACAGCACTCCCTCAGTACTGACCCTCTGACAGTGCAGCACTCCCTCAGTACTGACCATCTGACAGTGCAGCACTCCCTCAGTACTGACCCTCTGACAGTGCAGCACTCCCTCAGAACTGACCCTCTGACAGTGTGGCACTCCCTCAATACTGACCCTCTGACAGTGCAGCACTCCCTCAGTACTGACCCTCTGACAGTGCGGCACTCCCTCAGTACTGACCCTCTGATAGTGCAGCACTGCCTCAGCACTGACCCTCTGACAGTGCAGCACTCCCTCAGTACTGACCCTCTGACAGTGCAGCACTGCCTCAGCACTGACCCTCTGACAGTGCAGCACTCCCTCAGTACTGACCCTCTGACAGTGCGCCACTCCCTCAGTACTGACTGTCAGACAGTGCAGCACTCCCTCAGTACTGACCCTCTGACAGTGCGGCACTCCCTCAGGATTGACACTCTGGAGAGTGCAGCACTCCCTCAGTACTGACCCTCTGACAGTGCAGCGCTCCGTCAGTACTGACCCTCTGATAGTGCAGCACTCCATCAGTACTGACCCTCTGACAGTGCAGCACTCCCTCAGTACTGACTCTCTGACAGTGCGGCACTCCCTCAGTACTGACTCTCTGACAGTGCGGCACTCCCTCGGTACTCACCCTCTGACAGTGCGGCACTCCCTCAGCACTGATCCTATGACAGTGCAGCACTCCCTCTGTACTGATCCTCTGGCAGTGCAGCACTCCCTCAGTACTGACCCTCTGACAGTGCAGCATTCCCACAGTACTGACCCTTTGACAATGCGGCACTCCCTCAGCACTGACCCTCTGAAAGTGCAGCACTCCCTCAGTACTGACCCTCTGGCAGTGCAGCACTCCCTCAGTACTGACCCTCTGGCAGTGCAGCACTCCCTCAGTACTGACGCTCTGACAGTGCAGCACACCCTCAGTACTAACCCTCTGACAGTGCAGCGCTCCCTCAGTACTGACCCTCTGACAGTGCGGCACTCCCTCAGTACTGACCCTCTGACAGTGCAGCACTCCCTCAGAACTGGCCCTCTGACACTGCAGCACTCCCTCAGTACTGGCCCTCTGACAGTGCAGCACTCCCTCAGTACTGACCCTCTGACAGTGCAGCACTGCCTCAGTACTGACCCTCTGACAGTACAGCACTCCCTCAGTACTGACCCTCTGACAGAGCAGCGCTCCCTCAGTAATGAGCCTCTGACAGTGCAGCTTTCCCTCAGCACTGACCCTCTGACAGAGCAGCACTCCCTCAGTAATGACCCTCTGACAGTGCAGCACTCCCTCAGTACTGACTCTCCGACAGTGCGGCGCTCCCTCGGTACTGACCCTCTGACAGTGCGGCACTCCCTCAGCACTGATCCTCTGACAGTGCAGCACTCCCTCAACACTGACCCTCTGACAGTGCGGCACTCCCGCAATACTGACCCTCTGACAGTGCAGCAATCCCTCAGAACTGATTCTCTGTCAGTGCGGCACTCCCTCAGTCCTGATCCTCTGACAGTGCAGCACTCCCCCATACTGACCCCCTGACAGAGCAGCACTCCCTCAGTACTGACCCTCTGGCAGTGCAGCACTCCCTCAGTACTGACCCTCTGACAGTGCGGCACTCCCTCAGTACTGAGCCTCTGACAGTGCGGCACTCCCTCAGTACTGAGCCTCTGACAGTGCAGCACTCCCTCAGTACTGACACTTTGACAGTGCAGCACTCCCTCAGTACGGACCCTCTGACAGTGCAGCACTCTCTCAGTACTAACTGTCTGACAGGGCAGCACTCCCTCAGTACTGACCCTCTGAGAGTGCAGCACTCGCTCGGTACTGACCCACTGACAGTGCGGCACTCCCTCAGCACTGATCCTCTGACAGTGCAGCACTCCCTCAACACTGACCCTCTGACAGTGCGGCACTGCCTCAAAACTGACCCTCTGACAGTGCAGCACTCCCTCAGAACTGATTCTCTGTCAGTGCGGCACTCCCTCAGTCCTGATCCTCTGACAGTGCAGCACTCCCCCATACTGACCCCCTGACAGTGCAGCACTCCCTCAGTACTGACCCTCTGGCAGTGCAGCACTCCCTCAGTACTGACCCTCTGACAGTGCGGCACTCCCTCAGTACTGAACCTCTGACAGTGCGGCACTCCCTCAGTACTGAGCCTGTGACAGTGCAGCACTCCCTCAGTACTGACACTTTGACAGTGCAGCACTCCCTCAGTACGGACCCTCTGACAGTGCAGCACTCTCTCAGTACTAACTGTCTGACAGGGCAGCACTCCCTCAGTACTGACCCTCTGAGAGTGCAGACTCGCTCAGTACTGACCTCTGACAGTGCAGCACTCCCTCAGTACTGACCCTCTGACAGTGCAGCACTCCCTCAGAACTGACCCTCTGACAGTGCAGCACTCCCGAATTACTGGCCCTCTGACAGTGCAGCACTCCCTCAGTACTGACCCTCTGACAGTGCAGCACTGCCTCAGTACTGACCCTCTGACAGTACAGCACTCCCTCAGTACTGACCCTCTGACAGTGCAGCACTCCCTCAGTACTGACCATCTGACAGTGCAGCACTCCCTCAGTACTGACCCACTGACAGTGCAGCACTCCCTCAGCACTGACCCTCTGACAGTGCGGCACTGCCTCAAAACTGACCCTCTGACAGTGCGGCACTCCCTCAGTACTGACTTTCTGATAGTGCAGCACTGACCCTCTGACAGTGCAGCACTCCCTCAGTACTGACCCTCTGACAGTGCAGCACTGCCTCAGCACTGACCCTCTGACAGTGCAGCACTCCCTCAGTACTGACCCTCTGACAGTACGCCACTCCCTCAGTACTGACTGTCAGACAGTGCAGCACTCCCTCAGTACTGACCCTCTGAAAGTGCGGCGCTCCCTCAGCACTGACCCTCTGATAGTGCAGCACTCCGTCAGTACTGAACCTCTGCCAGTGCAGCGTTCCGTCAGTACTGACCCTCTGATAGTGCAGCACTCCATCAGTACTGACCCTCTGACAGTGCAGCACTCCATCAGTACTGACCCTCTGACAGTGCGGCACTCCCTCAGTACTGACTTTCTGATAGTGCAGCACTGCCTCAGCACTGACCCTCTGACAGTGCAGCACTCCCTCAGTACTGACCCTCTGACAGTGCAGCACTGCCTCAGCACTGACCCTCTGACAGTGCAGCACTCCCTCAGTACTGACCCTCTGACAGTACGCCACTCCCTCAGTACTGACTGTCAGACAGTGCAGCACTCCCTCAGTACTGACCCTCTGAAAGTGCTGCGCTCCCTCAGCACTGACCCTCTGATAGTGCAGCACTCCGTCAGTACTGACCCTCTGACAGTGCAGCACTCCCTCAGTACTGACCCTCTGACAGTACGCCACTCCCTCAGTACTGACTGTCAGACAGTGCAGCACTCCCTCAGCACTGACCCTCTGATAGTGCAGCACTCCCTCAGTACTGACCCTCTGACAGTGCAGCGCTCCGTCAGTTCTGACCCTCTGATAGTGCAGCACTCCATCAGTACTGACCCTCTGACAGTGCAGCACTCCCTCAGTACTGACTCTCTGACAGTGCGGCACTCCCTCAGTACTGACCCTCTGACAGTGCAGCACTCCCTCAGTACTGATTCTCTGACAGTGCAGCACTCCCTCAGTACTGACCCTCTGACAGTGCGGCACTCCCTCAGTACTGACCCTCTGACAGTGCAGCACTCCCTCAGTACTGACCCTCTGACAGTGCGGCGCTCCCTCAGGATTGACCCTCTGGAGAGTGCAGCACTCCCTCAGTACTGACCCTCTGACAGTGCGGCACTCCCTCAGTACTGACCCTCTGATAGTGCAGCACTCCATCAGTACTGACCCTCTGACAGAGCTACACTCCCTCAGTAATGACCCTCTGACAGTGCAGCATCCCCTCAGCACTGACCCTCTAACAGAGCAGCACTCCCTCAGTACTGACTCTCTGACAGTGCGGCACTCCCTCGGTACTGACCCTCTGACAGTGCGGCACTCCCTCAGCACAGATCCTCTGACAGTGCAGCACTCCCTCTGTACTGATCCTCTGACAGTGCAGCACTCCCTCAGTACTGACCCTCTGACAGTGCGGCACACCCACAGTACTGACCCTCTGACAATGCGGCACTCCCTCAGCACTGACCCTCTGACAGTGCAGCACTCCCTCAGTACTGACCCTCTGATAGTGCAGCACTGCCTCAGCACTGACCCTCTGACAGTGCAGCACTCCCTCAGTACTGACTGTCAGACAGTGCAGCACTCCCTCAGTACTGACCCTCTGACAGTGCGGCACTCCCTCAGGATTGACACTCTGGAGAGTGCAGCACTCCCTCAGTACTGACCCTCTGACAGTGCAGCGCTCCGTCAGTACTGACCCTCTGATAGTGCAGCACTCCATCAGTACTGACCATCTGACAGTGCAGCACTCCCTCAGTACTGACTCTCTGACAGTGTGGCACTCCCTCAGTACTGACCCTCTGATAGTGCAGCACTCCATCAGTACTGACCCTCTGACAGTGCAGCACTCCCTCAGTACTGACTCTCTGACAGTGCGGCACTCCCTCAGTACTGACTCTCTGACGGTGCGGCACTCCCTCGGTACTCACCCTCTGACAGTGCGGCACTCCCTCAGCACTGATCCTCTGACAGTGCAGCACTCCCTCTGTACTGATCCTCTGACAGTGCAGCACTCCCTCAGTACTGACCCTCTGACAGTGCGGCACTCCCACAGTACTGACCCTCTGACAATGCGGCACTCCCTCAGCACTGACCCTCTGACAGTGCAGCACTCCCTCAGTACTGACCCTCTGGCAGTGCAGCACTCCCTCAGTACTGACCCTCTGGTAGTGCAGCACTCCCTCAGTACTGACGCTCTGACAGTGCAGCACTCCCTCAGTACTGACCCTCTGACAGTGCAGCGCTCCCTTAGTACTGACCCTCTGACAGTGCGGCACTCCCTCAGTACTGACCCTCTGACAGAGCAGCACTCCCTCAGTAATGACCCTCTGACAGTGCAGCATTCCCTGAGCACTGACCCTCTGACAGAGCAGCACTCCCTCAGTAATGACCCTCTGACAGTGCAGCACTCCCTCAGTACTGACTATCCGACAGTGCGGCGCTCCCTCGGTACTGACCCACTGACAGTGTGGCACTCCCTCAGCACTGATCCTCTGACAGTGCAGCACTCCCTCAACACTGACCCTCTGACAGTGCGGCACTCCCGCAATACTGACCCTCTGACAGTGCAGCACTCCCTCAGAACTGACCCTCTGACAGTGCGGCACTCCCTCAGTACTGACTTTCTGATAGTGCAGCACTGACCCTCTGACAGTGCAGCACTCCCTCAGTACTGACCCTCTGACAGTGCAGCACTGCCTCAGCACTGACCCTCTGACAGTGCAGCACTCCCTCAGTACTGACCCTCTGACAGTACGCCACTCCCTCAGTACTGACTGTCAGACAGTGCAGCACTCCCTCAGTACTGACCCTCTGAAAGTGCGGCGCTCCCTCAGCACTGACCCTCTGATAGTGCAGCACTCCGTCAGTACTGAACCTCTGCCAGTGCAGCGTTCCGTCAGTACTGACCCTCTGATAGTGCAGCACTCCATCAGTACTGACCCTCTGACAGTGCAGCACTCCATCAGTACTGACCCTCTGACAGTGCGGCACTCCCTCAGTACTGACTTTCTGATAGTGCAGCACTGCCTCAGCACTGACCCTCTGACAGTGCAGCACTCCCTCAGTACTGACCCTCTGACAGTGCAGCACTGCCTCAGCACTGACCCTCTGACAGTGCAGCACTCCCTCAGTACTGACCCTCTGACAGTACGCCACTCCCTCAGTACTGACTGTCAGACAGTGCAGCACTCCCTCAGTACTGACCCTCTGAAAGTGCTGCGCTCCCTCAGCACTGACCCTCTGATAGTGCAGCACTCCGTCAGTACTGACCCTCTGACAGTGCAGCGCTCCGTCAGTTCTGACCCTCTGATAGTGCAGCACTCCATCAGTACTGACCCTCTGACAGTGCAGCACTCCCTCAGTACTGACTCTCTGACAGTGCGGCACTCCCTCAGTACTGACCCTCTGACAGTGCAGCACTCCCTCAGTACTGATTCTCTGACAGTGCAGCACTCCCTCAGTACTGACCCTCTGACAGTGCGGCACTCCCTCAGTACTGACCCTCTGACAGTGCAGCACTCCCTCAGTACTGACCCTCTGACAGTGCGGCGCTCCCTCAGGATTGACCCTCTGGAGAGTGCAGCACTCCCTCAGTACTGACCCTCTGACAGTGCGGCACTCCCTCAGTACTGACCCTCTGATAGTGCAGCACTCCATCAGTACTGACCCTCTGACAGAGCTACACTCCCTCAGTAATGACCCTCTGACAGTGCAGCATCCCCTCAGCACTGACCCTCTAACAGAGCAGCACTCCCTCAGTACTGACTCTCTGACAGTGCGGCACTCCCTCGGTACTGACCCTCTGACAGTGCGGCACTCCCTCAGCACAGATCCTCTGACAGTGCAGCACTCCCTCTGTACTGATCCTCTGACAGTGCAGCACTCCCTCAGTACTGACCCTCTGACAGTGCGGCACACCCACAGTACTGACCCTCTGACAATGCGGCACTCCCTCAGCACTGACCCTCTGACAGTGCAGCACTCCCTCAGTACTGACCCTCTGATAGTGCAGCACTGCCTCAGCACTGACCCTCTGACAGTGCAGCACTCCCTCAGTACTGACTGTCAGACAGTGCAGCACTCCCTCAGTACTGACCCTCTGACAGTGCGGCACTCCCTCAGGATTGACACTCTGGAGAGTGCAGCACTCCCTCAGTACTGACCCTCTGACAGTGCAGCGCTCCGTCAGTACTGACCCTCTGATAGTGCAGCACTCCATCAGTACTGACCATCTGACAGTGCAGCACTCCCTCAGTACTGACTCTCTGACAGTGTGGCACTCCCTCAGTACTGACCCTCTGATAGTGCAGCACTTCATCAGTACTGACCCTCTGACAGTGCAGCACTCCCTCAGTACTGACTCTCTGACAGTGCGGCACTCCCTCAGTACTGACTCTCTGACGGTGCGGCACTCCCTCGGTACTCACCCTCTGACAGTGCGGCACTCCCTCAGCACTGATCCTCTGACAGTGCAGCACTCCCTCTGTACTGATCCTCTGACAGTGCAGCACTCCCTCAGTACTGACCCTCTGACAGTGCGGCACTCCCACAGTACTGACCCTCTGACAATGCGGCACTCCCTCAGCACTGACCCTCTGACAGTGCAGCACTCCCTCAGTACTGACCCTCTGGCAGTGCAGCACTCCCTCAGTACTGACCCTCTGGTAGTGCAGCACTCCCTCAGTACTGACGCTCTGACAGTGCAGCACTCCCTCAGTACTGACCCTCTGACAGTGCAGCGCTCCCTTAGTACTGACCCTCTGACAGTGCGGCACTCCCTCAGTACTGACCCTCTGACAGAGCAGCACTCCCTCAGTAATGACCCTCTGACAGTGCAGCATTCCCTGAGCACTGACCCTCTGACAGAGCAGCACTCCCTCAGTAATGACCCTCTGACAGTGCAGCACTCCCTCAGTACTGACTATCCGACAGTGCGGCGCTCCCTCGGTACTGACCCACTGACAGTGTGGCACTCCCTCAGCACTGATCCTCTGACAGTGCAGCACTCCCTCAACACTGACCCTCTGACAGTGCGGCACTCCCGCAATACTGACCCTCTGACAGTGCAGCACTCCCTCAGAACTGACCCTCTGACAGTGCGGCGCTCCCTCAGGATTGACCCTCTGGAGAGTGCAGCACTCCCTCAGTACTGACCCTCTGACAGTGCGGCACTCCCTCAGTACTGACCCTCTGATAGTGCAGCACTCCATCAGTACTGACCCTCTGACAGAGCTGCACTCCCTCAGTAATGACCCTCTGACAGTGCAGCATCCCCTCAGCACTGACCCTCTAACAGAGCAGCACTCCCTCAGTACTGACTCTCTGACAGTGCGGCACTCCCTCGGTACTGACCCTCTGACAGTGCGGCACTCCCTCAGCACAGATCCTCTGACAGTGCAGCACTCGCTCTGTACTGATCCTCTGACAGTGCAGCACTCCCTCAGTACTGACCCTCTGACAGTGCGGCACACCCACAGTACTGACCCTCTGACAATGCGGCACTCCCTCAGCACTGACCCTCTGACAGTGCAGCACTCCCTCAGTACTGACCCTCTGATAGTGCAGCACTGCCTCAGCACTGACCCTCTGACAGTGCAGCACTCCCTCAGTACTGACTGTCAGACAGTGCAGCACTCCCTCAGTACTGACCCTCTGACAGTGCGGCACTCCCTCAGGATTGACACTCTGGAGAGTGCAGCACTCCCTCAGTACTGACCCTCTGACAGTGCAGCGCTCCGTCAGTACTGACCCTCTGATAGTGCAGCACTCCATCAGTACTGACCCTCTGACAGTGCAGCACTCCCTCAGTACTGACTCTCTGACAGTGCGGCACTCCCTCAGTACTGACCCTCTGATAGTGCAGCACTCCATCAGTACTGACCCTCTGACAGTGCAGCACTCCCTCAGTACTGACTCTCTGACAGTGCGGCACTCCCTCAGTACTGACTCTCTGACGGTGCGGCACTCCCTCGGTACTCACCCTCTGACAGTGCGGCACTCCCTCAGCACTGATCCTCTGACAGTGCAGCACTCCCTCTGTACTGATCCTCTGACAGTGCAGCACTCCCTCAGTACTGACCCTCTGACAGTGCGGCACTCCCACAGTACTGACCCTCTGACAATGCGGCACTCCCTCAGCACTGACCCTCTGACAGTGCAGCACTCCCTCAGTACTGACCCTCTGGCAGTGCAGCACTCCCTCAGTACTGACCCTCTGGCAGTGCAGCACTCCCTCAGTACTGACGCTCTGACAGTGCAGCACTCCCTCAGTACTGACCCTCTGACAGTGCAGCGCTCCCTTAGTACTGACCCTCTGACAGTGCGGCACTCCCTCAGTACTGACCCTCTGACAGAGCAGCACTCCCTCAGTAATGACCCTCTGACAGTGCAGCATTCCCTGAGCACTGACCCTCTGACAGAGCAGCACTCCCTCAGCAATGACCCTCTGACAGTGCAGCACTCCCTCAGTACTGACTATCCGACAGTGCGGCGCTCCCTCGGTACTGACCCACTGACAGTGCGGCACTCCCTCAGCACTGATCCTCTGACAGTGCAGCACTCCCTCAACACTGACCCTCTGACAGTGCGGCACTCCCGCAATACTGACCCTCTGACAGTGCAGCACTCCCTCAGAACTGATTCTCTGTCAGTGCGGCACTCCCTCAGTCCTGATCCTCTGACAGTGCAGCACTCCCCCATACTGACCCCCTGACAGTGCAGCACTCCCTCAGTACTGACCCTCTGGCAGTGCAGCACTCCCTCAGTACTGACCCTCTGACAGTGCGGCACTCCCTCAGTACTGAACCTCTGACAGTGCGGCACTCCCTCAGTACTGAGCCTGTGACAGTGCAGCACTTCCTCAGTACTGACACTTTGACAGTGCAGCACTCCCTCAGTACGGACCCTCTGACAGTGCAGCACTCTCTCAGTACTAACTGTCTGACAGGGCAGCACTCCCTCAGTACTGACCCTCTGAGAGTGCAGACTCGCTCAGTACTGACCTCTGACAGTGCAGCACTCCCTCAGTACTGACCCTCTGACAGTGCAGCACTCCCTCAGAACTGACCCTCTGACAGTGCAGCACTCCCGAATTACTGGCCCTCTGACAGTGCAGCACTCCCTCAGTACTGACCCTCTGACAGTGCAGCACTGCCTCAGTACTGACCCTCTGACAGTACAGCACTCCCTCAGTA
Source organism: Scyliorhinus torazame (assembly GCF_047496885.1). Lineage (NCBI taxonomy): Eukaryota > Metazoa > Chordata > Chondrichthyes > Carcharhiniformes > Scyliorhinidae > Scyliorhinus > Scyliorhinus torazame. The sequence goes on from NC_092708.1 coordinate 17,320,180, forward strand.
CTGACCCTCTGACAGTGCAGCACTCCCTCAGTACTGACCATCTGACAGTGCAGCACTCCCTCAGTACTGACCCACTGACAGTGCAGCACTCCCTCAGCACTGACCCTCTGACAGTGCGGCACTGCCTCAAAACTGACCCTCTGACAGTGCGGCACTCCCTCAGTACTGACTTTCTGATAGTGCAGCACTGACCCTCTGACAGTGCAGCACTCCCTCAGTACTGACCCTCTGACAGTGCAGCACTGCCTCAGCACTGACCCTCTGACAGTGCAGCACTCCCTCAGTACTGACCCTCTGACAGTACGCCACTCCCTCAGTACTGACTGTCAGACAGTGCAGCACTCCCTCAGTACTGACCCTCTGAAAGTGCGGCGCTCCCTCAGCACTGACCCTCTGATAGTGCAGCACTCCGTCAGTACTGAACCTCTGCCAGTGCAGCGTTCCGTCAGTACTGACCCTCTGATAGTGCAGCACTCCATCAGTACTGACCCTCTGACAGTGCAGCACTCCCTCAGTACTGACTCTCTGACTGTGCGGCACTCCCTCAGTACTGACCCTCTGACAGTGCAGCACTCCCTCAGTACTGATTCTCTGACAGTGCAGCACTCCCTCAGTACTGACCCTCTGACAGTGCGGCACTCCCTCAGTACTGACCCTCTGACAGTGCAACACTCCCTCAGTACTGACCCTCTGACAGTGCGGCGCTCCCACAGGATTGACCCTCTGGAGAGTGCAGCACTCCCTCAGTACTGACCCTCTGACAGTGCGGCACTCCCTCAGTACTGACCCTCTGATAGTGGAGCACTCCATCAGTACTGACCATCTGACAGAGCATCACTCCCTCAGTAATGACCCTCTGACAGAGCAGCACTCCCTCAGTACTGACCCTCTGACAGTACGCCACTCCCTCAGTACTGACTGTCAGACAGTGCAGCACTCCCTCAGTACTGACCCTCTGAAAGTGCGGCGCTCCCTCAGCACTGACCCTCTGATAGTGCAGCACTCCGTCAGTCCTGAACCTCTGACAGTGCAGCGCTCCGTCAGTACTGACCCTCTAACAGAGCAGCACTCCCTCAGTACTGACTCTCTGACAGTGCGGCACACCCACAGTACTGACCCTCTGACAATGCGGCACTCCCTCAGCACTGACCCTCTGACAGTGCAGCACTCCCTCAGTACTGACCCTCTGATAGTGCAGCACTGCCTCAGCACTGACCCTCTGACAGTGCAGCACTCCCTCAGTACTGACTGTCAGACAGTGCAGCACTCCCTCAGTACTGACCCTCTGACAGTGCGGCACTCCCTCAGGATTGACACTCTGGAGAGTGCAGCACTCCCTCAGTACTGACCCTCTGACAGTGCAGCGCTCCGTCAGTACTGACCCTCTGATCGTGCAGCACTCCATCAGTACTGACCATCTGACAGTGCAGCACTCCCTCAGTACTGACTCTCTGACAGTGTGGCACTCCCTCAGTACTGACCCTCTGATAGTGCAGCACTCCATCAGTACTGACCCTCTGACAGTGCAGCACTCCCTCAGTACTGACTCTCTGACAGTGCGGCACTCCCTCAGTACTGACTCTCTGACGGTGCGGCACTCCCTCGGTACTCACCCTCTGACAGTGCGGCACTCCCTCAGCACTGATCCTCTGACAGTGCAGCACTCCCTCTGTACTGATCCTCTGACAGTGCAGCACTCCCTCAGTACTGACCCTCTGACAGTGCGGCACTCCCACAGTACTGACCCTCTGACAATGCGGCACTCCCTCAGCACTGACCCTCTGACAGTGCAGCACTCCCTCAGTACTGACCCTCTGGCAGTGCAGCACTCCCTCAGTACTGACCCTCTGGTAGTGCAGCACTCCCTCAGTACTGACGCTCTGACAGTGCAGCACTCCCTCAGTACTGACCCTCTGACAGTGCAGCGCTCCCTTAGTACTGACCCTCTGACAGTGCGGCACTCCCTCAGTACTGACCCTCTGACAGAGCAGCACTCCCTCAGTAATGACCCTCTGACAGTGCAGCATTCCCTGAGCACTGACCCTCTGACAGAGCAGCACTCCCTCAGTAATGACCCTCTGACAGTGCAGCACTCCCTCAGTACTGACTATCCGACAGTGCGGCGCTCCCTCGGTACTGACCCACTGACAGTGTGGCACTCCCTCAGCACTGACCCTCTGACAGTGCAGCACTCCCTCAACACTGACCCTCTGACAGTGCGGCACTCCCGCAATACTGACCCTCTGACAGTGCAGCACTCCCCCATACTGACCCCCTGACAGTGCGGCGCTCCCTCAGGATTGACCCTCTGGAGAGTGCAGCACTCCCTCAGTACTGACCCTCTGACAGTGCGGCACTCCCTCAGTACTGAACCTCTGACAGTGCGGCACTCCCTCAGTACTGAGCCTGTGACAGTGCAGCACTCCCTCAGTACTGACACTTTGACAGTGCAGCACTCCCTCAGTACGGACCCTCTGACAGTGCAGCACTCTCTCAGTACTAACTGTCTGACAGGGCAGCACTCCCTCAGTACTGACCCTCTGAGAGTGCAGACTCGCTCAGTACTGACCTCTGACAGTGCAGCACTCCCTCAGTACTGACCCTCTGACAGTGCAGCACTCCCTCAGAACTGACCCTCTGACAGTGCAGCACTCCCGAATTACTGGCCCTCTGACAGTGCAGCACTCCCTCAGTACTGACCCTCTGACAGTGCAGCACTGCCTCAGTACTGACCCTCTGACAGTACAGCACTCCCTCAGTACTGACCCTCTGACAGTGCAGCACTCCCTCAGTACTGACCATCTGACAGTGCAGCACTCCCTCAGTACTGACCCACTGACAGTGCAGCACTCCCTCAGCACTGACCCTCTGACAGTGCGGCACTGCCTCAAAACTGACCCTCTGACAGTGCGGCACTCCCTCAGTACTGACTTTCTGATAGTGCAGCACTGACCCTCTGACAGTGCAGCACTCCCTCAGTACTGACCCTCTGACAGTGCAGCACTGCCTCAGCACTGACCCTCTGACAGTGCAGCACTCCCTCAGTACTGACCCTCTGACAGTACGCCACTCCCTCAGTACTGACTGTCAGACAGTGCAGCACTCCCTCAGTACTGACCCTCTGAAAGTGCGGCGCTCCCTCAGCACTGACCCTCTGATAGTGCAGCACTCCGTCAGTACTGAACCTCTGCCAGTGCAGCGTTCCGTCAGTACTGACCCTCTGATAGTGCAGCACTCCATCAGTACTGACACTCTGACAGTGCAGCACTCCATCAGTACTGACCCTCTGACAGTGCGGCACTCCCTCAGTACTGACTTTCTGATAGTGCAGCACTGCCTCAGCACTGACCCTCTGACAGTGCAGCACTCCCTCAGTACTGACCCTCTGACAGTGCAGCACTGCCTCAGCACTGACCCTCTGACAGTGCAGCACTCCCTCAGTACTGACCCTCTGACAGTACGCCACTCCCTCAGTACTGACTGTCAGACAGTGCAGCACTCCCTCAGTACTGACCCTCTGAAAGTGCTGCGCTCCCTCAGCACTGACCCTCTGATAGTGCAGCACTCCGTCAGTACTGACCCTCTGACAGTGCAGCGCTCCGTCAGTTCTGACCCTCTGATAGTGCAGCACTCCATCAGTACTGACCCTCTGACAGTGCAGCACTCCCTCAGTACTGACTCTCTGACAGTGCGGCACTCCCTCAGTACTGACCCTCTGACAGTGCAGCACTCCCTCAGTACTGATTCTCTGACAGTGCAGCACTCCCTCAGTACTGACCCTCTGACAGTGCGGCACTCCCTCAGTACTGACCCTCTGACAGTGCAGCACTCCCTCAGTACTGACCCTCTGACAGTGCGGCGCTCCCTCAGGATTGACCCTCTGGAGAGTGCAGCACTCCCTCAGTACTGACCCTCTGACAGTGCGGCACTCCCTCAGTACTGACCCTCTGATAGTGCAGCACTCCATCAGTACTGACCCTCTGACAGAGCTACACTCCCTCAGTAATGACCCTCTGACAGTGCAGCATCCCCTCAGCACTGACCCTCTAACAGAGCAGCACTCCCTCAGTACTGACTCTCTGACAGTGCGGCACTCCCTCGGTACTGACCCTCTGACAGTGCGGCACTCCCTCAGCACAGATCCTCTGACAGTGCAGCACTCCCTCTGTACTGATCCTCTGACAGTGCAGCACTCCCTCAGTACTGACCCTCTGACAGTGCGGCACACCCACAGTACTGACCCTCTGACAATGCGGCACTCCCTCAGCACTGACCCTCTGACAGTGCAGCACTCCCTCAGTACTGACCCTCTGATAGTGCAGCACTGCCTCAGCACTGACCCTCTGACAGTGCAGCACTCCCTCAGTACTGACTGTCAGACAGTGCAGCACTCCCTCAGTACTGACCCTCTGACAGTGCGGCACTCCCTCAGGATTGACACTCTGGAGAGTGCAGCACTCCCTCAGTACTGACCCTCTGACAGTGCAGCGCTCCGTCAGTACTGACCCTCTGATAGTGCAGCACTCCATCAGTACTGACCATCTGACAGTGCAGCACTCCCTCAGTACTGACTCTCTGACAGTGTGGCACTCCCTCAGTACTGACCCTCTGATAGTGCAGCACTCCATCAGTACTGACCCTCTGACAGTGCAGCACTCCCTCAGTACTGACTCTCTGACAGTGCGGCACTCCCTCAGTACTGACTCTCTGACGGTGCGGCACTCCCTCGGTACTCACCCTCTGACAGTGCGGCACTCCCTCAGCACTGATCCTCTGACAGTGCAGCACTCCCTCTGTACTGATCCTCTGACAGTGCAGCACTCCCTCAGTACTGACCCTCTGACAGTGCGGCACTCCCACAGTACTGACCCTCTGACAATGCGGCACTCCCTCAGCACTGACCCTCTGACAGTGCAGCACTCCCTCAGTACTGACCCTCTGGCAGTGCAGCACTCCCTCAGTACTGACCCTCTGGTAGTGCAGCACTCCCTCAGTACTGACGCTCTGACAGTGCAGCACTCCCTCAGTACTGACCCTCTGACAGTGCAGCGCTCCCTTAGTACTGACCCTCTGACAGTGCGGCACTCCCTCAGTACTGACCCTCTGACAGAGCAGCACTCCCTCAGTAATGACCCTCTGACAGTGCAGCATTCCCTGAGCACTGACCCTCTGACAGAGCAGCACTCCCTCAGTAATGACCCTCTGACAGTGCAGCACTCCCTCAGTACTGACTATCCGACAGTGCGGCGCTCCCTCGGTACTGACCCACTGACAGTGTGGCACTCCCTCAGCACTGATCCTCTGACAGTGCAGCACTCCCTCAACACTGACCCTCTGACAGTGCGGCACTCCCGCAATACTGACCCTCTGACAGTGCAGCACTCCCTCAGAACTGACCCTCTGACAGTGCGGCGCTCCCTCAGGATTGACCCTCTGGAGAGTGCAGCACTCCCTAAGTACTGACCCTCTGACAGTGCGGCACTCCCTCAGTACTGACCCTCTGATAGTGCAGCACTCCATCAGTACTGACCCTCTGACAGAGCTGCACTCCCTCAGTAATGACCCTCTGACAGTGCAGCATCCCCTCAGCACTGACCCTCTAACAGAGCAGCACTCCCTCAGTACTGACTCTCTGACAGTGCGGCACTCCCTCGGTACTGACCCTCTGACAGTGCGGCACTCCCTCAGCACAGATCCTCTGACAGTGCAGCACTCGCTCTGTACTGATCCTCTGACAGTGCAGCACTCCCTCAGTACTGACCCTCTGACAGTGCGGCACACCCACAGTACTGACCCTCTGACAATGCGGCACTCCCTCAGCACTGACCCTCTGACAGTGCAGCACTCCCTCAGTACTGACCCTCTGATAGTGCAGCACTGCCTCAGCACTGACCCTCTGACAGTGCAGCACTCCCTCAGTACTGACTGTCAGACAGTGCAGCACTCCCTCAGTACTGACCCTCTGACAGTGCGGCACTCCCTCAGGATTGACACTCTGGAGAGTGCAGCACTCCCTCAGTACTGACCCTCTGACAGTGCAGCGCTCCGTCAGTACTGACCCTCTGATAGTGCAGCACTCCATCAGTACTGACCCTCTGACAGTGCAGCACTCCCTCAGTACTGACTCTCTGACAGTGCGGCACTCCCTCAGTACTGACCCTCTGATAGTGCAGCACTCCATCAGTACTGACCCTCTGACAGTGCAGCACTCCCTCAGTACTGACTCTCTGACAGTGCGGCACTCCCTCAGTACTGACTCTCTGACGGTGCGGCACTCCCTCGGTACTCACCCTCTGACAGTGCGGCACTCCCTCAGCACTGATCCTCTGACAGTGCAGCACTCCCTCTGTACTGATCCTCTGACAGTGCAGCACTCCCTCAGTACTGACCCTCTGACAGTGCGGCACTCCCACAGTACTGACCCTCTGACAATGCGGCACTCCCTCAGCACTGACCCTCTGACAGTGCAGCACTCCCTCAGTACTGACCCTCTGACAGAGCTACACTCCCTCAGTAATGACCCTCTGACAGTGCAGCATCCCCTCAGCACTGACCCTCTAACAGAGCAGCACTCCCTCAGTACTGACTCTCTGACAGTGCGGCACTCCCTCGGTACTGACCCTCTGACAGTGCGGCACTCCCTCAGCACAGATCCTCTGACAGTGCAGCACTCCCTCTGTACTGATCCTCTGACAGTGCAGCACTCCCTCAGTACTGACCCTCTGACAGTGCGGCACACCCACAGTACTGACCCTCTGACAATGCGGCACTCCCTCAGCACTGACCCTCTGACAGTGCAGCACTCCCTCAGTACTGACCCTCTGATAGTGCAGCACTGCCTCAGCACTGACCCTCTGACAGTGCAGCACTCCCTCAGTACTGACTGTCAGACAGTGCAGCACTCCCTCAGTACTGACCCTCTGGCAGTGCAGCACTCCCTCAGTACTGACCCTCTGGTAGTGCAGCACTCCCTCAGTACTGACGCTCTGACAGTGCAGCACTCCCTCAGTACTGACCCTCTGACAGTGCAGCGCTCCCTTAGTACTGACCCTCTGACAGTGCGGCACTCCCTCAGTACTGACCCTCTGACAGAGCAGCACTCCCTCAGTAATGACCCTCTGACAGTGCAGCATTCCCTGAGCACTGACCCTCTGACAGAGCAGCACTCCCTCAGTAATGACCCTCTGACAGTGCAGCACTCCCTCAGTACTGACTATCCGACAGTGCGGCGCTCCCTCGGTACTGACCCACTGACAGTGTGGCACTCCCTCAGCACTGATCCTCTGACAGTGCAGCACTCCCTCAACACTGACCCTCTGACAGTGCGGCACTCCCGCAATACTGACCCTCTGACAGTGCAGCACTCCCTCAGAACTGACCCTCTGACAGTGCGGCGCTCCCTCAGGATTGACCCTCTGGAGAGTGCAGCACTCCCTAAGTACTGACCCTCTGACAGTGCGGCACTCCCTCAGTACTGACCCTCTGATAGTGCAGCACTCCATCAGTACTGACCCTCTGACAGAGCTGCACTCCCTCAGTAATGACCCTCTGACAGTGCAGCATCCCCTCAGCACTGACCCTCTAACAGAGCAGCACTCCCTCAGTACTGACTCTCTGACAGTGCGGCACTCCCTCGGTACTGACCCTCTGACAGTGCGGCACTCCCTCAGCACAGATCCTCTGACAGTGCAGCACTCGCTCTGTACTGATCCTCTGACAGTGCAGCACTCCCTCAGTACTGACCCTCTGACAGTGCGGCACACCCACAGTACTGACCCTCTGACAATGCGGCACTCCCTCAGCACTGACCCTCTGACAGTGCAGCACTCCCTCAGTACTGACCCTCTGATAGTGCAGCACTGCCTCAGCACTGACCCTCTGACAGTGCAGCACTCCCTCAGTACTGACTGTCAGACAGTGCAGCACTCCCTCAGTACTGACCCTCTGACAGTGCGGCACTCCCTCAGGATTGACACTCTGGAGAGTGCAGCACTCCCTCAGTACTGACCCTCTGACAGTGCAGCGCTCCGTCAGTACTGACCCTCTGATAGTGCAGCACTCCATCAGTACTGACCCTCTGACAGTGCAGCACTCCCTCAGTACTGACTCTCTGACAGTGCGGCACTCCCTCAGTACTGACCCTCTGATAGTGCAGCACTCCATCAGTACTGACCCTCTGACAGTGCAGCACTCCCTCAGTACTGACTCTCTGACAGTGCGGCACTCCCTCAGTACTGACTCTCTGACGGTGCGGCACTCCCTCGGTACTCACCCTCTGACAGTGCGGCACTCCCTCAGCACTGATCCTCTGACAGTGCAGCACTCCCTCTGTACTGATCCTCTGACAGTGCAGCACTCCCTCAGTACTGACCCTCTGACAGTGCGGCACTCCCACAGTACTGACCCTCTGACAATGCGGCACTCCCTCAGCACTGACCCTCTGACAGTGCAGCACTCCCTCAGTACTGACCCTCTGACAGAGCTACACTCCCTCAGTAATGACCCTCTGACAGTGCAGCATCCCCTCAGCACTGACCCTCTAACAGAGCAGCACTCCCTCAGTACTGACTCTCTGACAGTGCGGCACTCCCTCGGTACTGACCCTCTGACAGTGCGGCACTCCCTCAGCACAGATCCTCTGACAGTGCAGCACTCCCTCTGTACTGATCCTCTGACAGTGCAGCACTCCCTCAGTACTGACCCTCTGACAGTGCGGCACACCCACAGTACTGACCCTCTGACAATGCGGCACTCCCTCAGCACTGACCCTCTGACAGTGCAGCACTCCCTCAGTACTGACCCTCTGATAGTGCAGCACTGCCTCAGCACTGACCCTCTGACAGTGCAGCACTCCCTCAGTACTGACTGTCAGACAGTGCAGCACTCCCTCAGTACTGACCCTCTGACAGTGCGGCACTCCCTCAGGATTGACACTCTGGAGAGTGCAGCACTCCCTCAGTACTGACCCTCTGACAGTGCAGCGCTCCGTCAGTACTGACCCTCTGATAGTGCAGCACTCCATCAGTACTGACCATCTGACAGTGCAGCACTCCCTCAGTACTGACTCTCTGACAGTGTGGCACTCCCTCAGTACTGACCCTCTGATAGTGCAGCACTCCATCAGTACTGACCCTCTGACAGTGCAGCACTCCCTCAGTACTGACTCTCTGACAGTGCGGCACTCCCTCAGTACTGACTCTCTGACGGTGCGGCACTCCCTCGGTACTCACCCTCTGACAGTGCGGCACTCCCTCAGCACTGATCCTCTGACAGTGCAGCACTCCCTCTGTACTGATCCTCTGACAGTGCAGCACTCCCTCAGTACTGACCCTCTGACAGTGCGGCACTCCCACAGTACTGACCCTCTGACAATGCGGCACTCCCTCAGCACTGACCCTCTGACAGTGCAGCACTCCCTCAGTACTGACCCTCTGGCAGTGCAGCACTCCCTCAGTACTGACCCTCTGGTAGTGCAGCACTCCCTCAGTACTGACGCTCTGACAGTGCAGCACTCCCTCAGTACTGACCCTCTGACAGTGCAGCGCTCCCTTAGTACTGACCCTCTGACAGTGCGGCACTCCCTCAGTACTGACCCTCTGACAGAGCAGCACTCCCTCAGTAATGACCCTCTGACAGTGCAGCATTCCCTGAGCACTGACCCTCTGACAGAGCAGCACTCCCTCAGTAATGACCCTCTGACAGTGCAGCACTCCCTCAGTACTGACTATCCGACAGTGCGGCGCTCCCTCGGTACTGACCCACTGACAGTGTGGCACTCCCTCAGCACTGATCCTCTGACAGTGCAGCACTCCCTCAACACTGACCCTCTGACAGTGCGGCACTCCCGCAATACTGACCCTCTGACAGTGCAGCACTCCCTCAGAACTGACCCTCTGACAGTGCGGCGCTCCCTCAGGATTGACCCTCTGGAGAGTGCAGCACTCCCTCAGTACTGACCCTCTGACAGTGCGGCACTCCCTCAGTACTGACCCTCTGATAGTGCAGCACTCCATCAGTACTGACCCTCTGACAGAGCTGCACTCCCTCAGTAATGACCCTCTGACAGTGCAGCATCCCCTCAGCACTGACCCTCTAACAGAGCAGCACTCCCTCAGTACTGACTCTCTGACAGTGCGGCACTCCCTCGGTACTGACCCTCTGACAGTGCGGCACTCCCTCAGCACAGATCCTCTGACAGTGCAGCACTCGCTCTGTACTGATCCTCTGACAGTGCAGCACTCCCTCAGTACTGACCCTCTGACAGTGCGGCACACCCACAGTACTGACCCTCTGACAATGCGGCACTCCCTCAGCACTGACCCTCTGACAGTGCAGCACTCCCTCAGTACTGACCCTCTGATAGTGCAGCACTGCCTCAGCACTGACCCTCTGACAGTGCAGCACTCCCTCAGTACTGACTGTCAGACAGTGCAGCACTCCCTCAGTACTGACCCTCTGACAGTGCGGCACTCCCTCAGGATTGACACTCTGGAGAGTGCAGCACTCCCTCAGTACTGACCCTCTGACAGTGCAGCGCTCCGTCAGTACTGACCCTCTGATAGTGCAGCACTCCATCAGTACTGACCCTCTGACAGTGCAGCACTCCCTCAGTACTGACTCTCTGACAGTGCGGCACTCCCTCAGTACTGACCCTCTGATAGTGCAGCACTCCATCAGTACTGACCCTCTGACAGTGCAGCACTCCCTCAGTACTGACTCTCTGACAGTGCGGCACTCCCTCAGTACTGACTCTCTGACGGTGCGGCACTCCCTCGGTACTCACCCTCTGACAGTGCGGCACTCCCTCAGCACTGATCCTCTGACAGTGCAGCACTCCCTCTGTACTGATCCTCTGACAGTGCAGCACTCCCTCAGTACTGACCCTCTGACAGTGCGGCACTCCCACAGTACTGACCCTCTGACAATGCGGCACTCCCTCAGCACTGACCCTCTGACAGTGCAGCACTCCCTCAGTACTGACCCTCTGGCAGTGCAGCACTCCCTCAGTACTGACCCTCTGGCAGTGCAGCACTCCCTCAGTACTGACGCTCTGACAGTGCAGCACTCCCTCAGTACTGACCCTCTGACAGTGCAGCGCTCCCTTAGTACTGACCCTCTGACAGTGCGGCACTCCCTCAGTACTGACCCTCTGACAGAGCAGCACTCCCTCAGTAATGACCCTCTGACAGGGCAGCATTCCCTGAGCACTGACCCTCTGACAGAGCAGCACTCCCTCAGTAATGACCCTCTGACAGTGCAGCACTCCCTCAGTACTGACTATCCGACAGTGCGGCGCTCCCTCGGTACTGACCCACTGACAGTGCGGCACTCCCTCAGCACTGATCCTCTGACAGTGCAGCACTCCCTCAACACTGACCCTCTGACAGTGCGGCACTCCCGCAATACTGACCCTCTGACAGTGCAGCACTCCCTCAGAACTGATTCTCTGTCAGTGCGGCACTCCCTCAGTCCTGATCCTCTGACAGTGCAGCACTCCCCCATACTGACCCCCTGACAGTGCAGCACTCCCTCAGTACTGACCCTCTGGCAGTGCAGCACTCCCTCAGTACTGACCCTCTGACAGTGCGGCACTCCCTCAGTACTGAACCTCTGACAGTGCGGCACTCCCTCAGTACTGAGCCTGTGACAGTGCAGCACTCCCTCAGTACTGACACTTTGACAGTGCAGCACTCCCTCAGTACGGACCCTCTGACAGTGCAGCACTCTCTCAGTACTAACTGTCTGACAGGGCAGCACTCCCTCAGTACTGACCCTCTGAGAGTGCAGACTCGCTCAGTACTGACCTCTGACAGTGCAGCACTCCCTCAGTACTGACCCTCTGACAGTGCAGCACTCCCTCAGAACTGACCCTCTGACAGTGCAGCACTCCCGAATTACTGGCCCTCTGACAGTGCAGCACTCCCTCAGTACTGACCCTCTGACAGTGCAGCACTGCCTCAGTACTGACCCTCTGACAGTACAGCACTCCCTCAGTACTGACCCTCTGACAGTGCAGCACTCCCTCAGTACTGACCATCTGACAGTGCAGCACTCCCTCAGTACTGACCCACTGACAGTGCAGCACTCCCTCAGCACTGACCCTCTGACAGTGCGGCACTGCCTCAAAACTGACCCTCTGACAGTGCGGCACTCCCTCAGTACTGACTTTCTGATAGTGCAGCACTGACCCTCTGACAGTGCAGCACTCCCTCAGTACTGACCCTCTGACAGTGCAGTACTGCCTCAGCACTGACCCTCTGACAGTGCAGCACTCCCTCAGTACTGACCCTCTGACAGTACGCCACTCCCTCAGTACTGACTGTCAGACAGTGCAGCACTCCCTCAGTACTGACCCTCTGAAAGTGCGGCGCTCCCTCAGCACTGACCCTCTGATAGTGCAGCACTCCGTCAGTACTGAACCTCTGCCAGTGCAGCGTTCCGTCAGTACTGACCCTCTGATAGTGCAGCACTCCATCAGTACTGACCCTCTGACAGTGCAGCACTCCCTCAGTACTGACTCTCTGACTGTGCGGCACTCCCTCAGTACTGACCCTCTGACAGTGCAGCACTCCCTCAGTACTGATTCTCTGACAGTGCAGCACTCCCTCAGTACTGACCCTCTGACAGTGCGGCACTCCCTCAGTACTGACCCTCTGACAGTGCAACACTCCCTCAGTACTGACCCTCTGACAGTGCGGCGCTCCCACAGGATTGACCCTCTGGAGAGTGCAGCACTCCCTCAGTACTGACCCTCTGACAGTGCGGCACTCCCTCAGTACTGACCCTCTGATAGTGGAGCACTCCATCAGTACTGACCATCTGACAGAGCATCACTCCCTCAGTAATGACCCTCTGACAGAGCAGCACTCCCTCAGTACTGACCCTCTGACAGTACGCCACTCCCTCAGTACTGACTGTCAGACAGTGCAGCACTCCCTCAGTACTGACCCTCTGAAAGTGCGGCGCTCCCTCAGCACTGACCCTCTGATAGTGCAGCACTCCGTCAGTACTGAACCTCTGACAGTGCAGCGCTCCGTCAGTACTGACCCTCTAACAGAGCAGCACTCCCTCAGTACTGACTCTCTGACAGTGCGGCACACCCACAGTACTGACCCTCTGACAATGCGGCACTCCCTCAGCACTGACCCTCTGACAGTGCAGCACTCCCTCAGTACTGACCCTCTGATAGTGCAGCACTGCCTCAGCACTGACCCTCTGACAGTGCAGCACTCCCTCAGTACTGACTGTCAGACAGTGCAGCACTCCCTCAGTACTGACCCTCTGACAGTGCGGCACTCCCTCAGGATTGACACTCTGGAGAGTGCAGCACTCCCTCAGTACTGACCCTCTGACAGTGCAGCGCTCCGTCAGTACTGACCCTCTGATAGTGCAGCACTCCATCAGTACTGACCATCTGACAGTGCAGCACTCCCTCAGTACTGACTCTCTGACAGTGTGGCACTCCCTCAGTACTGACCCTCTGATAGTGCAGCACTCCATCAGTACTGACCCTCTGACAGTGCAGCACTCCCTCAGTACTGACTCTCTGACAGTGCGGCACTCCCTCAGTACTGACTCTCTGACGGTGCGGCACTCCCTCGGTACTCACCCTCTGACAGTGCGGCACTCCCTCAGCACTGATCCTCTGACAGTGCAGCACTCCCTCTGTACTGATCCTCTGACAGTGCAGCACTCCCTCAGTACTGACCCTCTGACAGTGCGGCACTCCCACAGTACTGACCCTCTGACAATGCGGCACTCCCTCAGCACTGACCCTCTGACAGTGCAGCACTCCCTCAGTACTGACCCTCTGGCAGTGCAGCACTCCCTCAGTACTGACCCTCTGGTAGTGCAGCACTCCCTCAGTACTGACGCTCTGACAGTGCAGCACTCCCTCAGTACTGACCCTCTGACAGTGCAGCGCTCCCTTAGTACTGACCCTCTGACAGTGCGGCACTCCCTCAGTACTGACCCTCTGACAGAGCAGCACTCCCTCAGTAATGACCCTCTGACAGTGCAGCATTCCCTGAGCACTGACCCTCTGACAGAGCAGCACTCCCTCAGTAATGACCCTCTGACAGTGCAGCACTCCCTCAGTACTGACTATCCGACAGTGCGGCGCTCCCTCGGTACTGACCCACTGACAGTGTGGCACTCCCTCAGCACTGACCCTCTGACAGTGCAGCACTCCCTCAACACTGACCCTCTGACAGTGCGGCACTCCCGCAATACTGACCCTCTGACAGTGCAGCACTCCCTCAGAACTGACCCTCTGACAGTGCGGCGCTCCCTCAGGATTGACCCTCTGGAGAGTGCAGCACTCCCTCAGTACTGACCCTCTGACAGTGCGGCACTCCCTCAGTACTGACCCTCTGATAGTGCAGCACTCCATCAGTACTGACCCTCTGACAGAGCTGCACTCCCTCAGTAATGACCCTCTGACAGTGCAGCATCCCCTCAGCACTGACCCTCTAACAGAGCAGCACTCCCTCAGTACTGACTCTCTGACAGTGCGGCACTCCCTCGGTACTGACCCTCTGACAGTGCGGCACTCCCTCAGCACAGATCCTCTGACAGTGCAGCACTCGCTCTGTACTGATCCTCTGACAGTGCAGCACTCCCTCAGTACTGACCCTCTGACAGTGCGGCACACCCACAGTACTGACCCTCTGACAATGCGGCACTCCCTCAGCACTGACCCTCTGACAGTGCAGCACTCCCTCAGTACTGACCCTCTGATAGTGCAGCACTGCCTCAGCACTGACCCTCTGACAGTGCAGCACTCCCTCAGTACTGACTGTCAGACAGTGCAGCACTCCCTCAGTACTGACCCTCTGACAGTGCGGCACTCCCTCAGGATTGACACTCTGGAGAGTGCAGCACTCCCTCAGTACTGACCCTCTGACAGTGCAGCGCTCCGTCAGTACTGACCCTCTGATAGTGCAGCACTCCATCAGTACTGACCCTCTGACAGTGCAGCACTCCCTCAGTACTGACTCTCTGACAGTGCGGCACTCCCTCAGTACTGACCCTCTGATAGTGCAGCACTCCATCAGTACTGACCCTCTGACAGTGCAGCACTCCCTCAGTACTGACTCTCTGACAGTGCGGCACTCCCTCAGTACTGACTCTCTGACGGTGCGGCACTCCCTCGGTACTCACCCTCTGACAGTGCGGCACTCCCTCAGCACTGATCCTCTGACAGTGCAGCACTCCCTCTGTACTGATCCTCTGACAGTGCAGCACTCCCTCAGTACTGACCCTCTGACAGTGCGGCACTCCCACAGTACTGACCCTCTGACAATGCGGCACTCCCTCAGCACTGACCCTCTGACAGTGCAGCACTCCCTCAGTACTGACCCTCTGGCAGTGCAGCACTCCCTCAGTACTGACCCTCTGGCAGTGCAGCACTCCCTCAGTACTGACGCTCTGACAGTGCAGCACTCCCTCAGTACTGACCCTCTGACAGTGCAGCGCTCCCTTAGTACTGACCCTCTGACAGTGCGGCACTCCCTCAGTACTGACCCTCTGACAGAGCAGCACTCCCTCAGTAATGACCCTCTGACAGTGCAGCATTCCCTGAGCACTGACCCTCTGACAGAGCAGCACTCCCTCAGTAATGACCCTCTGACAGTGCAGCACTCCCTCAGTACTGACTATCCGACAGTGCGGCGCTCCCTCGGTACTGACCCACTGACAGTGCGGCACTCCCTCAGCACTGATCCTCTGACAGTGCAGCACTCCCTCAACACTGACCCTCTGACAGTGCGGCACCCCCGCAATACTGACCCTCTGACAGTGCAGCACTCCCTCAGAACTGATTCTCTGTCAGTGCGGCACTCCCTCAGTCCTGATCCTCTGACAGTGCAGCACTCCCCCATACTGACCCCCTGACAGTGCAGCACTCCCTCAGTACTGACCCTCTGGCAGTGCAGCACTCCCTCAGTACTGACCCTCTGACAGTGCGGCACTCCCTCAGTACTGAACCTCTGACAGTGCGGCACTCCCTCAGTACTGAGCCTGTGACAGTGCAGCACTCCCTCAGTACTGACACTTTGACAGTGCAGCACTCCCTCAGTACGGACCCTCTGACAGTGCAGCACTCTCTCAGTACTAACTGTCTGACAGGGCAGCACTCCCTCAGTACTGACCCTCTGAGAGTGCAGACTCGCTCAGTACTGACCTCTGACAGTGCAGCACTCCCTCAGTACTGACCCTCTGACAGTGCAGCACTCCCTCAGAACTGACCCTCTGACAGTGCAGCACTCCCGAATTACTGGCCCTCTGACAGTGCAGCACTCCCTCAGTACTGACCCTCTGACAGTGCAGCACTGCCTCAGTACTGACCCTCTGACAGTACAGCACTCCCTCAGTACTGACCCTCTGACAGTGCAGCACTCCCTCAGTACTGACCATCTGACAGTGCAGCACTCCCTCAGTACTGACCCACTGACAGTGCAGCACTCCCTCAGCACTGACCCTCTGACAGTGCGGCACTGCCTCAAAACTGACCCTCTGACAGTGCGGCACTCCCTCAGTACTGACTTTCTGATAGTGCAGCACTGACCCTCTGACAGTGCAGCACTCCCTCAGTACTGACCCTCTGACAGTGCAGCACTGCCTCAGCACTGACCCTCTGACAGTGCAGCACTCCCTCAGTACTGACCCTCTGACAGTACGCCACTCCCTCAGTACTGACTGTCAGACAGTGCAGCACTCCCTCAGTACTGACCCTCTGAAAGTGCGGCGCTCCCTCAGCACTGACCCTCTGATAGTGCAGCACTCCGTCAGTACTGAACCTCTGCCAGTGCAGCGTTCCGTCAGTACTGACCCTCTGATAGTGCAGCACTCCATCAGTACTGACCCTCTGACAGTGCAGCACTCCCTCAGTACTGACTCTCTGACTGTGCGGCACTCCCTCAGTACTGACCCTCTGACAGTGCAGCACTCCCTCAGTACTGATTCTCTGACAGTGCAGCACTCCCTCAGTACTGACCCTCTGACAGTGCGGCACTCCCTCAGTACTGACCCTCTGACAGTGCAACACTCCCTCAGTACTGACCCTCTGACAGTGCGGCGCTCCCACAGGATTGACCCTCTGGAGAGTGCAGCACTCCCTCAGTACTGACCCTCTGACAGTGCGGCACTCCCTCAGTACTGACCCTCTGATAGTGGAGCACTCCATCAGTACTGACCATCTGACAGAGCATCACTCCCTCAGTAATGACCCTCTGACAGAGCAGCACTCCCTCAGTACTGACCCTCTGACAGTACGCCACTCCCTCAGTACTGACTGTCAGACAGTGCAGCACTCCCTCAGTACTGACCCTCTGAAATTGCGGCGCTCCCTCAGCACTGACCCTCTGATAGTGCAGCACTCCGTCAGTACTGAACCTCTGACAGTGCAGCGCTCCGTCAGTACTGACCCTCTGATAGTGCAGCACTCCATCAGTACTGACCCTCTGACAGTGCAGCACTCCCTCAGTACTGACTCTCTGACTGTGCGGCACTCCCTCAGTACTGACCCTCTGACAGTGCAGCACTCCCTCAGTACTGATTCTCTGACAGTGCAGCACTCCCTCAGTACTGACCCTCTGACAGTGCGGCACTCCCTCAGTACTGACCCTCTGATAGTGCAGCACTCCATCAGTACTGACCCTCTAACAGAGCAGCACTCCCTCTGTAATGACCCTCTGACAGTGCAGCGTTCCCTCAGCACTGACCCTCTAACAGAGCAGCACTCCCTCAGTACTGACTCTCTGACAGTGCGGCACTCCCTCGGTACTGACCCTCTGACAGTGCGGCCCTCCCTCAGCACAGATCCTCTGACAGTGCAGCACTCCCTCTGTACTGATCCTCTGACAGTGCAGCACTCCCTCAGTACTGACCCTCTGACAGTGCGGCACACCCACAGTACTGACCCTCTGACAATGCGGCACTCCCTCAGCACTGACCCTCTGACAGTGCAGCACTCCCTCAGTACTGACCCTCTGGCAGTGCAGCACTCCCTCAGTACTGACCCTCTGGCAGTGCAGCACTCCCTCAGTACTGACGCTCTGACAGTGCAGCACTCCCTCAGTACTGACCCTCTGACAGTGCAGCGCTCCCTCAGTACTGACCCTCTGACAGTGCGGCACTCCCTCAGTACTGACCCTCTGACAGTGCGCCACGCCCTCAGTACTGACTGTCAGACAGTGCAGCACTCCCTCAGTACTGACCCTCTGACAGTGCGGCGCTCCCTCAGGATTGACCCTCTGGAGAGTGCAGCAATCCCTCAGTACTGACCCACTGACAGTGCAGCGCTCCGTCAGTACTGACCCTCTGATAGTGCACCACTCCATCAGTACTGACCCTCTGACAGTGCAGCACTCCCTCAGTACTGACTCTCTGACAGTGCGGCACTCCCTCAGTACTGATTCTCTGACAGTGCAGCACTCCCTCAGTACTGACCCTCTGACAGAGCAGCACTCCCTCAGTAATGACCCTCTGGCAGTGCAGCATTCCCTCAGCACTGACCCTCTAACAGAGCAGCACTCCATCAGTAATGACCCTCTGAGAGTGCCGCACTCCGCCAGTACTGACTCTCTGACAGTGCGGCACTCCCTCGGTACTGACCCTCTGACAGTGCGGCACTCCTTCAGCACTGATCCTCTGACAGTGCAGCACTCCCTCTGTACTGATCCTCTGACAGTGCAGCACTCCCTCAGTACTGACCCTCTGACAGTGCGGCACTCCCACAGTACTGACCATCTGACAATGCGGCACTCCCTCAGCACTGACCCTCTGACAGTGCAGCACTCCCTCAGTACTGACCCTCTGGCAGTGCAGCACTCCCTCAGTACTGACCCTCTGACAGAGCAGCACTCCCTCAGTAATTACCCTCTGAAAGTGCAGCATTCCCTCAGCACTGACCCTCTGACAGAGCAGCACTCCCTCAGTAATGACCCTCTGACAGTGCAGCACTCCCTCAGTACTGACTCTCTGACAGTGCGGCGCTCCCTCGGTACTGACCCTCTGACAGTGCGGCACTCCCTCAGCACTGACCCTCTGACAGTGCAGCACTCCCTCAAAACTGACCCTCTGACAGTGCAGCACTCCCTCAATACTGACCCTCTGGCAGTGCAGCACTCCCTCAGTACTGACCCTCTGGCAGTGCAGCACACCCTCAGTACTGACGCTCTGACAGTGCAGCACTCCCTCAGTACTGACGCTCTGACAGTGCAGCACTCCCTCAGTACTGATCCTCTGACAGTGCAGCGCTCCCTCAGTACTGGCCCTCTGACAGTGCGGCACTCCCTCAGTACTGACCCTCTGACAGTGCAGCACTCCCTCAGAACTGGCCCTCTGACACTGCAGCACTCCCTCAACACTGGCCCTCTGACAGTGCAGCACTCCCTCAGTACTGACCCTTTGACAGTGCAGCACTGCCTCAGTACTGACCCTCTGACAGTACAGCACTCCCTCAGTACTGACCCTCTGACATAGCAGCACTCCCTCAGTAATGACCCTCTGAAAGTGCAGCATTCCCTCAACACTGACCCTCTGACAGAGCAGCACTCCCTCAATACTGACCCTCTGACATACAGCACTCCCTCAGTCCTGATCCTCTGACAGTGCAGCACTCCCTCAGTACTGACCCTCTGACAGTGCAGCACTCCCTCAGTACTGACCCTCTGGCAGTGCAGCACTCCCTCAGTACTGACCCTCTGACAGTGCGGCACTCCCTCAGTACTGAACCTCTGACAGTGCGGCACTCCCTCAGTACTGAGCCTCTGACAGTGCAGCACTCCCTCAGTACTGACACTTTGACAGTGCAGCACTCCCTCAGTACGGACCCTCTGACAGTGCAGCACTCTCTCAGTACTAACTGTCTGACAGGGCAGCACTCCCTCAGTACTGACCCTCTGAGAGTGCAGCACTCGCTCAGTACTGACCTCTGACAGTGCAGCACTCCCTCAGTACTGACCCTCTGACAGTGCAGCACTCCCTCAGAACTGACCATCTGACAGTGCAGCACTCCCGAATTACTGGCCCTCTGACAGTGCAGCACTCCCTCAGTACTGACCCTCTGACAGTGCAGCACTGCCTCAGTACTGACCCTCTGACAGTGCGGCGCTCCCTCAGGATTGACCCTCTGGAGAGTGCAGCACTCCCTCAGTACTGACCCTCTGACAGTGCGGCACTCCCTCAGTACTGACCCTCTGATAGTGCAGCACTCCATCAGTACTGACCCTCTGACAGAGCTACACTCCCTCAGTAATGACCCTCTGACAGTGCAGCATCCCCTCAGCACTGACCCTCTAACAGAGCAGCACTCCCTCAGTACTGACTCTCTGACAGTGCGGCACTCCCTCGGTACTGACCCTCTGACAGTGCGGCACTCCCTCAGCACAGATCCTCTGACAGTGCAGCACTCCCTCTGTACTGATCCTCTGACAGTGCAGCACTCCCTCAGTACTGACCCTCTGACAGTGCGGCACACCCACAGTACTGACCCTCTGACAATGCGGCACTCCCTCAGCACTGACCCTCTGACAGTGCAGCACTCCCTCAGTACTGACCCTCTGATAGTGCAGCACTGCCTCAGCACTGACCCTCTGACAGTGCAGCACTCCCTCAGTACTGACTGTCAGACAGTGCAGCACTCCCTCAGTACTGACCCTCTGACAGTGCGGCACTCCCTCAGGATTGACACTCTGGAGAGTGCAGCACTCCCTCAGTACTGACCCTCTGACAGTGCAGCGCTCCGTCAGTACTGACCCTCTGATAGTGCAGCACTCCATCAGTACTGACCATCTGACAGTGCAGCACTCCCTCAGTACTGACTCTCTGACAGTGTGGCACTCCCTCAGTACTGACCCTCTGATAGTGCAGCACTCCATCAGTACTGACCCTCTGACAGTGCAGCACTCCCTCAGTACTGACTCTCTGACAGTGCGGCACTCCCTCAGTACTGACTCTCTGACGGTGCGGCACTCCCTCGGTACTCACCCTCTGACAGTGCGGCACTCCCTCAGCACTGATCCTCTGACAGTGCAGCACTCCCTCTGTACTGATCCTCTGACAGTGCAGCACTCCCTCAGTACTGACCCTCTGACAGTGCGGCACTCCCACAGTGCTGACCCTCTGACAATGCGGCACTCCCTCAGCACTGACCCTCTGACAGTGCAGCACTCCCTCAGTACTGACCCTCTGGCAGTGCAGCACTCCCTCAGTACTGACCCTCTGGTAGTGCAGCACTCCCTCAGTACTGACGCTCTGACAGTGCAGCACTCCCTCAGTACTGACCCTCTGACAGTGCAGCGCTCCCTTAGTACTGACCCTCTGACAGTGCGGCACTCCCTCAGTACTGACCCTCTGACAGAGCAGCACTCCCTCAGTACTGACCCTCTGACAGTGCGGCACTCCCTCAGTACTGACCCTCTGACAGTGCAGCACTCCCTCAGTAATGACCCTCTGACAGTGCAGCATTCCCTGAGCACTGACCCTCTGACAGAGCAGCACTCCCTCAGTAATGACCCTCTGACAGTGCAGCACTCCCTCAGTACTGACTATCCGACAGTGCGGCGCTCCCTCGGTACTGACCCACTGACAGTGTGGCACTCCCTCAGCACTGATCCTCTGACAGTGCAGCACTCCCTCAACACTGACCCTCTGACAGTGCGGCACTCCCGCAATACTGACCCTCTGACAGTGCAGCACTCCCTCAGAACTGACCCTCTGACAGTGCGGCGCTCCCTCAGGATTGACCCTCTGGAGAGTGCAGCACTCCCTCAGTACTGACCCTCTGACAGTGCGGCACTCCCTCAGTACTGACCCTCTGATAGTGCAGCACTCCATCAGTACTGACCCTCTGACAGAGCTGCACTCCCTCAGTAATGACCCTCTGACAGTGCAGCATCCCCTCAGCACTGACCCTCTAACAGAGCAGCACTCCCTCAGTACTGACTCTCTGACAGTGCGGCACTCCCTCGGTACTGACCCTCTGACAGTGCGGCACTCCCTCAGCACAGATCCTCTGACAGTGCAGCACTCGCTCTGTACTGATCCTCTGACAGTGCAGCACTCCCTCAGTACTGACCCTCTGACAGTGCAGCACACCCACAGTACTGACCCTCTGACAATGCGGCACTCCCTCAGCACTGACCCTCTGACAGTGCAGCACTCCCTCAGTACTGACCCTCTGATAGTGCAGCACTGCCTCAGCACTGACCCTCTGACAGTGCAGCACTCCCTCAGTACTGACTGTCAGACAGTGCAGCACTCCCTCAGTACTGACCCTCTGACAGTGCGGCACTCCCTCAGGATTGACACTCTGGAGAGTGCAGCACTCCCTCAGTACTGACCCTCTGACAGTGCAGCGCTCCGTCAGTACTGACCCTCTGATAGTGCAGCACTCCATCAGTACTGACCCTCTGACAGTGCAGCACTCCCTCAGTACTGACTCTCTGACAGTGCGGCACTCCCTCAGTACTGACCCTCTGATAGTGCAGCACTCCATCAGTACTGACCCTCTGACAGTGCAGCACTCCCTCAGTACTGACTCTCTGACAGTGCGGCACTCCCTCAGTACTGACTCACTGACGGTGCGGCACTCCCTCGGTACTCACCCTCTGACAGTGCGGCACTCCCTCAGCACTGATCCTCTGACAGTGCAGCACTCCCTCTGTACTGATCCTCTGACAGTGCAGCACTCCCTCAGTACTGACCCTCTGACAGTGCGGCACTCCCACAGTACTGACCCTCTGACAATGCGGCACTCCCTCAGCACTGACCCTCTGACAGTGCAGCACTCCCTCAGTACTGACCCTCTGGCAGTGCAGCACTCCCTCAGTACTGACCCTCTGGCAGTGCAGCACTCCCTCAGTACTGACGCTCTGACAGTGCAGCACTCCCTCAGTACTGACCCTCTGACAGTGCAGCGCTCCCTTAGTACTGACCCTCTGACAGTGCGGCACTCCCTCAGTACTGACCCTCTGACAGAGCAGCACTCCCTCAGTAATGACCCTCTGACAGTGCAGCATTCCCTGAGCACTGACCCTCTGACAGAGCAGCACTCCCTCAGTAATGACCCTCTGACAGTGCAGCACTCCCTCAGTACTGACTATCCGACAGTGCGGCGCTCCCTCGGTACTGACCCACTGACAGTGCGGCACTCCCTCAGCACTGATCCTCTGACAGTGCAGCACTCCCTCAACACTGACCCTCTGACAGTGCGGCACTCCCGCAATACTGACCCTCTGACAGTGCAGCACTCCCTCAGAACTGATTCTCTGTCAGTGCGGCACTCCCTCAGTCCTGATCCTCTGACAGTGCAGCACTCCCCCATACTGACCCCCTGACAGTGCAGCACTCCCTCAGTACTGACCCTCTGGCAGTGCAGCACTCCCTCAGTACTGACCCTCTGACAGTGCGGCACTCCCTCAGTACTGAACCTCTGACAGTGCGGCACTCCCTCAGTACTGAGCCTGTGACAGTGCAGCACTCCCTCAGTACTGACACTTTGACAGTGCAGCACTCACTCAGTACGGACCCTCTGACAGTGCAGCACTCTCTCAGTACTAACTGTCTGACAGGGCAGCACTCCCTCAGTACTGACCCTCTGAGAGTGCAGACTCGCTCAGTACTGACCTCTGACAGTGCAGCACTCCCTCAGTACTGACCCTCTGACAGTGCAGCACTCCCTCAGTACTGACTCTCTGACAGTGCGGCACTCCCTCAGTACTGACCCTCTGACAGTGCAGCACTCCCTCAGTACTGATTCTCTGACAGTGCAGCACTCCCTCAGTACTGACCCTCTGACAGTGCGGCACTCCCTCAGTACTGACCCTCTGACAGTGCAGCACTCCCTCAGTACTGACCCTCTGACAGTGCGGCGCTCCCTCAGGATTGACCCTCTGGAGAG
This sequence comes from Scyliorhinus torazame, assembly GCF_047496885.1. Classification (NCBI taxonomy): domain Eukaryota; kingdom Metazoa; phylum Chordata; class Chondrichthyes; order Carcharhiniformes; family Scyliorhinidae; genus Scyliorhinus; species Scyliorhinus torazame. The sequence goes on from NC_092708.1 coordinate 17,344,085, forward strand.
TGCAGCACTCCCTCAGTACTGACCCTCTGACAGTGCGGCACTCCCTCAGTACTGACCCTCTGATAGTGCAGCACTCCATCAGTACTGACCCTCTGACAGAGCTACACTCCCTCAGTAATGACCCTCTGACAGTGCAGCATCCCCTCAGCACTGACCCTCTAACAGAGCAGCACTCCCTCAGTACTGACTCTCTGACAGTGCGGCACTCCCTCGGTACTGACCCTCTGACAGTGCGGCACTCCCTCAGCACAGATCCTCTGACAGTGCAGCACTCCCTCTGTACTGATCCTCTGACAGTGCAGCACTCCCTCAGTACTGACCCTCTGACAGTGCGGCACACCCACAGTACTGACCCTCTGACAATGCGGCACTCACTCAGCACTGACCCTCTGACAGTGCAGCACTCCCTCAGTACTGACCCTCTGATAGTGCAGCACTGCCTCAGCACTGACCCTCTGACAGTGCAGCACTCCCTCAGTACTGACTGTCAGACAGTGCAGCACTCCCTCAGTACTGACCCTCTGACAGTGCGGCACTCCCTCAGGATTGACACTCTGGAGAGTGCAGCACTCCCTCAGTACTGACCCTCTGACAGTGCAGCGCTCCGTCAGTACTGACCCTCTGATAGTGCAGCACTCCATCAGTACTGACCATCTGACAGTGCAGCACTCCCTCAGTACTGACTCTCTGACAGTGTGGCACTCCCTCAGTACTGACCCTCTGATAGTGCAGCACTCCATCAGTACTGACCCTCTGACAGTGCAGCACTCCCTCAGTACTGACTCTCTGACAGTGCGGCACTCCCTCAGTACTGACTCTCTGACGGTGCGGCACTCCCTCGGTACTCACCCTCTGACAGTGCGGCACTCCCTCAGCACTGATCCTCTGACAGTGCAGCACTCCCTCTGTACTGATCCTCTGACAGTGCAGCACTCCCTCAGTACTGACCCTCTGACAGTGCGGCACTCCCACAGTACTGACCCTCTGACAATGCGGCACTCCCTCAGCACTGACCCTCTGACAGTGCAGCACTCCCTCAGTACTGACCCTCTGGCAGTGCAGCACTCCCTCAGTACTGACCCTCTGGTAGTGCAGCACTCCCTCAGTACTGACGCTCTGACAGTGCAGCACTCCCTCAGTACTGACCCTCTGACAGTGCAGCGCTCCCTTAGTACTGACCCTCTGACAGTGCGGCACTCCCTCAGTACTGACCCTCTGACAGAGCAGCACTCCCTCAGTAATGACCCTCTGACAGTGCAGCATTCCCTGAGCACTGACCCTCTGACAGAGCAGCACTCCCTCAGTAATGACCCTCTGACAGTGCAGCACTCCCTCAGTACTGACTATCCGACAGTGCGGCGCTCCCTCGGTACTGACCCACTGACAGTGTGGCACTCCCTCAGCACTGATCCTCTGACAGTGCAGCACTCCCTCAACACTGACCCTCTGACAGTGCGGCACTCCCGCAATACTGACCCTCTGACAGTGCAGCACTCCCTCAGAACTGACCCTCTGACAGTGCGGCGCTCCCTCAGGATTGACCCTCTGGAGAGTGCAGCACTCCCTCAGTACTGACCCTCTGACAGTGCGGCACTCCCTCAGTACTGACCCTCTGATAGTGCAGCACTCCATCAGTACTGACCCTCTGACAGAGCTGCACTCCCTCAGTAATGACCCTCTGACAGTGCAGCATCCCCTCAGCACTGACCCTCTAACAGAGCAGCACTCCCTCAGTACTGACTCTCTGACAGTGCGGCACTCCCTCGGTACTGACCCTCTGACAGTGCGGCACTCCCTCAGCACAGATCCTCTGACAGTGCAGCACTCGCTCTGTACTGATCCTCTGACAGTGCAGCACTCCCTCAGTACTGACCCTCTGACAGTGCGGCACACCCACAGTACTGACCCTCTGACAATGCGGCACTCCCTCAGCACTGACCCTCTGACAGTGCAGCACTCCCTCAGTACTGACCCTCTGATAGTGCAGCACTGCCTCAGCACTGACCCTCTGACAGTGCAGCACTCCCTCAGTACTGACTGTCAGACAGTGCAGCACTCCCTCAGTACTGACCCTCTGACAGTGCGGCACTCCCTCAGGATTGACACTCTGGAGAGTGCAGCACTCCCTCAGTACTGACCCTCTGACAGTGCAGCGCTCCGTCAGTACTGACCCTCTGATAGTGCAGCACTCCATCAGTACTGACCCTCTGACAGTGCAGCACTCCCTCAGTACTGACTCTCTGACAGTGCGGCACTCCCTCAGTACTGACCCTCTGATAGTGCAGCACTCCATCAGTACTGACCCTCTGACAGTGCAGCACTCCCTCAGTACTGACTCTCTGACAGTGCGGCACTCCCTCAGTACTGACTCTCTGACGGTGCGGCACTCCCTCGGTACTCACCCTCTGACAGTGCGGCACTCCCTCAGCACTGATCCTCTGACAGTGCAGCACTCCCTCTGTACTGATCCTCTGACAGTGCAGCACTCCCTCAGTACTGACCCTCTGACAGTGCGGCACTCCCACAGTACTGACCCTCTGACAATGCGGCACTCCCTCAGCACTGACCCTCTGACAGTGCAGCACTCCCTCAGTACTGACCCTCTGGCAGTGCAGCACTCCCTCAGTACTGACCCTCTGGCAGTGCAGCACTCCCTCAGTACTGACGCTCTGACAGTGCAGCACTCCCTCAGTACTGACCCTCTGACAGTGCAGCGCTCCCTTAGTACTGACCCTCTGACAGTGCGGCACTCCCTCAGTACTGACCCTCTGACAGAGCAGCACTCCCTCAGTAATGACCCTCTGACAGTGCAGCATTCCCTGAGCACTGACCCTCTGACAGAGCAGCACTCCCTCAGTAATGACCCTCTGACAGTGCAGCACTCCCTCAGTACTGACTATCCGACAGTGCGGCGCTCCCTCGGTACTGACCCACTGACAGTGCGGCACTCCCTCAGCACTGATCCTCTGACAGTGCAGCACTCCCTCAACACTGACCCTCTGACAGTGCGGCACTCCCGCAATACTGACCCTCTGACAGTGCAGCACTCCCTCAGAACTGATTCTCTGTCAGTGCGGCACTCCCTCAGTCCTGATCCTCTGACAGTGCAGCACTCCCCCATACTGACCCCCTGACAGTGCAGCACTCCCTCAGTACTGACCCTCTGGCAGTGCAGCACTCCCTCAGTACTGACCCTCTGACAGTGCGGCACTCCCTCAGTACTGAACCTCTGACAGTGCGGCACTCCCTCAGTACTGAGCCTGTGACAGTGCAGCACTCCCTCAGTGCTGACACTTTGACAGTGCAGCACTCCCTCAGTACGGACCCTCTGACAGTGCAGCACTCTCTCAGTAATAACTGTCTGACAGGGCAGCACTCCCTCAGTACTGACCCTCTGAGAGTGCAGACTCGCTCAGTACTGACCTCTGACAGTGCAGCACTCCCTCAGTACTGACCCTCTGACAGTGCAGCACTCCCTCAGAACTGACCCTCTGACAGTGCAGCACTCCCGAATTACTGGCCCTCTGACAGTGCAGCACTCCCTCAGTACTGACCCTCTGACAGTGCAGCACTGCCTCAGTACTGACCCTCTGACAGTACAGCACTCCCTCAGTACTGACCCTCTGACAGTGCAGCACTCCCTCAGTACTGACCATCTGACAGTGCAGCACTCCCTCAGTACTGACCCACTGACAGTGCAGCACTCCCTCAGCACTGACCCTCTGACAGTGCGGCACTGCCTCAAAACTGACCCTCTGACAGTGCGGCACTCCCTCAGTACTGACTTTCTGATAGTGCAGCACTGACCCTCTGACAGTGCAGCACTCCCTCAGTACTGACCCTCTGACAGTGCAGCACTGCCTCAGCACTGACCCTCTGGCAGTGCAGCACTCCCTCAGTACTGACCCTCTGACAGTACGCCACTCCCTCAGTACTGACTGTCAGACAGTGCAGCACTCCCTCAGTACTGACCCTCTGAAAGTGCGGCGCTCCCTCAGCACTGACCCTCTGATAGTGCAGCACTCCGTCAGTACTGAACCTCTGCCAGTGCAGCGTTCCGTCAGTACTGACCCTCTGATAGTGCAGCACTCCATCAGTACTGACCCTCTGACAGTGCAGCACTCCCTCAGTACTGACTCTCTGACTGTGCGGCACTCCCTCAGTACTGACCCTCTGACAGTGCAGCACTCCCTCAGTACTGATTCTCTGACAGTGCAGCACTCCCTCAGTACTGACCCTCTGACAGTGCGGCACTCCCTCAGTACTGACCCTCTGACAGTGCAACACTCCCTCAGTACTGACCCTCTGACAGTGCGGCGCTCCCACAGGATTGACCCTCTGGAGAGTGCAGCACTCCCTCAGTACTGACCCTCTGACAGTGCGGCACTCCCTCAGTACTGACCCTCTGATAGTGGAGCACTCCATCAGTACTGACCATCTGACAGAGCATCACTCCCTCAGTAATGACCCTCTGACAGAGCAGCACTCCCTCAGTACTGACCCTCTGACAGTACGCCACTCCCTCAGTACTGACTGTCAGACAGTGCAGCACTCCCTCAGTACTGACCCTCTGAAAGTGCGGCGCTCCCTCAGCACTGACCCTCTGATAGTGCAGCACTCCGTCAGTACTGAACCTCTGACAGTGCAGCGCTCCGTCAGTACTGACCCTCTAACAGAGCAGCACTCCCTCAGTACTGACTCTCTGACAGTGCGGCACACCCACAGTACTGACCCTCTGACAATGCGGCACTCCCTCAGCACTGACCCTCTGACAGTGCAGCACTCCCTCAGTACTGACCCTCTGATAGTGCAGCACTGCCTCAGCACTGACCCTCTGACAGTGCAGCACTCCCTCAGTACTGACTGTCAGACAGTGCAGCACTCCCTCAGTACTGACCCTCTGACAGTGCGGCACTCCCTCAGGATTGACACTCTGGAGAGTGCAGCACTCCCTCAGTACTGACCCTCTGACAGTGCAGCGCTCCGTCAGTACTGACCCTCTGATAGTGCAGCACTCCATCAGTACTGACCATCTGACAGTGCAGCACTCCCTCAGTACTGACTCTCTGACAGTGTGGCACTCCCTCAGTACTGACCCTCTGATAGTGCAGCACTCCATCAGTACTGACCCTCTGACAGTGCAGCACTCCCTCAGTACTGACTCTCTGACAGTGCGGCACTCCCTCAGTACTGACTCTCTGACGGTGCGGCACTCCCTCGGTACTCACCCTCTGACAGTGCGGCACTCCCTCAGCACTGATCCTCTGACAGTGCAGCACTCCCTCTGTCCTGATCCTCTGACAGTGCAGCACTCCCTCAGTACTGACCCTCTGACAGTGCGGCACTCCCACAGTACTGACCCTCTGACAATGCGGCACTCCCTCAGCACTGACCCTCTGACAGTGCAGCACTCCCTCAGTACTGACCCTCTGGCAGTGCAGCACTCCCTCAGTACTGACCCTCTGGTAGTGCAGCACTCCCTCAGTACTGACGCTCTGACAGTGCAGCACTCCCTCAGTACTGACCCTCTGACAGTGCAGCGCTCCCTTAGTACTGACCCTCTGACAGTGCGGCACTCCCTCAGTACTGACCCTCTGACAGAGCAGCACTCCCTCAGTAATGACCCTCTGACAGTGCAGCATTCCCTTAGCACTGACCCTCTGACAGAGCAGCACTCCCTCAGTAATGACCCTCTGACAGTGCAGCACTCCCTCAGTACTGACTATCCGACAGTGCGGCGCTCCCTCGGTACTGACCCACTGACAGTGTGGCACTCCCTCAGCACTGACCCTCTGACAGTGCAGCACTCCCTCAACACTGACCCTCTGACAGTGCGGCACTCCCGCAATACTGACCCTCTGACAGTGCAGCACTCCCTCAGAACTGACCCTCTGACAGTGCGGCGCTCCCTCAGGATTGACCCTCTGGAGAGTGCAGCACTCCCTCAGTACTGACCCTCTGACAGTGCGGCACTCCCTCAGTACTGACCCTCTGATAGTGCAGCACTCCATCAGTACTGACCCTCTGACAGAGCTGCACTCCCTCAGTAATGACCCTCTGACAGTGCAGCATCCCCTCAGCACTGACCCTCTAACAGAGCAGCACTCCCTCAGTACTGACTCTCTGACAGTGCGGCACTCCCTCGGTACTGACCCTCTGACAGTGCGGCACTCCCTCAGCACAGATCCTCTGACAGTGCAGCACTCGCTCTGTACTGATCCTCTGACAGTGCAGCACTCCCTCAGTACTGACCCTCTGACAGTGCGGCACACCCACAGTACTGACCCTCTGACAATGCGGCACTCCCTCAGCACTGACCCTCTGACAGTGCAGCACTCCCTCAGTACTGACCCTCTGATAGTGCAGCACTGCCTCAGCACTGACCCTCTGACAGTGCAGCACTCCCTCAGTACTGACTGTCAGACAGTGCAGCACTCCCTCAGTACTGACCCTCTGACAGTGCGGCACTCCCTCAGGATTGACACTCTGGAGAGTGCAGCACTCCCTCAGTACTGACCCTCTGACAGTGCAGCGCTCCGTCAGTACTGACCCTCTGATAGTGCAGCACTCCATCAGTACTGACCCTCTGACAGTGCAGCACTCCCTCAGTACTGACACTCTGACAGTGCGGCACTCCCTCAGTACTGACCCTCTGATAGTGCAGCACTCCATCAGTACTGACCCTCTGACAGTGCAGCACTCCCTCAGTACTGACTCTCTGACAGTGCGGCACTCCCTCAGTACTGACTCTCTGACGGTGCGGCACTCCCTCGGTACTCACCCTCTGACAGTGCGGCACTCCCTCAGCACTGATCCTCTGACAGTGCAGCACTCCCTCTGTACTGATCCTCTGACAGTGCAGCACTCCCTCAGTACTGACCCTCTGACAGTGCGGCACTCCCACAGTACTGACCCTCTGACAATGCGGCACTCCCTCAGCACTGACCCTCTGACAGTGCAGCACTCCCTCAGTACTGACCCTCTGGCAGTGCAGCACTCCCTCAGTACTGACCCTCTGGCAGTGCAGCACTCCCTCAGTACTGACGCTCTGACAGTGCAGCACTCCCTCAGTACTGACCCTCTGACAGTGCAGCGCTCCCTTAGTACTGACCCTCTGACAGTGCGGCACTCCCTCAGTACTGACCCTCTGACAGAGCAGCACTCCCTCAGTAATGACCCTCTGACAGTGCAGCATTCCCTGAGCACTGACCCTCTGACAGAGCAGCACTCCCTCAGTAATGACCCTCTGACAGTGCAGCACTCCCTCAGTACTGACTATCCGACAGTGCGGCGCTCCCTCGGTACTGACCCACTGACAGTGCGGCACTCCCTCAGCACTGATCCTCTGACAGTGCAGCACTCCCTCAACACTGACCCTCTGACAGTGCGGCACTCCCGCAATACTGACCCTCTGACAGTGCAGCACTCCCTCAGAACTGATTCTCTGTCAGTGCGGCACTCCCTCAGTCCTGATCCTCTGACAGTGCAGCACTCCCCCATACTGACCCCCTGACAGTGCAGCACTCCCTCAGTACTGACCCTCTGGCAGTGCAGCACTCCCTCAGTACTGACCCTCTGACAGTGCGGCACTCCCTCAGTACTGAACCTCTGACAGTGCGGCACTCCCTCAGTACTGAGCCTGTGACAGTGCAGCACTCCCTCAGTACTGACACTTTGACAGTGCAGCACTCCCTCAGTACGGACCCTCTGACAGTGCAGCACTCTCTCAGTACTAACTGTCTGACAGGGCAGCACTCCCTCAGTACTGACCCTCTGAGAGTGCAGACTCGCTCAGTACTGACCTCTGACAGTGCAGCACTCCCTCAGTACTGACCCTCTGACAGTGCAGCACTCCCTCAGAACTGACCCTCTGACAGTGCAGCACTCCCGAATTACTGGCCCTCTGACAGTGCAGCACTCCCTCAGTACTGACCCTCTGACAGTGCAGCACTGCCTCAGTACTGACCCTCTGACAGTACAGCACTCCCTCAGTACTGACCCTCTGACAGTGCAGCACTCCCTCAGTACTGACCATCTGACAGTGCAGCACTCCCTCAGTACTGACCCACTGACAGTGCAGCACTCCCTCAGCACTGACCCTCTGACAGTGCGGCACTGCCTCAAAACTGACCCTCTGACAGTGCGGCACTCCCTCAGTACTGACTTTCTGATAGTGCAGCACTGACCCTCTGACAGTGCAGCACTCCCTCAGTACTGACCCTCTGACAGTGCAGCACTGCCTCAGCACTGACCCTCTGACAGTGCAGCACTCCCTCAGTACTGACCCTCTGACAGTACGCCACTCCCTCAGTACTGACTGTCAGACAGTGCAGCACTCCCTCAGTACTGACCCTCTGAAAGTGCGGCGCTCCCTCAGCACTGACCCTCTGATAGTGCAGCACTCCGTCAGTACTGAACCTCTGCCAGTGCAGCGTTCCGTCAGTACTGACCCTCTGATAGTGCAGCACTCCATCAGTACTGACCCTCTGACAGTGCAGCACTCCCTCAGTACTGACTCTCTGACTGTGCGGCACTCCCTCAGTACTGACCCTCTGACAGTGCAGCACTCCCTCAGTACTGATTCTCTGACAGTGCAGCACTCCCTCAGTACTGACCCTCTGACAGTGCGGCACTCCCTCAGTACTGACCCTCTGACAGTGCAACACTCCCTCAGTACTGACCCTCTGACAGTGCGGCGCTCCCACAGGATTGACCCTCTGGAGAGTGCAGCACTCCCTCAGTACTGACCCTCTGACAGTGCGGCACTCCCTCAGTACTGACCCTCTGATAGTGGAGCACTCCATCAGTACTGACCATCTGACAGAGCATCACTCCCTCAGTAATGACCCTCTGACAGAGCAGCACTCCCTCAGTACTGACCCTCTGACAGTACGCCACTCCCTCAGTACTGACTGTCAGACAGTGCAGCACTCCCTCAGTACTGACCCTCTGAAATTGCGGCGCTCCCTCAGCACTGACCCTCTGATAGTGCAGCACTCCGTCAGTACTGAACCTCTGACAGTGCAGCGCTCCGTCAGTACTGACCCTCTGATAGTGCAGCACTCCATCAGTACTGACCCTCTGACAGTGCAGCACTCCCTCAGTACTGACTCTCTGACTGTGCGGCACTCCCTCAGTACTGACCCTCTGACAGTGCAGCACTCCCTCAGTACTGATTCTCTGACAGTGCAGCACTCCCTCAGTACTGACCCTCTGACAGTGCGGCACTCCCTCAGTACTGACCCTCTGATAGTGCAGCACTCCATCAGTACTGACCCTCTAACAGAGCAGCACTCCCTCTGTAATGACCCTCTGACAGTGCAGCGTTCCCTCAGCACTGACCCTCTAACAGAGCAGCACTCCCTCAGTACTGACTCTCTGACAGTGCGGCACTCCCTCGGTACTGACCCTCTGACAGTGCGGCACTCCCTCAGCACAGATCCTCTGACAGTGCAGCACTCCCTCTGTACTGATCCTCTGACAGTGCAGCACTCCCTCAGTACTGACCCTCTGACAGTGCGGCACACCCACAGTACTGACCCTCTGACAATGCGGCACTCCCTCAGCACTGACCCTCTGACAGTGCAGCACTCCCTCAGTACTGACCCTCTGGCAGTGCAGCACTCCCTCAGTACTGACCCTCTGGCAGTGCAGCACTCCCTCAGTACTGACGCTCTGACAGTGCAGCACTCCCTCAGTACTGACCCTCTGACAGTGCAGCGCTCCCTCAGTACTGACCCTCTGACAGTGCGGCACTCCCTCAGTACTGACCCTCTGACAGTGCGCCACGCCCTCAGTACTGACTGTCAGACAGTGCAGCACTCCCTCAGTACTGACCCTCTGACAGTGCGGCGCTCCCTCAGGATTGACCCTCTGGAGAGTGCAGCACTCCCTCAGTACTGACCCACTGACAGTGCAGCGCTCCGTCAGTACTGACCCTCTGATAGTGCACCACTCCATCAGTACTGACCCTCTGACAGTGCAGCACTCCCTCAGTACTGACTCTCTGACAGTGCGGCACTCCCTCAGTACTGATTCTCTGACAGTGCAGCACTCCCTCAGTACTGACCCTCTGACAGAGCAGCACTCCCTCAGTAATGACCCTCTGGCAGTGCAGCATTCCCTCAGCACTGACCCTCTAACAGAGCAGCACTCCATCAGTAATGACCCTCTGAGAGTGCAGCACTCCGCCAGTACTGACTCTCTGACAGTGCGGCACTCCCTCGGTACTGACCCTCTGACAGTGCGGCACTCCTTCAGCACTGATCCTCTGACAGTGCAGCACTCCCTCTGTACTGATCCTCTGACAGTGCAGCACTCCCTCAGTACTGACCCTCTGACAGTGCGGCACTCCCACAGTACTGACCATCTGACAATGCGGCACTCCCTCAGCACTGACCCTCTGACAGTGCAGCACTCCCTCAGTACTGACCCTCTGGCAGTGCAGCACTCCCTCAGTACTGACCCTCTGACAGAGCAGCACTCCCTCAGTAATTACCCTCTGAAAGTGCAGCATTCCCTCAGCACTGACCCTCTGACAGAGCAGCACTCCCTCAGTAATGACCCTCTGACAGTGCAGCACTCCCTCAGTACTGACTCTCTGACAGTGCGGCGCTCCCTCGGTACTGACCCTCTGACAGTGCGGCACTCCCTCAGCACTGACCCTCTGACAGTGCAGCACTCCCTCAAAACTGACCCTCTGACAGTGCAGCACTCCCTCAATACTGACCCTCTGGCAGTGCAGCACTCCCTCAGTACTGACCCTCTGGCAGTGCAGCACACCCTCAGTACTGACGCTCTGACAGTGCAGCACTCCCTCAGTACTGACGCTCTGACAGTGCAGCACTCCCTCAGTACTGATCCTCTGACAGTGCAGCGCTCCCTCAGTACTGGCCCTCTGACAGTGCGGCACTCCCTCAGTACTGACCCTCTGACAGTGCAGCACTCCCTCAGAACTGGCCCTCTGACACTGCAGCACTCCCTCAACACTGGCCCTCTGACAGTGCAGCACTCCCTCAGTACTGACCCTTTGACAGTGCAGCACTGCCTCAGTACTGACCCTCTGACAGTACAGCACTCCCTCAATACTGACCCTCTGACATAGCAGCACTCCCTCAGTAATGACCCTCTGAAAGTGCAGCATTCCCTCAACACTGACCCTCTGACAGAGCAGCACTCCCTCAATACTGACCCTCTGACATACAGCACTCCCTCAGTCCTGATCCTCTGACAGTGCAGCACTCCCTCAGTACTGACCCTCTGACAGTGCAGCACTCCCTCAGTACTGACCCTCTGGCAGTGCAGCACTCCCTCAGTACTGACCCTCTGACAGTGCGGCACTCCCTCAGTACTGAACCTCTGACAGTGCGGCACTCCCTCAGTACTGAGCCTCTGACAGTGCAGCACTCCCTCAGTACTGACACTTTGACAGTGCAGCACTCCCTCAGTACGGACCCTCTGACAGTGCAGCACTCTCTCAGTACTAACTGTCTGACAGGGCAGCACTCCCTCAGTACTGACCCTCTGAGAGTGCAGCACTCGCTCAGTACTGACCTCTGACAGTGCAGCACTCCCTCAGTACTGACCCTCTGACAGTGCAGCACTCCCTCAGAACTGACCATCTGACAGTGCAGCACTCCCGAATTACTGGCCCTCTGACAGTGCAGCACTCCCTCAGTACTGACCCTCTGACAGTGCAGCACTGCCTCAGTACTGACCCTCTGACAGTGCGGCGCTCCCTCAGGATTGACCCTCTGGAGAGTGCAGCACTCCCTCAGTACTGACCCTCTGACAGTGCGGCACTCCCTCAGTACTGACCCTCTGATAGTGCAGCACTCCATCAGTACTGACCCTCTGACAGAGCTACACTCCCTCAGTAATGACCCTCTGACAGTGCAGCATCCCCTCAGCACTGACCCTCTAACAGAGCAGCACTCCCTCAGTACTGACTCTCTGACAGTGCGGCACTCCCTCGGTACTGACCCTCTGACAGTGCGGCACTCCCTCAGCACAGATCCTCTGACAGTGCAGCACTCCCTCTGTACTGATCCTCTGACAGTGCAGCACTCCCTCAGTACTGACCCTCTGACAGTGCGGCACACCCACAGTACTGACCCTCTGACAATGCGGCACTCCCTCAGCACTGACCCTCTGACAGTGCAGCACTCCCTCAGTACTGACCCTCTGATAGTGCAGCACTGCCTCAGCACTGACCCTCTGACAGTGCAGCACTCCCTCAGTACTGACTGTCAGACAGTGCAGCACTCCCTCAGTACTGACCCTCTGACAGTGCGGCACTCCCTCAGGATTGACACTCTGGAGAGTGCAGCACTCCCTCAGTACTGACCCTCTGACAGTGCAGCGCTCCGTCAGTACTGACCCTCTGATAGTGCAGCACTCCATCAGTACTGACCATCTGACAGTGCAGCACTCCCTCAGTACTGACTCTCTGACAGTGTGGCACTCCCTCAGTACTGACCCTCTGATAGTGCAGCACTCCATCAGTACTGACCCTCTGACAGTGCAGCACTCCCTCAGTACTGACTCTCTGACAGTGCGGCACTCCCTCAGTACTGACTCTCTGACGGTGCGGCACTCCCTCGGTACTCACCCTCTGACAGTGCGGCACTCCCTCAGCACTGATCCTCTGACAGTGCAGCACTCCCTCTGTACTGATCCTCTGACAGTGCAGCACTCCCTCAGTACTGACCCTCTGACAGTGCGGCACTCCCACAGTACTGACCCTCTGACAATGCGGCACTCCCTCAGCACTGACCCTCTGACAGTGCAGCACTCCCTCAGTACTGACCCTCTGGCAGTGCAGCACTCCCTCAGTACTGACCCTCTGGTAGTGCAGCACTCCCTCAGTACTGACGCTCTGACAGTGCAGCACTCCCTCAGTACTGACCCTCTGACAGTGCAGCGCTCCCTTAGTACTGACCCTCTGACAGTGCGGCACTCCCTCAGTACTGACCCTCTGACAGAGCAGCACTCCCTCAGTAATGACCCTCTGACAGTGCAGCATTCCCTGAGCACTGACCCTCTGACAGAGCAGCACTCCCTCAGTAATGACCCTCTGACAGTGCAGCACTCCCTCAGTACTGACTATCCGACAGTGCGGCGCTCCCTCGGTACTGACCCACTGACAGTGTGGCACTCCCTCAGCACTGATCCTCTGACAGTGCAGCACTCCCTCAACACTGACCCTCTGACAGTGCGGCACTCCCGCAATACTGACCCTCTGACAGTGCAGCACTCCCTCAGAACTGACCCTCTGACAGTGCGGCGCTCCCTCAGGATTGACCCTCTGGAGAGTGCAGCACTCCCTCAGTACTGACCCTCTGACAGTGCGGCACTCCCTCAGTACTGACCCTCTGATAGTGCAGCACTCCATCAGTACTGACCCTCTGACAGAGCTGCACTCCCTCAGTAATGACCCTCTGACAGTGCAGCATCCCCTCAGCACTGACCCTCTAACAGAGCAGCACTCCCTCAGTACTGACTCTCTGACAGTGCGGCACTCCCTCGGTACTGACCCTCTGACAGTGCGGCACTCCCTCAGCACAGATCCTCTGACAGTGCAGCACTCGCTCTGTACTGATCCTCTGACAGTGCAGCACTCCCTCAGTACTGACCCTCTGACAGTGCGGCACACCCACAGTACTGACCCTCTGACAATGCGGCACTCCCTCAGCACTGACCCTCTGACAGTGCAGCACTCCCTCAGTACTGACCCTCTGATAGTGCAGCACTGCCTCAGCACTGACCCTCTGACAGTGCAGCACTCCCTCAGTACTGACTGTCAGACAGTGCAGCACTCCCTCAGTACTGACCCTCTGACAGTGCGGCACTCCCTCAGGATTGACACTCTGGAGAGTGCAGCACTCCCTCAGTACTGACCCTCTGACAGTGCAGCGCTCCGTCAGTACTGACCCTCTGATAGTGCAGCACTCCATCAGTACTGACCCTCTGACAGTGCAGCACTCCCTCAGTACTGACTCTCTGACAGTGCGGCACTCCCTCAGTACTGACCCTCTGATAGTGCAGCACTCCATCAGTACTGACCCTCTGACAGTGCAGCACTCCCTCAGTACTGACTCTCTGACAGTGCGGCACTCCCTCAGTACTGACTCACTGACGGTGCGGCACTCCCTCGGTACTCACCCTCTGACAGTGCGGCACTCCCTCAGCACTGATCCTCTGACAGTGCAGCACTCCCTCTGTACTGATCCTCTGACAGTGCAGCACTCCCTCAGTACTGACCCTCTGACAGTGCGGCACTCCCACAGTACTGACCCTCTGACAATGCGGCACTCCCTCAGCACTGACCCTCTGACAGTGCAGCACTCCCTCAGTACTGACCCTCTGGCAGTGCAGCACTCCCTCAGTACTGACCCTCTGGCACTGCAGCACTCCCTCAGTACTGACGCTCTGACAGTGCAGCACTCCCTCAGTACTGACCCTCTGACAGTGCAGCGCTCCCTTAGTACTGACCCTCTGACAGTGCGGCACTCCCTCAGTACTGACCCTCTGACAGAGCAGCACTCCCTCAGTAATGACCCTCTGACAGTGCAGCATTCCCTGAGCACTGACCCTCTGACAGAGCAGCACTCCCTCAGTAATGACCCTCTGACAGTGCAGCACTCCCTCAGTACTGACTATCCGACAGTGCGGCGCTCCCTCGGTACTGACCCACTGACAGTGCGGCACTCCCTCAGCACTGATCCTCTGACAGTGCAGCACTCCCTCAACACTGACCCTCTGACAGTGCGGCACTCCCGCAATACTGACCCTCTGACAGTGCAGCACTCCCTCAGAACTGATTCTCTGTCAGTGCGGCACTCCCTCAGTCCTGATCCTCTGACAGTGCAGCACTCCCCCATACTGACCCCCTGACAGTGCAGCACTCCCTCAGTACTGACCCTCTGGCAGTGCAGCACTCCCTCAGTACTGACCCTCTGACAGTGCGGCACTCCCTCAGTACTGAACCTCTGACAGTGCGGCACTCCCTCAGTACTGAGCCTGTGACAGTGCAGCACTCCCTCAGTACTGACACTTTGACAGTGCAGCACTCCCTCAGTACGGACCCTCTGACAGTGCAGCACTCTCTCAGTACTAACTGTCTGACAGGGCAGCACTCCCTCAGTACTGACCCTCTGAGAGTGCAGACTCGCTCAGTACTGACCTCTGACAGTGCAGCACTCCCTCAGTACTGACCCTCTGACAGTGCAGCACTCCCTCAGAACTGACCCTCTGACAGTGCAGCACTCCCGAATTACTGGCCCTCTGACAGTGCAGCACTCCCTCAGTACTGACCCTCTGACAGTGCAGCACTGCCTCAGTACTGACCCTCTGACAGTACAGCACTCCCTCAGTACTGACCCTCTGACAGTGCAGCACTCCCTCAGTACTGACCATCTGACAGTGCAGCACTCCCTCAGTACTGACCCACTGACAGTGCAGCACTCCCTCAGCACTGACCCTCTGACAGTGCGGCACTGCCTCAAAACTGACCCTCTGACAGTGCGGCACTCCCTCAGTACTGACTTTCTGATAGTGCAGCACTGACCCTCTGACAGTGCAGCACTCCCTCAGTACTGACCCTCTGACAGTGCAGCACTGCCTCAGCACTGACCCTCTGACAGTGCAGCACTCCCTCAGTACTGACCCTCTGACAGTACGCCACTCCCTCAGTACTGACTGTCAGACAGTGCAGCACTCCCTCAGTACTGACCCTCTGAAAGTGCGGCGCTCCCTCAGCACTGACCCTCTGATAGTGCAGCACTCCGTCAGTACTGAACCTCTGCCAGTGCAGCGTTCCGTCAGTACTGACCCTCTGATAGTGCAGCACTCCATCAGTACTGACCCTCTGACAGTGCAGCACTCCCTCAGTACTGACTCTCTGACTGTGCGGCACTCCCTCAGTACTGACCCTCTGACAGTGCAGCACTCCCTCAGTACTGATTCTCTGACAGTGCAGCACTCCCTCAGTACTGACCCTCTGACAGTGCGGCACTCCCTCAGTACTGACCCTCTGACAGTGCAACACTCCCTCAGTACTGACCCTCTGACAGTGCGGCGCTCCCACAGGATTGACCCTCTGGAGAGTGCAGCACTCCCTCAGTACTGACCCTCTGACAGTGCGGCACTCCCTCAGTACTGGTCCTCTGATAGTGGAGCACTCCATCAGTACTGACCATCTGACAGAGCATCACTCCCTCAGTAATGACCCTCTGACAGAGCAGCACTCCCTCAGTACTGACCCTCTGACAGTACGCCACTCCCTCAGTACTGACTGTCAGACAGTGCAGCACTCCCTCAGTACTGACCCTCTGAAAGTGCGGCGCTCCCTCAGCACTGACCCTCTGATAGTGCAGCACTCCGTCAGTACTGAACCTCTGACAGTGCAGCGCTCCGTCAGTACTGACCCTCTGATAGTGCAGCACTCCATCAGTACTGACCCTCTGACAGTGCAGCACTCCCTCAGTACTGACTCTCTGACTGTGCGGCACTCCCTCAGTACTGACCCTCTGACAGTGCAGCACTCCCTCAGTACTGATTCTCTGACAGTGCAGCACTCCCTCAGTACTGACCCTCTGACAGTGCGGCACTCCCTCAGTACTGACCCTCTGATAGTGCAGCACTCCATCAGTACTGACCCTCTAACAGAGCAGCACTCCCTCTGTAATGACCCTCTGACAGTGCAGCGTTCCCTCAGCACTGACCCTCTAACAGAGCAGCACTCCCTCAGTACTGACTCTCTGACAGTGCGGCACTCCCTCGGTACTGACCCTCTGACAGTGCGGCACTCCCTCAGCACAGATCCTCTGACAGTGCAGCACTCCCTCTGTACTGATCCTCTGACAGTGCAGCACTCCCTCAGTACTGACCCTCTGACAGTGCGGCACACCCACAGTACTGACCCTCTGACAATGCGGCACTCCCTCAGCACTGACCCTCTGACAGTGCAGCACTCCCTCAGTACTGACCCTCTGGCAGTGCAGCACTCCCTCAGTACTGACCCTCTGGCAGTGCAGCACTCCCTCAGTACTGACGCTCTGACAGTGCAGCACTCCCTCAGTACTGACCCTCTGACAGTGCAGCGCTCCCTCAGTACTGACCCTCTGACAGTGCGGCACTCCCTCAGTACTGACCCTCTGACAGTGCGCCACGCCCTCAGTACTGACTGTCAGACAGTGCAGCACTCCCTCAGTACTGACCCTCTGACAGTGCGGCGCTCCCTCAGGATTGACCCTCTGGAGAGTGCAGCACTCCCTCAGTACTGACCCACTGACAGTGCAGCGCTCCGTCAGTACTGACCCTCTGATAGTGCACCACTCCATCAGTACTGACCCTCTGACAGTGCAGCACTCCCTCAGTACTGACTCTCTGACAGTGCGGCACTCCCTCAGTACTGATTCTCTGACAGTGCAGCACTCCCTCAGTACTGACCCTCTGACAGAGCAGCACTCCCTCAGTAATGACCCTCTGACAGTGCAGCATTCCCTCAGCACTGACCCTCTAACAGAGCAGCACTCCATCAGTAATGACCCTCTGAGAGTGCAGCACTCCGCCAGTACTGACTCTCTGACAGTGCGGCACTCCCTCGGTACTGACCCTCTGACAGTGCGGCACTCCTTCAGCACTGATCCTCTGACAGTGCAGCACTCCCTCTGTACTGATCCTCTGACAGTGCAGCACTCCCTCAGTACTGACCCTCTGACAGTGCGGCACTCCCACAGTACTGACCATCTGACAATGCGGCACTCCCTCAGCACTGACCCTCTGACAGTGCAGCACTCCCTCAGTACTGACCCTCTGGCAGTGCAGCACTCCCTCAGTACTGACCCTCTGACAGAGCAGCACTCCCTCAGTAATTACCCTCTGAAAGTGCAGCATTCCCTCAGCACTGACCCTCTGACAGAGCAGCACTCCCTCAGTAATGACCCTCTGACAGTGCAGCACTCCCTCAGTACTGACTCTCTGACAGTGCGGCGCTCCCTCGGTACTGACCCTCTGACAGTGCGGCACTCCCTCAGCACTGACCCTCTGACAGTGCAGCACTCCCTCAAAACTGACCCTCTGACAGTGCAGCACTCCCTCAATACTGACCCTCTGGCAGTGCAGCACTCCCTCAGTACTGACCCTCTGGCAGTGCAGCACACCCTCAGTACTGACGCTCTGACAGTGCAGCACTCCCTCAGTACTGACGCTCTGACAGTGCAGCACTCCCTCAGTACTGATCCTCTGACAGTGCAGCGCTCCCTCAGTACTGGCCCTCTGACAGTGCGGCACTCCCTCAGTACTGACCCTCTGACAGTGCAGCACTCCCTCAGAACTGGCCCTCTGACACTGCAGCACTCCCTCAACACTGGCCCTCTGACAGTGCAGCACTCCCTCAGTACTGACCCTTTGACAGTGCAGCACTGCCTCAGTACTGACCCTCTGACAGTACAGCACTCCCTCAGTACTGACCCTCTGACATAGCAGCACTCCCTCAGTAATGACCCTCTGAAAGTGCAGCATTCCCTCAACACTGACCCTCTGACAGAGCAGCACTCCCTCAGTAATGACCCTCTGACAGAGCAGCACTCCCTCAGTAATGACCCTCTGACAGTGCAGCATTCCATCAATACTGACCCTCTGACAGAGCAGCACTGCCTCAATACTGACCCTCTGACATACAGCACTCCCTCAGTCCTGATCCTCTGACAGTGCAGCACTCCCTCAGTACTGACCCTCTGACAGTGCAGCACTCCCTCAGTACTGACCCTCTGGCAGTGCAGCACTCCCTCAGTACTGACCCTCTGACAGTGCGGCACTCCCTCAGTACTGAACCTCTGACAGTGCGGCACTCCCTCAGTACTGAGCCTCTGACAGTGCAGCACTCCCTCAGTACTGACACTTTGACAGTGCAGCACTCCCTCAGTACGGACCCTCTGACAGTGCAGCACTCTCTCAGTACTAACTGTCTGACAGGGCAGCACTCCCTCAGTACTGACCCTCTGAGAGTGCAGCACTCGCTCAGTACTGACCTCTGACAGTGCAGCACTCCCTCAGTACTGACCCTCTGACAGTGCAGCACTCCCTCAGAACTGACCATCTGACAGTGCAGCACTCCCGAATTACTGGCCCTCTGACAGTGCAGCACTCCCTCAGTACTGACCCTCTGACAGTGCAGCACTGCCTCAGTACTGACCCTCTGACAGTACAGCACTCCCTCAGTACTGACCCTCTGACAGTGCAGCACTCCCTCAGTACTGACCATCTGACAGTGCAGCACTCCCTCAGTACTGACCCACTGACAGTGCAGCACTCCCTCAGCACTGACCCTCTGACAGTGCGGCACTCCCTCAATACTGACCCTCTGACAGTGCGGCACTCCCTCAGTACTGACTTTCTGATAGTGCAGCACTGCCTCAGCACTGACCCTCTGACAGTGCAGCACTCCCTCAGTACTGACCCTCTGACAGTGCAGCACTGCCTCAGCACTGACCCTCTGACAGTGCAGCACTCCCTCAGTACTGACCCTCTGACAGTACGCCACTCCCTCAGTACTGACTGTCAGACAGTGCAGCACTCCCTCAGTACTGACCCTCTGAAAGTGCGGCGCTCCCTCAGCACTGACCCTCTGATAGTGCAGCACTCCGTCAGTACTGAACCTCAGACAGTGCAGCACTCCATCAGTACTGACCCTCTGACAGTGCAGCACTCCCTCAGTACTGACTCTCTGACTGTGCGGCACTCCCTCAGTACTGACCCTCTGACAGTGCAGCACTCCCTCAGTACTGACCCTCTGACAGTGCGGCACTCACTCAGTACTGACCCTCTGACAGTGCAACACTCCCTCAGTACTGACCCTCTGACAGTGCGGCGCTCCCAAAGGATTGACCCTCTGGAGAGTGCAGCACTCCCTCAGTACTGACCCTCTGACAGTGCGGCACTCCCTCAGTACTGACCCTCTGATAGTGCAGCACTCCATCAGTACTGACCCTCTGACAGAGCAGCACTCCCTCAGCAATGACCCTCTGACAGTGCAGCATTCCCTCAGCACTGACCCTCTAACAGAGCAGCACTCCCTCAGTACTGACTCTCTGACAGTGCGGCACTCCCTCGGTACTGACCCTCTGACAGTGCGGCACTCCCTCAGCACAGATCCTCTGACAGTGCAGCACTCCCTCTGTACTGATCCTCTGACAGTGCAGCACTCCCTCAGTACTAACCCTCTGACAGTGCGGCACACCCACAGTACTGACCCTCTGACAATGCGGCACTCCCTCAGCACTGACCCTCTGACAGTGCAGCACTCCCTCAGTACTGACCCTCTGGCAGTGCAGCACTCCCTCAGTACTGACCCTCTGGCAGTGCAGCACTCCCTCAGTACTGACGCTCTGACAGTGCAGCACTCCCTCAGTACTGACCCTCTGACAGTGCAGCGCTCCCTCAGTACTGACCCTCTGA
The DNA here is from genome assembly GCF_047496885.1 of Scyliorhinus torazame. Lineage (NCBI taxonomy): Eukaryota > Metazoa > Chordata > Chondrichthyes > Carcharhiniformes > Scyliorhinidae > Scyliorhinus > Scyliorhinus torazame. The sequence continues at coordinate 17,364,545 of NC_092708.1, forward strand.
CAGTGCGGCACTCCCTCAGTACTGACCCTCTGACAGTGCGCCACGCCCTCAGTACTGACCCTCTGACAGTGCGACGCTCCCTCAGGATTGACCCTCTGGAGAGTGCAGCACTCCCTCAGTACTGACCCTCTGACAGTGCAGCGCTCCGTCAGTACTGACCCTCTGATAGTGCAGCACTCCCTCAGTACTGACTCTCTGACTGTGCGGCACTCCCTCAGTACTGACCCTCTGACAGTGCAGCACTCCCTCAGTACTGACCCTCTGACAGTGCGGCACTCACTCAGTACTGACCCTCTGACAGTGCAACACTCCCTCAGTACTGACCCTCTGACAGTGCGGCGCTCCCAAAGGATTGACCCTCTGGAGAGTGCAGCACTCCCTCAGTACTGACCCTCTGACAGTGCGGCACTCCCTCAGTACTGACCCTCTGATAGTGCAGCACTCCATCAGTACTGACCCTCTGACAGAGCAGCACTCCCTCAGCAATGACCCTCTGACAGTGCAGCATTCCCTCAGCACTGACCCTCTAACAGAGCAGCACTCCCTCAGTACTGACTCTCTGACAGTGCGGCACTCCCTCGGTACTGACCCTCTGACAGTGCGGCACTCCCTCAGCACAGATCCTCTGACAGTGCAGCACTCCCTCTGTACTGATCCTCTGACAGTGCAGCACTCCCTCAGTACTAACCCTCTGACAGTGCGGCACACCCACAGTACTGACCCTCTGACAATGCGGCACTCCCTCAGCACTGACCCTCTGACAGTGCAGCACTCCCTCAGTACTGACCCTCTGGCAGTGCAGCACTCCCTCAGTACTGACCCTCTGGCAGTGCAGCACTCCCTCAGTACTGACGCTCTGACAGTGCAGCACTCCCTCAGTACTGACCCTCTGACAGTGCAGCGCTCCCTCAGTACTGACCCTCTGACAGTGCGGCACTCCCTCAGTACTGACCCTCTGACAGTGCGCCACGCCCTCAGTACTGACCCTCTGACAGTGCGACGCTCCCTCAGGATTGACCCTCTGGAGAGTGCAGCACTCCCTCAGTACTGACCCTCTGACAGTGCAGCGCTCCGTCAGTACTGACCCTCTGATAGTGCACCACTCCATCAGTACTGACCCTCTGACAGTACAGCACTCCCTCAGTACTGACTCTCTGAACGTGCGGCACTCCCTCAGTACTGATTCTCTGAGAGTGCAGCACTCCCTCAGTACTGACCCTCTGACAGAGCAGCACTCCCTCAGTAATGACCCTCTGACAGTGCAGCATTCCCTCAGCACTGACCCTCTAACAGAGCAGCACTCCCTCAGTAATGACCCTCTGAGAGTGCAGCACTCCCCCAGTACTGACTCTCTGACAGTGCGGCACTCCCTCGGTACTGACCCTCTGACAGTGCGGCACTCCTTCAGCACTGATCCTCTGACAGTGCAGCACTCCCTCTGTACTGATCCTCTGACAGTGCAGCACTCCCTCAGTACTGACCCTCTGACAGTGCGGCACTCCCACAGTACTGACCATCTGACAATGCGGCACTCCCTCAGCACTGACCCTCTGACAGTGCAGCACTCCCTCAGGACTGACCCTCTGGCAGTGCAGCACTCCCTCAGTACTGACCCTCTGACAGAGCAGCACTCCCTCAGTAATGACCCTCTGACAGTGCAGCATTCCCTCAGCACTGACCCTCTGACAGAGCAGCACTCCCTCAGTAATGACCCTCTGACCGTGCAGCACTCCCTCAGTACTGACTCTCTGACAGTGCGGCGCTCCCTCGGTACTGACCCTCTGACAGTGCGGCACTCCCTCAGCACTGACCCTCTGACAGTGCAGCACTCCCTCAAAACTGACCCTCTGACAGTGCAGCACTCCCTCAGTACTGACCCTGTGGCAGTGCAGCACTCCCTCATTACTGACCCTCTGGCAGTGCAGCACACCCTCAGTACTGACGCTCTGACAGTGCAGCACTCCCTCAGTACTGACGCTCTGACAGTGCAGCACTCCCTCAGTACTGATCCTCTGACAGTGCAGCGCTCCCTCAGTACTGGCCCTCTGACAGTGCGGCACTCCCTCAGTACTGACCCTCTGACAGTGCAGCACTCCCTCAGAACTGGCCCTCTGACACTGCAGCACTCCCTCAGTACTGGCCCGCTGACAGTGCAGCACTCCCTCAGTACTGACCCTCTGACAGTGCAGCACTGCCTCAGTACTGACCCTCTGACAGTACAGCACTCCCTCAGTACTGACCCTCTGACAGAGCAGCATTCCCTCAGTAATAACCCTCTGACAGTGCAGCATTCCCTCAACACTGACCCTCTGACAGAGCAGCACTCCCTCAGTAATGACCCTCTGACAGAGCAGCACTCCCTCAGTAATGACCCTCTGACAGTGCAGCATTCCATCAACACTGACCCTCTGACAGAGCAGCACTGCCTCAATACTGACCCTCTGACATACAGCACTCCCTCAGTACTGACCCTCTGACAGTGCAGCACGCCCTCAGTACTGACCCTCTGACAGTGCAGCACTCCCTCAGTACTGACCCTCTCACAGTGCAGCACTCCCTCAGCACTGACCCTCTGACAGTGCGGCAGTCCCTCAATGCTGACCCTCTGAATGTGCAGCACTCCCTCAGTACTGACCCTCTGACAGTGCGGCACTCCCTCAGTACTGACGCTCTGATAGTGCAGCACTGCCTCAGCACTGACCCTCTGACAGTGCAGCACTCCCTCAGTACTGACCCTCTGACAGTGTGCCACTCCCTCAGTACTGACTGTCTGACAGTGCAGCACTCCCTCAGGCCTGAACCTCTGACAGTGCAGCCCTCCATCAGTACTGACCCTCTGACAGTGCAGCACTCCCTCAGTACTGACTCTCTGACACTGCGGCACTCCCTCAGTACTGATTCTCTGATAGTGCAGCACTCCCTCAGTAATGACCCTCTGTCAGTGCAGCTCTCCCTCAGTACTGACCCTCTGACAGAGCAGCACTCCCTCAGTACTGATTCTCTGACAGTGCAGCACTCCCTCAGTACTGACCCTCTGACAGAGCAGCACTCCCTCAGTAATGACCCTCTGACAGTGCAGCATTCCCTCAGCACTGACCCTCTAACAGAGCAGCACTCCCTCAGTAATGACCCTCTGACAGTGCAGCACTCCCTCAGTACTGACTCTCTGACAATGCGGCACTCCTTCGGTACTGACCCTCTGACAGTGCGGCACTCCCTCAGCACTGATCCTCTGACAGTGCAGCACTCCCTCTGTACTGATCCTCTGACAGTGCAGCACTCCCTCAGTACTGACCCTCTGACAGTGCGGCACTCCCACAGTACTGACCCTCTGACAATGCTGCACTCCCTCAGCACTGACCCTCTGACAGTGCAGCACTCCCTCAGTACTGACCCTCTGGCAGTGCAGCACTCCCTCAGTACTGACGCTCTGACAGTGCAGCACTCCCTCAGTACTGACCCTCTGACAGTGCAGCGCTCCCTCAGTACTGACCCTCTGACAGTGCGGCACTCCCTCAGTACTGACCCTCTGACAGTGCAGCACTCCCTCAGAACTGGCCCTCTGACACTGCAGCACTCCCTCAGGACTGGCCCTCTGACAGTGCAGCACTCCCTCAGTACTGACCCTCTGACAGTGCAGCACTGCATCAGTACTGACCCTCTGACAGTACAGCACTCCCTCAGTACTGACCCTCTGACAGAGTAGCACTCCCTCAGTAATGACCCTCTGACAGTGCAGCATTCCCTCAGCACTGACCCTCTGACAGAGCAGCACTCCCTCAGTAATGACCCTCTGAAAGTGCAGCACTCCCTCAGTACTGACTCTCTGACAGTGCGGCGCTCCCTCGGTACTGACCCTCTGACAGTGCGGCACTCCCTCAGCACTAATCCTCTGACAGTGCAGCACTCCCTCAACACTGACCCTCTGACAGTGCAGCACTCCCTCAGTACTGACCCTCTGGCAGTGCAGCACTCCCTCAGTACTGACCCTCTGGCAGTGCAGCACACCCTCAGTACTGACGCTCTGACAGTGCAGCACTCCATCAGTACTGACGCTCTGACAGTGCAGCACTGCCTCAGTACTGACCCTCTGACAGTACAGCACTCCCTCAGTACTGACCCTCTGACAGAGCAGCACTCCCTCAGTAATGACCCTCTGACAGAGCAGCACTCCCTCAGTACTGACCCTCTGACAGTGCAGCACTCCCTCAGTACTGACCCTCTGACATACAGCACTCCCTCAGTACTGACCCTCTGACAGAGCAGCACTCCCTCAGTACTGACCCTCTGACAGTGCGGCAGTCCCTCAATACTGACCCTCTGAAAGTGCAGCGCTCCCTCAGTACTGACCCTCTGACAGTGCGGCACTCCCTCAGTACTGACCCTCTGACAGTGCAGCACTCCCTCAGACCTGAACCTCTGACAGTGCAGCGCTCCATCAGTACTGACCCTCTGACAGTGCAGCACTCCCTCAGTACTGACTCTCTGACACTGCGGCACTCCCTCAGTACTGATTCCCTGACAGTGCAGCACTCCCTCAGTAATGACCCTCTGACAGTGCAGCACTCCCTCAGTACTGACCCTCTGACAGAGCAGCACTCCCTCAGTAATGACCCTTTGACAGTGCAGCACTCCCTCAGCACTGACCCTCTGACAGAGCAGCACTCCCTCAGTAACGACCCTCTGACAGTGCAGCACTCCCTCAGTACTGACTCTCTGACAGTGCGGCACTCCCTCGGTACTAACCCTCTGACAGTGCGGCACTCCCTCAGCACTGACCCTCTGACAGTGCAGCACTCCCTCAGTACTGACCCTCTTGCAGTGCAGCCCTCCCTCAGTACTGACCCTCTGGCAGTGCAGCACTCCCTCAGTACTGACCCTCTGACAGTGCAGCACTCCCTCAGTACTGACCCTCTGACATTGCAGCGCTCCCTCAGTACGGACCCTCTGACAGTGCGGCACTCCCTCAGTACTGACCCTCTGACAGTGTAGCACTCCCTCAGAACTGACCCTCTGACACTGCAGCACTCCCTCAGTACTGGCCCTCTGACAGTGCAGCACTCCCTCAGTACTGACCCTCTGATAGTGCAGCACTGCCTCAGTACTGACCCTCTGACAGTACAGGACTCCCTCAGTACTGACCCTCTGACAGTGCAGCACTCCCTCAGTACTGACCCTCTGACAGTGCAGCACTCCCTCAGTACTGACCCTCTGACAGTGCAGCACTCCCTCAGCACTGACCCTCTGACAGTGCGGCACTCCCTCAATACTGACCCTCTGAAAGTGCAGCACTCCCTCAGTACTGACCCTCTGACAGTGCGGCAATCACTCAGTACTGACCCTCTGATAGTGCAGCACTCCCTCAGCACTGACCCTCTGACAGTGCAGCACTCCCTCAGTACTGACCCCCTGACAGTGCAGCACTCCCTCAGCACTGACCCTCTGACAGTGCAGCGCTCCATCAGTACTGACCCTCTGACAGTGCAGCACTCCCTCAGTACTGACTCTCTGACACTGCGGCACTCGCTCAGTACTGATTCTCTGACAGTGCAGCGCTCCCTCAGTACTGACCCTCTGACAGTGCTGCACTCCCTCAGTACTGACCCACTGACAGTGCAGCACGCCCTCAGAACTGTTCCTCTGACACTGCAGCACTCCCTCAGTACTGGCCCTTTGACAGTGCAGTACTCCCTCAGTACTGACCCTCTGACAATGCAGGACTGCCTCAGTACTGACCTCTGACAGTACAGCACTCCCTCAGTACTGACCCTCTGACAGTGCAGCACTCCCTCAGTACTGACCCTCTGGCAGTGCAGCACTCCCACAGTACTGACCCTCTGACAGTGCAGCACTCCCTCAGTACTGACCCTCTGACAGTGCAGCGCTCCCTCAGTACTGACCCCCTGACAGTGCAGCACTCCCTCAGTACTGACCCTCTGACAGTGTAGCACTCCCTCAGAACTGACCCTCAGACACTGCAGCACTCCCTCAGTACTGGCCCTCTGACAGTGCAGCACTCCCTCAGTACTGACCCTCTGATAGTGCAGCACTGCCTCAGTACTGACCCTCTGACAGTACAGGACTCCCTCAGTACTGACCCTCTGACAGTGCAGCACTCCCTCAGTACTGACCCTCTGACAGTGCAGCACTCCCTCAGTACTGACCCTCTGACAGTGCAGCACTCCCTCAGCACTGACCCTCTGACAGTGCGGCACGCCCTCAATACTGACCCTCTGAAAGTGCAGCACTCCCTCAGTACTGACCCTCTGACAGTGCGGCACTCCCTCAGTACTGACCCTCTGACAGTGCAGCACTCCCTCAGTACTGACCCTCTGACAGTGCAGCACTCCCTCAGTACTGACCCTCTGACAGTGCAGCACTCCCTCAGCACTGACCCTCTGACAGTACGGCAGTCCCTCAATGCTGACCCTCTGAATGTGCAGCACTCCCTCAGTACTGACCCTCTGACAGTGCGGCACTCCCTCAGTACTGACGCTCTGATAGTGCAGCACTGCCTCAGCATTGACCCTCTGACAGTGCAGCACTCCCTCAGTACTGACCCTCTGACAGTGTGCCACTCCCTCAGTACTGACTGTCTGACAGTGCAGCACTCCCTCAGGCCTGAACCTCTGACAGTGCAGCGCTCCATCAGTACTGACCCTCTGACAGTGCAGCACTCCCTCAGTACTGACTCTCTGACACTGCGGCACTCCCTCAGTACTGATTCTCTGATAGTGCAGCACTCCCTCAGTAATGACCCTCTGACAGTGCAGCTCTCCCTCAGTACTGACCCTCTGACAGAGCAGCACTCCCTCAGTACTGATTCTCAGACAGTGCAGCACTCCCTCAGTACTGACCCTCTGACAGAGCAGCACTCCTTCAGTAATGACCCTCTGACAGTGCAGCATTCCCTCAGCACTGACCCTCTAACAGAGCAGCACTCCCTCAGTAATGACCCTCTGACAGTGCAGCACTCCCTCAGTACTGACTCTCTGACAGTGCGGCACTCCTTCGGTACTGACCCTCTGACAGTGCGGCACTCCCTCAGCACTGATCCTCTGACAGTGCAGCACTCCCTCTGTACTGATCCTCTGACAGTGCAGCACTCCCTCAGTACTGACCCTCTGACAGTGCGGCACTCCCACAGTACTGACCCTCTGACAATGCGGCACTCCCTCAGCACTGACCCTCTGACAGTGCAGCACTCCCTCAGTACTGACCCTCTGGCAGTGCAGCACTCCCTCAGTACTGACGCTCTGACAGTGCAGCACTCCCTCAGTACTGACCCTCTGACAGTGCAGCGCTCCCTCAGTACTGACCCTCTGACAGTGCGGCACTCCCTCAGTACTGACCCTCTGACAGTGCAGCACTCCCTCAGAACTGGCCCTCTGACACTGCAGCACTCCCTCAGTACTGGCCCTCTGACAGTGCAGCACTCCCTCAGTACTGACCCTCTGACAGTGCAGCACTGCATCAGTACTGACCCTCTGACAGTACAGCACTCCCTCAGTACTGACCCTCTGACAGAGTAGCACTCCCTCAGTCATGACCCTCTGACAGTGCAGCATTCCCTCAGCACTGACCCTCTGACAGAGCAGCACTCCCTCAGTAATGACCCTCTGACAGTGCAGCACTCCCTCAGTACTGACTCTCTGACAGTGCAGCATTCCCTCAACACTGACCCTCTGACAGTGCAGCACTCCCTCAGTACTGACCCTCTGACAGTGCAGCACTCCCTCAGTAATGACCCTCTGACAGTGCAGCACTCCCTCAGTACTGACTCTCTGACAGTGCAGCACTCCCTCAGTACTGACTCTCTGACAGTGCAGCACTCCCTCAACACTGACCCTCTGACAGTGCAGCACTCCCTCAGTACTGACTCTCTGACAGTGCAGCACTCCCTCAACACTGACCCTCTGACAGTGCAGCACTCCCTCAGTAATGACCCTCTGACAGAGCAGCATTCCATCAACACTGATCCTCTGACAGTGCAGCACTGCCTCAGTACTGACCCTCTGACATACAGCACTCCCTCAGTACTGACCCTCTGACAGTGCAGCACTCCCTCAGTACTGACTCTCTGACAGTGCGGCACTCCCTCAACACTGACCCTCTGACAGTGCAGCACTCCCTCAGTACTGACCCTCTGACAGTGCGGCACTCCCTCAACACTGACCCTCTGACAGTGCAGCACTCCCTCAGTACTGACCCTCTGACATACAGCACTCCCTCAATACTGACCCTCTGAAAGTGCAGCGCTCCCTCAGTACTGACCCTCTAACAGAGCAGCACTCCCTCAGTACTGACCCTCTGACAGTGCAGCACTCCCTCAGTACTGACCCTCTGACAGTGCAGCACTCCCTCAGTACTGACCCTCTGACAGTGCGGCAGTCCCTCAATACTGACCCTCTGAAAGTGCAGCGCTCCCTCAGTACTGACCCTCTGACAGTGCAGCACTCCCTCAGACCTGAACCTCTGACAGTGCAGCGCTCCATCAGTACTGACCCTCTGACAGTGCAGCACTCCCTCAGTACTGACTCTCTGACACTGCGGCACTCCCTCAGTACTGACCCTCTGACAGTGCAGCACTCCCTCAGTACTGACTCTCTGACACTGCGGCACTCCCTCAGTACTGATTCCCTGACAGTGCAGCACTCCCTCAGTAATGACCCTCTGACAGTGCAGCACTCCCTCAGTACTGACCCTCTGACAGAGCAGCACTCCCTCAGTAATGACCCTCTGACAGTGCAGCACTCCCTCAGCACTGACCCTCTGACAGAGCAGCACTCCCTCAGTAACGACCCTCTGACAGTGCAGCACTCCCTCAGTACTGACTCTCTGACAGTGCGGCACTCCCTCGGTACTGACCCTCTGACAGTGCGGCACTCCCTCAGCACTGACCCTCTGACAGTGCAGCACTCCCTCAGTACTGACCCTCTTGCAGTGCAGCCCTCCCTCAGTACTGACCCTCTGGCAGTGCAGCACTCCCTCAGTACTGACCCTCTGACAGTGCAGCACTCCCTCAGTACTGACCCTCTGACATTGCAGCGCTCCATCAGTACGGACCCTCTGACAGTGCGGCACTCCCTCAGTACTGACCCTCTGACAGTGTAGCACTCCCTCAGAACTGACCCTCTGACACTGCAGCACTCCCTCAGTACTGGCCCTCTGACAGTGCAGCACTCCCTCAGTACTGACCCTCTGATAGTGCAGCACTGCCTCAGTACTGACCCTCTGACAGTACAGGACTCCCTCAGTACTGACCCTCTGACAGTGCAGCACTCCCTCAGTACTGACCCTCTGACAGTGCAGCACTCCCTCAGTACTGACCCTCTGACAGTGCAGCACTCCCTCAGCACTGACCCTCTGACAGTGCGGCACTCCCTCAATACTGACCCTCTGAAAGTGCAGCACTCCCTCAGTACTGACCCCCTGACAGTGCGGCACTCACTCAGTACTGACCCTCTGATAGTGCAGCACTCCCTCAGCACTGACCCTCTGACAGTGCAGCACTCCCTCAGTACTGACCCCCTGACAGTGCAGCACTCCCTCAGCACTGACCCTCTGACAGTGCAGCGCTCCATCAGTACTGACCCTCTGACAGTGCAGCACTCCCTCAGTACTGACTCTCTGACAATTCGGCACTCGCTCAGTACTGATTCTCTGACAGTGCAGCGCTCCCTCAGTACTGACCCTCTGACAGTGCTGCACGCCCTCAGAACTGTCCCTCTGACACTGCAGCACTCCCTCAGTACTGGCCCTTTGACAGTGCAGTACTCCCTCAGTACTGACCCTCTGACAATGCAGGACTGCCTCAGTACTGACCTCTGACAGTACAGCACTCCCTCAGTACTGACCCTCTGACAGTGCAGCACTCCCTCAGTACTGACCCTCTGGCAGTGCAGCACTCCCACAGTACTGACCCTCTGACAGTGCAGCACTCCCTCAGTACTGACCCTCTGACAGTGCAGCGCTCCCTCAGTACTGACCCCCTGACAGTGCAGCACTCCCTCAGTACTGACCCTCTGACAGTGTAGCACTCCCTCAGAACTGACCCTCAGACACTGCAGCACTCCCTCAGTACTGGCCCTCTGACAGTGCAGCACTCCCTCAGTACTGACCCTCTGATAGTGCAGCACTGCCTCAGTACTGACCCTC